>NC_081559.1:31445619-31745619 GCF_022355385.1 Mustela nigripes | reverse complement strand
TGCCATGATTTCTCTTCTCATGACCCTCATCCACGTTTCCATTCGTTCTTGGTCTGGAAACCTATTTGAGGTTCCAGCAACCCAAGTGAGGGAGGAATGAGGAGAAAGAGATTGGAAAGGTCTACAGCTACCAACCTGGTCTGGACCAGCTCTTCAAAAGAGGCAATCAACAGTGTCCAACAACAGTGTCCTTGGAGAAAATGGCACAGACTCCACCTCTTCCAGTTTCCAAGAAGGTCCAATCCAATGGGTTTGCTTGTGCTTGTGTTTGTATCTTTCTGGTTATTTATGGCTACTTGGTATATGACCTGTTGATTCTTCCGGTCTATTATTAAACCTTTTGTTTTCTTTAAACACATGCCATTTCCCCAGTCCTGGCTGCTATCATTATTCCCCTCCATAATTGCAGCCTCCTAACTGGTCTCTCTGCCTTGAGTTTTGCCCTCTGAACGGACACCCCTCATTCCTTCCCCATAATGCACCCAAAGTGATCTTTCCAAAATACTTCATTGATCATGTTGTTTCTCTGCTTGAAGTCTTTGAATTTCTTCTCATTGTTTTTGTTTGTTTGTTTGTTGTTGTTTGGCTGGGTTTTGTTTTTTTTTTTTTTAAGAATGATAGAGAGAGAGCATGAGAGTAGAGAGGTCAGTGGGAGAAGCAGACTCCCTGCCGAGCATCTTCTCGTTGTTCTTAAGATAAAGTTCAAACCCTTTCATGTAGTTTGAGCCCCACATTAAGGGGCGTCTGCTTACCTCTTGAGTCTCAGGTGTAACCCTCCACCTCTCACACTTTAAGGTTTAAGCCATCTGAACTTCATTCAGTTGAGGAACCAAATTTCAGGAAGAAGAGGGAGACAGCGGGGGCTTAAGAACACCCATTTAAATGCATTCAGGTTTCTCTCCACTATCTTTTCTCTTGGTGTTAGTGTCTTTTTATCTCTTTGCAGATTAGTTTCTCTGAGCGGTGGGAAACGTGACCATCAGTGACTCCAGACTTGTACCTTGCTGCTTCCACCACTGAATAACATGGAACTCAAGTTCCCTGCGGTCTCAGGTCCAAGATCCAGCTTGGATCAGGTGTTTACTCCTGGTATACCAGTGTGGGATACTGGGTCCCATTGCTTTAGCATGGTGACTCAAAGGTTTACTTCGTGCAGAGAGAAATAAGGCATGCTGGGTGAATTGTCCCAAGTTTACTCAGTCGTAACCAGTGAGAAGAGAGTGATGAAGGAGGAGTTGGGTCAAGTGAAATATGTCTGGCCTGGGTAACTTGGCCGATGATGGTGACTTTGAAAAGGATAGGAAGCACACAAGGTAGAATAAGCTTAGGGATGAGAGGAAAGTTCAGTTTTTGAGTTCGACATGCCAGCCCGTTGGACATCCACATCCAGATGTTCAGAAGTTGGTACAAAATATGCACAGAAGAGAGAGATGGGCTGGAGGTTAGAATGGGCACCATCTGCAATTAGGGAGTGGTGGAAGCTGAGACTGTTGGGGAAAAAGATCTTCAGACATAATTCCAGAAGGTATCCTACACTGAAGGCAGGGTAAAGGTAGTACAGGAGGGAGAGGAGGCTGTGAGGGTTAGTATGTATCAAGTACCAAAACCTAACATGAACTCTTAAAATTTGCATAAGCACCCTATGGCATACCTGTGGTGTACGTTTTATTATTACCTTCACTTCACAAAGAATTGAGGTTTATCAGTAATCAGTAATTGGTCCAAAGTCTCTGTCTGCAGTAAATAAAAGGTTTTAATCTATTACTAACTTGGAGAAATCTTACCACTATAGTCTACTGTCTCTCACATAGCAGTAGTAGAAAAAGTCCAGGGAGCTAAATGGAGGAATCTGGAGTCAGAAAAATTAAGAAGGGAGAATTTCAAGGATGAGGAGATGGCTAATAATAAGAGTCTATCAAGTCTATTTTTAAAATACAATTTAAAACAGCTATTGGTTTGACATTTGGGAAGTCGATACCAATCGACTTGACTCTTGGCAGGTCTAGCAGACCTTCTTGGTTCCAGATAGATCCATCAGTAGAAACCCAAGAAGAAAGATGGACTTTGGTCATGTCCTAAAAGTTTCAAGGTCACCTGCAAAGGGATTAGAGTGTCCTGGAAATTTATAGGAAAGACATACAAGGTTTTAGCCAGAACAGAACCAGTTTTGCATATACCACAATTAAAACAAGGCTGGTTATGGTAAATTGTATCATCTATTCCCTGAGCTTAAAGCCCTGTCTCATCCCCCTGGAGGCATCAGCTCCAGTTTTACTAAGCTTAATATGAGAGCAAATTTATAGTATCAGATCACTGAGTTATTACCTTGAGTATAAATATCTAATACTTGCCGGTTGCAAATCATTTCCAAATACTTTATCCCCACTCAGCCGTCTGCTGAGGTTCTGTTTGCATTTTACGGATGAAGAACCCGAGGACAGTTTGGATGATTTGTTTGGTGTGCCGCTTCAAACTATCTGCGGCCAGAGTGCGAAAGGTTGTTAGACACAACTGTATCTTTAGGATCTATGTTGGAAGGATTTCAGATATTATTACATTTCTTAACTAGTTGCTGCCCAACCCAAAAGCATTATAGGAAGGTGGTACAGTCATCTCAGAAACTTTCACTACGTGCTACCCATTTTAGGGGCAAAAACATTTGTGCGAGCACGGGTCTACACAGGATCCCATCTCACATAGCCGTGATAGAGCTGGATTTTCTACACCTGTCTGATAGACAGGGAATGACACGTGATTGCGTTTTATAATAACCTTGTTGTTTCCCCTCATAACAGAAGTATTCTTGATAATTTCAGTTCTGTTAAGTACAAAAGGTACAGTAAAGGAAATAATCTCACCACCCAAAGATAACCATGGTTAAGAAAAATATTAAGGAATAAGGGGAAGCCTGGGTGGCTCAGTTGTTAAGCATCTGCTTTTGGCTCAGGTCATGATCCCAGGTGGGATCAAGCCCTGCATCGAGCTCCCTGCCTGGTGGGAACACTGCTTCTCCTTCTCCCACTCCCCCTGCGTGTGTTCCTTCTCACTGTCTCTCTCCCTCTCTCTCTATGTCAAATAAATGAATAAAATCCTAAAAAAAGAAGAAGAAGAAGAAGAAGAGGAGGAGGAGGAGGAAGAAGAAGAAGAAAATGTTTGAAAAAAGGAAGAAAACTATAAAAGACAAAGAAAACAAAGTTAGCAATTTGGTGTATATCATGCCAGCTGTTTCGATTTTATTCACATTCATGTACATGCATTTAAAAAAAAACAAATTGATCTCTTTATGTCTATTTAGTATCTTGTTTTCATCTAATGTAGAATTTTTTCCATGTTAAAAAATGTAGTTCTCCAAAATCATTTTTTCCTTTTCTTTTCTTTTTTTTTTTAGGTAAAGCAATAAAAGTTTATTAAGTGAATTTTATTAAGTGAAGATACAGAAAAAGCTCTCAAGAGTGAGAAGGGTCCCAGCAGGGCTGCCAATGAGGGCTTTTTTGGGTTGGTCTTTTATAGAAAGCTAACCAGCAAACTTAGATTTTTTTAACATCTCTACTGATAACACCTTCAGAGGCTGACTTCCTTTTTAGGGGCTGGTTATTCTTTGTTGGTCACAGGTGATATTCATAAAGACAGCCCTCTCTCCCACAGGCCTAGGGCAGGGTTGTCCTCCACCCCTTCAGTATCATTTGTAATGACCTATACTATTCCACTGTATGGCAGTATCAGACTTTATTTAATCAAGCCTGTATTGTTGGACATTTAGGTTGTTCCAAGATTTTTTAATATCACAAACAGAAGAATACCAGCTTATTTTCTTAAAATAATTCCAAGAGTGGAATTTCAGGATCAAAGAGAATGCATTATATATACGTGTATATATATATACACGAATGCATTATATATTTTATATATATATATATATATATATATATATATATATATATATATGGATAGCTTTGTTTTTACATCTCAAAGTGCTTTCTCAGCCTGGAGAATACTAACCTCCTTCACCTTCTAATTTTGATGATACATTAACTCTTCCAAACATTAAAATGCATTATAAAGCTGTAATAATGGGTGCCTAGGTGGTTCAGTGGGATAAGCCTCTGCCTTCGTCTCAGGTCATGATCCCAGGGTCCTGGGATCCAGCCCCGCATCGGGCTCTCTGCTCTTTGGGGAGCCTGCTTTTTCATCTCTCTCTCTCTGCCTGCCTCTCTGCCTACTTGTGATCTCTGTCTGTCAAATAAATAAATAAAATCTTAAAAAAAAAAGAAAGCTGTAATAACTAAAACTTTGGTACTGGTAATGAAATAGAACATTTAGTAGGCCTAAATATGTATAGAAATATAGTATACACTGATAAACCCTGGGTGTTATTTGCAGCTGATGAATAACTGAACTCCACATCTGAAACTAATGATATACTATATGTTGGCTAATTGGATTAAAAATTTAAAAAGAAATGTAATACTCTACATTTATTTCAAATCTGTGGAGAAAAGTCTTAGCAAATTGTGTTGGGCTAACTAGATTGTTATTTGAAAACAAAATAAAGCTGGTTTACTCACTTGCTGTGAAACCCAAATAAATTTCAACAAGATCTAAGATTTTTTTAAAAAATTCCAAGCCCTTTAAGAAGCATATGTGATTTTTATAAAACAATCTTGAGGTGGTGAAAGACTGTATAAAATGTAACCTAAAGCCCAGAATCTATAAAGCAAGAGAATTATACATGATACTAAAACTTTTTATTTAGGGATGCCTGGGTGGCTCAGTTGGTAAAGCAGCTGCCTTTGGCTTAGGTCATGATCTCAGCATCCTGGGATGGAGTCCCACATCAGGCTCCTTGCTCCGCAGGGAGCCTGCTTCTCCCTCTGCCTCTGCCTGCCATTCTGTCTGCTTGTGCTCACTCTCTCTCCCTCTCTCTCTGACAAATAAATAAATAAAATCTTAAAAAAATAAAATAAAATAAAACTTTTTATTTAAATCTTCATTAAAAAAAAAACAAACAAACCCAAAGTCAACTATTCCTATTGTTTTCTTAAAGGTCACCAAGCATTTGTCCCCCTCGCCCCCCCCCAAAATGCCACCCTCATCCCTTGTTTCGTACCTTCCTTTTTAATTTCTTAAAATATGCCCATGAGGGGCACCTGGGTAGCTCAGTGGGTTAAAGCTTCTGCCTTCGGCTCAGGTCATGATCCCAGGGTCCTGGAATCGAGCCCCACATTGGGCTCTCTGCTCTTCGGGGAGCCTGCTTTTTCCTCTCTCTCTCTGCCTGCCTCTCTGCCTACTTGTGATCTTTGTCTGTCAAATAAATAAATGAATAAATAAAACCTTAAAAAAATATATGCCCATGAAGGTATGCTAAGTAAAACAGAACCTTACCAATATATTTTCTTAAGATTTTATTTGTGAGTACATGTGAGAGAAAGAGAGAGAGAGAGAAAGGGAAAGAGAGCATGAGCAGGGAGAGGGGAGGACAGAGGGAGAAGCAGGCTACCTGATGAGCAGGGGCTCAATCCTAGAACCCTGGGATCATGACCTGAGCCAAAGGCAGCCACCTAACCGACTGAGCCACCCAGGTGCCCCCATAACATTACCAATATTTTTGAAATGATTTTGAAACACTCCCAGGCTACGTCAATTCTACTCCACTCTGAACTAACTACTCCCATATTTTATAATCCATTTTATTTAGTTTTACCATCTATTTATGTATGCCTAAACAATATACTTTCTAGGTTAACCTGGTTTTTGTTTTTATATACATGACACCACACTGTGTAGATGCTTCTGTGGTTCACTTTTTTTTCTCAATATTTGGTTTTTATGACTTATCCAAGTTTATACATCAGCTGTAGTTCATTCATTTTCACAGCTGCACGGTGTTTTGTTGTATGGATTTATCCTAATTATGCATTCTAGTATTGATGGACATTGGGTTGTGGGTTTTTTTTTTTTTAATAATGAACATTTTAATTTGCTCTTTCAGGGCACATGGGTAAGTTTCTCTGGGGAATATTCTTGGGAGTGTAACAGTAGTCAGGTATGCACGTGTTCTGCTTTTCTTCTAATTAAGGCCCTATTTTCCAAAGTGGTTGTACCAATTTATATTCCAGATTCTTGCCAACATTTGCTTGGGTCAGACTTTCACGTTTTTACCAATCTGGTAGGTATGAAAATGTACTTCATTATGATTTTAACTTGCTTTTCCCTAATTTCTAGTGCGAGAACTTCCTTTATGTGTATTGGCCAGCCCATTTTTCATTTCTAGGAAATGCTGCCATCTCTGGCTCTCCAGCCATCCCTAACATTAGACAAAAGCAACACCTACCTACATTGTGATCTACTATCTCAACATTTTCTGAATGTCTTCCCTGTCAGTCAGCTGAGCACTTGTGATGAGTGATATAGTTTTCTTTTTTCCGTTAGAATCTTTTAAACGTTCAGTACCAGAGCAGGTACAAAGATGAAAAGCAGGGTGGATGCATTGGGAGATATGGGAAGTTAAAACCAGAATGCCCTGCTGGTTTGAGACCAGCAGGAAACTGACTAGGAGGGTAGATGACTGACAGCTGCTTTCCAGGACCTAGGACGTAAGAACTGTATTAATCATTCATGAGGATTTGTGATCCTTAGGATAATTATCTAAGGTGTATATTATCCCTTTTATAGATAAGGAAAGTGAGGTTCAGAGGTGACAGAACACTTTGGAGTGCCCAGAGGAGAGCAGGTCAGCATGCAGAAACTTAAGAAGTCCTTTATTCACTGGGAGGTGAGTACCAATTTGGCAGAAGATTTTATTGGGCATTGGAGATGTTTGCCATTGATGGGGCCTCTGCCAATCTGTTATGTTGGGCACTGCGGAGGGATTCTCTGTGTCATGGAGGGAAGCTAATGTAGTGCTAACCTGCCTGAAGGGTAGTCAGATAGGCCCAAGTTCCACCCACCTACTGCCCCCCACCCAAATGGCTTTGGAGGCCCTCACTCACTGTATAGAGGAAGGTTAAGGGCAGGTCTCCGCCCATGAAACTGCCTCAGCTCTGCCTTGAGAGTTGAGTGACTCAGCTTGCGCCTCAGTCTCACCATCAGTAAAATGGGAATAATGATCACCTACGTAGGGGTATTTCCTTCAACAAATAATCACAAACTTGGTGGGTTAAAACGAGTTTATTCTCTCACAGTTGGGGAGGTCAGAAGTCCAAAATCCGTTTCACTTGGCCAAAATCAAAGTGTATGTAGACACTGCAGGTCTGCTTTAGAGACCAGAGGGAGAATTCCTCATTGCCTCTTCAGTTTCGGGTGGCCCCTGGCATTCCTTGACTTGTGGCTACATCATTAGAGCCTGTGCCTTCTTGGTTATACTTCCTGCCCCTCTTCTGTCTGTCCAATGTCCTTCTGCCTCCCTCTTCAAAGGACGCCTGTGATTGCATTCAGGATCCATCTGATAAGCCAGGATAATCCCTCCAACTCCAGATCCTTAAATTCACCTGCAAAGACTGTTTCCACACGAGGTAAAATTTATAGGGGTCAGAGCTTAGGACCTGATTATCTTGGGCGGGGTGGAGAGGCATTCAGCGCATTACATTCAGGGTTGCCAGAAATAGGAAACTTGCTAATGCCGGCGGAGGACTGAGCCCAGCCTCGGCCAGCAGACAGCACTGAGTATCAATTTCTTCTAAAGTCGCTAAAGAAACCTTCCTTAAATGGGGGCTGCTGCAAGGCTACAACCCAGGCATAAAACTTACAGGGGACAAGGGAAACTATGTAAGCACGAAGAATAAAGCCCAAACTGCGGTCCGGCGTCCACAGCTCATATTTGCACACTTTCCCTGGTAGGACACCGCAAACCCCGCCTGCCCGCTTGCCTTCTCCCCACCCCACGAGAAGACGCGCCCCCAAGGCCCCGCCCCTCTACGTGCTGTCCCTGGTGCTTCACGTACTAGTGGGTCGTATTCCGCCCCACCGTGGGGTTAGACGCGTGAGGGCCTTCGCGGTCTGTCCTTTCTACTGCCTATCGAATCATAGCACATTTTCTACCCAATTTTTGCCTTCTTTCTTAGCCTTAAAGTCATTCATACAACTAGATGGATTTAGAGAGTTTTTTTGTGGCAATGTACTTGCCTCCAGAAGAAAAACGAGGCAGAAACTATTGAAAGAAGGCTGGCAATATTTAAGAGAGCCCGTGCACGTGGTGCCGGGTCCTACGCGCCTCCGCAGCTGAGCGCCGGCCGGCTCACGGCGCAGGCGCAGTGGGGTCTGACTCGCCATGCCGACTGTCAGCGTGAAGCGAGATCTGCTCTTCCAAGCTCTGGGTCGGAACTACAGTAAGTGCCGGCCCCATTACCTGGCTTTGTGCCTGGCCTCAGCGGCCTGGAGCTCCCTCAAGAGGGCTTCGTGGTGGTAACGTTCATGTTGCCCGGCAGGTTTTGGCCTCGGGTGCTCCGGGTGTAGACCGGGATGGCTGCGCTGAAGTAACCTCTCGCAACCAGCCATGCCAGGGCTGTCTTTGCATCATTCGCGCCTGTCCAGTTCGTCGTGTCGTTCATTCAGCCATCTCCCAAGGAGCATCTGCCGCGTGCTTGCTTGGTGCCAGGGGGTCGAGTGGGAATGAAGCCCTGGGTTGCAGCCTGAGGGCAGCTAGTGGAGTGCAACCAGAGCGCTATAGAAACTCCATTTATGAGGGAGTGGAAGGAGAAGTTGGAGCAGGAAGGGGTGGTATTATGTCTGTTTTATTAATGGTTCCTGAGCACCTGTTATGTGCCAGGCACTGTTCTAAGCGCTCTGGGAATATAGCGGTGCACGTGACACATGACCTGAGGTCCATGTTCACATTCTAATAAGGGAGGCAGACGATGATTATCCCGCACATTAATAAAATGATTCTGGATTACATTAAAGGCTATCAGGGAAACGAAAATACTGTGCTAAGAAGAACCTTAGATGCCGTAGTAACATCTGAGCTGAGACCCGAATGACGACGAGGAGTCTCCTGGGTGGGCTGTCTTCATCTCATACACACTTCGTCTCTCCTTCAGTTCCAAAAACATCCCCACTTAGAAAAAAGATGAAATACTAAGTACAATTATCGGAGACCATATGGATGTAGCAGTTGAAATGACATCTGCCTCTCCTAGTTATCAGCTTACATAAAGGCTGTGGCAACTGGTTTGTGAGAGCTATTTTTGGATTTTAGGGCTCAGTATGATAACAGACCCCTAGTCGGTTTAGCAGGTACTCCTTCCTAGAATGAGATGTTACCTGAAAATAGTTAGCTTTTAAAATGTTTCTGAAGATGTAAATTTAGGTACTATGTATTCTTCAAGTATTCCTTTTAGGGTCCTGCCCTATTCCTTAAAAGTAGAGGTCATGCTCTTGAAATCTGAATTCAGCTCTAATTCTCTATACTTTTAAAATTTTAAAATACTTTTTATATGCTTTTTTTTGTGTATATATTTATATTAACCCATTCTCTTTTTTTAAAAAAGTTCTTTTTTACTTTTTCTTTTCTTTCTTTCTTTCTTTCTTTTTTTTTTTTTTTTTTTAAGATTTTAGTTGTGAGAGAATGAGTATAAGCAGGGGGAGCAACAAGCAGAGGGAGAAGCAGGTTCCCTCCTGAGCAAGGAGCCTGATGTGGGACTAGATTCCAGGACACTGGCATCATGACCTGAGCTGAAGGCAGATGCTTAACGACTCTGTCTCCCAGGCATCCCCTTAACCCATTTTTCTAAACCATATTCTCATATGTCTACTGGTGTATGATATGTCTGAATTGCAAAAGATGGTATGGGGCAAATATTTGTTCAAGACCTCTGTGATTAGTTACTACCCAAGTATTCATTTCTGGGAAAGTAAGACATTCTCTAGGTTCCTATTTACTTTCTTAAAATTTTTATTTTTTTAAAGATTTATTTATTTGAGAGAGTGTGTGCACAAACATGGGGAGGGAGGGCAGAGGGAGAGGGAGAGAAATTCCAGCAGACTCCCTGCTGAGTGTGGAGCCCGTTGTAGGACTGTATCCCACCACCCTGAGATCATGACCTGAGCTGAAATCCAGAGTTGTTTAACTGGCTGACACACCCAGGTGCCCCTGTTCTAGGTTTTTAAAATGGTGAGATTTGGGGCGCCTGGGTGGCTCAGTGGGTTAAAGCCTCTGCCTTCAGCTCAGGTCATGATCTCAGGGTTGTGGGATCGAGCCCCACATCTGGCTCTCTGCTCAGTGGGGAGCCTGCTTCCTCCTCTCTCTGCCTGCCTCTATGCCTACTTGTGATCTCTGTCAAATAAATAAAAAATTTAAAAAAATGGTGAGATTTATAACCTATTTACTGTCATCTGATGTTTTAATATATTCTCTAGCTGCCTCCCCTTTTTTTAAGTGAGAGCTTTCAGACAAGCTTGATCCCCCCCCCATAAGTACCCATCAGCTACTAACTCTAAAAACATCAGTCAGAAAGACTGATGTTATTGAGATGTACTTAAGACAGTCAGAAATAACTTATTAGTTTACATTTCATGTTCTTGAAACTTTTGAACTTAATTGGGTTGAGGTCACAGTTGGAAAAGCATGTTGAACAAAGTATCTAGTTTCCAAGTAGTGTGGGTCCATCTCGTTTCTTACCCCCTCTTAATCAGTCTTCCTCTCTATTTTCTGATTTTCTATTTTCTGTACTAACTCTTTTGTATCTCTTTTTGTCCTAAACTCCATTGTTTCTTCCAGTCCATCCCTTCCCGCCTTCCCTTTCAGTCTCTTTGCTTACCAGGGATATTTCTCAAGCTGCTTTAGTTTTGGTCATTTTGCTTCTCTGGGGCAATTTTCTCTCTTTTTACCTTTTTTATCCCCCCAAAGAATCTGGCAATGTCTTTTTTTTTTTAAGATTTTATTTATTTGGGAGCGAGCACAGGAAGTGCCAGGCAGAAAGAGAAGCAGGCTCTCTCCTGAGCAAGGAACTGGATGTGGGACTGACCTCGGGACCCTGGGATCATGATCTGAGCCGAAGGCAGACACTTAACTGACTAAGCCACCCAGGTGTCCCTCTCAGTCTGCCTTTTTATCACCTCCGGTGTTTTCTTGTTAACTGATTATTGCTGTTCAGTTCTGGTCCTGCTCTGCCTTGGCGTGACTTGCTGACAGTACTGTCAGAGCCACCTGTGTATGTCCTACAAACCGCTAAGGTATAGGCACTTAGGTGCATCATTTTGTTAGGATTATTAATTGCAATTTTGTTGGTTCTTGTTTCTAAGCACATGAAATACAGCTAAAAGGAGTAAAACTGTATAATTAGGATTCATTGAAAGATTCAATATATTTTTTAAGATTTTATTTATTTATTTGACAGGCAGAGATCACAGGTAGGCAGAGAGGCAGGCAGAGAGACAGAGTGGGAAGCAGGTTCTCTGCTGAGCAGAGAGCCCAATGTAGGGCTTGATCCCAGGACCCAGGATCATGACCTGAGCCAAAGGCAGAGGCTTTAATCCACTGAGCCACCAGGCATCCTGAAAGATTCAATGTTTTAATAACTACATAGTTACTGACCAGATTGCAGTCTGTTACTGCATAACGAATTACCCCTAAATTTAGCAGCTTAAAACAATCATTTGTTATATAGCTTCTGAGGGTCCAGGATTGGGAAGTGGCTTAGTTGGGTGGTTCTGGCTCTGGATCTCTTACTACCGTGTCATAAAGGTGTCAGGTCTGTAGTCCTCTCAAGGCCCTAAATGGGGTTGAAATCTAATTCCAAGTTCACTCAAGTGGTTATTGGCAGGTCTCTGTTTCTTGCACATTTTTGGTAAGAGACTTCAGTGCCTCCCACCTTGACCTCTCCTAGGACTGCTTGCAATATGGTGGCTTGTTTGTCTCAGAATGAGAGGACCCAAGAGAGCAGGTAATTGAGTGTTCGGAATGATAGAAGCACAGTTTTCAGTAGTATTTCAGGAGTGACATTCACAGTGTGGACGAACTGCACAAGGGTGTGAATAACAGGAGGCAGGTAGTTTGGGAGGCTGACTGCCAGTCTGCCCTCTGGCCCCCAGTGATTCATGTTCCTCTTACATGTAAAATCTACTCACCCCTTTCCAAGGATTCCAGAAGTGTCATCCCATTACAGCAGCATCTCACAATCCAGAATCTCCTCTAAATCAGGTCCAGGTGTGGATGAGGCTCTTTAGGTGTAGTTATGTAAGTATAGCTGTTTGAATATAACAGCTTTTTCAAGGCATTTGAGGGTTTGATTTACACTTTGCTCAAAGACCACCTCCTGATTCTCAAGCCATTCCTGTTTCCCCCCCATATTTTGTGAGGGCAGCACTCCACTTCCAGGAACTGAAGTCTGTATTCTCTGTTGCTGCATGACGAATTACCCCAGTACACAGGAGTGTATAAGCAAGTGATTATTTCAGTTTTGGAGAGCGGAGTGGAGGAGTAGCTCAGCTCGGTGGTTCTGGCTCTGGGTCTCTGACCAGGTTGCAGGCAAGCTGTCAGCTGGACCTGCAGTCGTCTGAAGGCTTGGCTGGCTGAGGAGTAGGCTTCCAGGATCACTCCTGCGGTTGCCTCAGACCTCGGTTTACTCAAGGGTGTGAATACCAAGAGCAGGGATCACTGGGGACATCTGTTGTTCCTGCCCTAGTTGACCTACGCTGGAGACCTGGGAGTGCTAGATTCTTCCTGCTCTCACCCTTTCCACCTCCCATCCGTCGCTGAGCCTTACAGATTCTGCCTTTTTGATGTTCCTCACATTCTTCCTTCCTTGTACCCACTGCTGTTCCCTCAGGCAGGTCTTCACTGTGCCTCCCCCGTACTGTTGCAGAAGCCTCCCTGCTCCAGTCCCTCCACCACTTGTCTCCGTTCTTCAAAGTGCAGATCTAATCATGCTTTTCTCGGTGGTAAATCCTTCAGGGTAACTCCCACTGCCTGAGCACATCCCAGGGCATGTGGGTTCTTTCTGCTTGCTGCATTGTGTCTCTTTCTGACTTTATCCTTATGCTGCATCCCTGTTGACCTTTCCCAAAGTTTCCTTGCTGTTGTCACATTCCCCACAGTCTCTGCCTGGTGAACTGAGCCTTTGTGTGAAGCCTTAGCGGACAAGTGGAGCTGATTACTTTCTTTGTGCCACCTCTGTACCTGGCAGTTAACATAACTGTATTTACACCTCTGATTTCTTTATTAGAGTAGGAACTGTTTTATTTTTGTAGCCTTGGCACTGAGTATGGCTCTTGGCATATAGTAGATAACACTTTTAAGTGTCGCATTGAAGTCCATTGTCAGGGTCAGAATTTTTTTTTTTTTTTTTAAAGATCTTATTTATTTATTTGAGAGAGAGAGAGACAGAGTGAGAGATAGCATTTGAGGGGAGAGGGTCGGAGGGTGAAGCAGGCTCCCCATGGAGCTGGGAGCCTGATGCAGGACTCGATCCCAGGACTTCAGGATGATGACCTGAGCTGAAGACAGTCGCTTAACCAATTGAGCCACCCAGGTGCCCAGGGTCAGAATTTTAAGACCATCTTTTCACTAGAATATACTAGTAATGATGGTTTGTGTTCAAATTTTTTTAAAGATTTATTTAATTTATTTATGTGACAGAGATCACAAATAAGCAGGGAGGCAGGCAGAGAGAGAGGGGTAAGCAGGCTCCCTACTGAGGAGAGAGCCGGATGCAGGGCTTGATCCCAGGACCCTGGGATCATGACCTGAGGTGAAGGCAGGGCCTTTAACCCACCGAGCCACCCAGGCGCCCCCTTTGTGTTCAAGTTTTGATTATGACGGAATTCCCCTAAATGCTGCATGAGGTAGCAAAGTAGAATATAACTTCAAGGACGAGAACGATAATTATCGGAGATCTACTGTGTTTTGGAGTGCTGTGCAAGTCCATTACCTGCATAATGTCATTGAAATCTTTCCCAGAGTTCCATGCTAAAAAATGGCTGTAAAATGCTACTTTATGGATGAGGCCTAGGTATCAGGAAGTTAATATAAGGTGTCAAGCTCTCAGAACTAATATATGGAATAGTCAGGAGTTCAAATTTTGATTGGCTTGCCTCCAAAGCCTATTATCAGGCCTCAGAATTTTAAATGCTAAGACTTACATGACATTATCCCATTGTGCTGGATCTGTGTTTTAGAGCCTACTTTACGTTTGATAGCTACTTAATAGGTTTTTCTGAGTAAATGTGAGTTTCCCACTGCATGTAACCTAATTCTGTAGTTGAAATTAAGGGAATCAGCCCTCAAATAGTTGTTTCTTTTAAGGGTTTTTGTTTTGTGTTGGTCCCTTTTGTTAGTTTTAAAATGGTACTATCTGATGCCTGATACTAGCTTGGTCTTGGACAGTTATTAAGAAAATGCAGTTTACATACTATCATTTAAACTGAGCAGATTAAAATTAGCAATCTTTTTTTTTTTTTTTTTTACAGCTGATGAAGAATTTGATGAATTGTGTTTTGAATTTGGTCTGGAACTTGATGAAATTGTATGTATTGAATATTTTTTAAATGTTTCACATAGAAGCACGTTTTTCAGAGGTTTACTGTATTTTGTTACTGTATGGCTAGACTAAGATGGAACATTTGTGGGCTCTTGTGATTTCTGTGCTCTTGGTGTTAAGGGGTTAAGCTCCAGTTCTAAGGGTATCTGTTGCTTTCTTTAAAATCTCAAGAGGTTCATGTGTTAAGTTATATGCAGTCACCTAAGTTATCAGGCTAATGCTATGGAGATGGATAGACCATCTTGAGTAACCCAGAATGAGTGTGTGCTCCCTGGCAGTGAGGTGTCTTTTTACAAATCAATTATGGAAAGGGGCCTAGGGAGCAATGGAAATGTTGCTTTAGCCGGAGTTCCGGGGGCCTGTGGCTCCTCCTCTTTCACTTCTTCTGTGCTCTACTGCCTTTCCTGTTTCCTCTGTTTCTGTTTCACCAGTGTTCATTCATTCCTAATCATTTTTGTATACATTGACCTTGTAAAGTGATCTTTTAGTTTTTGCATTTGATCTTAATGCATTTGATCTTAAAGGCTGAGATGATTTTCTAGATTTTGAAGAATTGCTTATAAAAATCATTATGAAGCATTTTCCTAGTCTTTTAATTGAATAATTAAAATACTTTTAAAAAGTTTACTTGCAAAATGTTACTAATGATCACATAAGTCATTATATTTATAAATAAAATAATAATTTTGTATTTCTGTTGTAATTAATTTTTTTTCTTAAGTCTTTTGTTTTCTTGATCTATTCAGTGTTCTAACAGGAGGTTTAGGCTGACAAAAATGTGCATTGACTCGCCTTGTTTTTTCTGCTGCTTTTTTACTCGTGTTATAGGAAGTTTTTTTTTTGTTGTTGTTAATGAACATCTTTATGCTTGAAATTGGTTATGATTTCTTCAAGTTGCTGTTAATAGTTAGACTTCAGTTACGTTTGAGGCTGTATGATATCTAAGAGCCTTAGACTGGATATCAGAAAATCTGAGTTCAGGGTCCCGTATTCACTAGCTATGTAACCATGGATAACCACATTGCTTCTCGGCCTCCTTTTCATCTGTGAAATGGGGGCTGTGGATTATGATCCCTGAAGATCCCTTTTAGCTTTGAAAGTTCTGTGACCTTTTATTTCTATAAGGATTTTATCAGCCCTTACAGACCCAGTCTTAAGATAGTCTTATGATGAATTGAGATACTGAGGTGAAAGATTTAAGCTGGTGTATTTTTTTTTGCAAAAAGGAGTAGGCCTTTTTTCTTTTTTAATTCAGGTGTCTTAATTTCTCTGCTTACCACATTTTCTCCCCTTTGGCATATGGGTCTCTCCTAAAATGCCTCATCCCGCATGATGAGGGAGTGAGAGTATGACATGAAAGGAGGCAGGAAAAGAAGGAAGAATTAGAATTTAAATAAAGTTAGTCAAAGGGGTCCGTAGAATTGCTGCCTTTTTAAGTTGAAGAATAAGAGACCTATCTTCTCTCAGGCGTGTATCATAGTGATTCTTGCCAAATGGTTATTTTTATTTTTTTTTATTTTTTAAAGATTTTATTTATTTATTTGACAGAGAGAGATCACAGGTAGGTAGAGAGACTGGCAGAGAGAGAGCGAGAGAGCGGGAAGCAGGCTCCCTGCTGAGCAGAGAGCCCGATGTGGGACTCGATCCCAGGACCCTGAGATCATGACCTGAGCCGAAGGCAGCGGCTTAACCCACTGAGCCACCCAGGCGCCCCCAAATGGTTATTTTTAAGAAAATCTGTTATTCTCTGCTAGAATATGATGACTGAGGTATTCTAAGCTTTTGACTACTGCATTAAAATTATACTATTGTTTCTTCTATCTTTTTGGTTGTCTTTATTCTTACTGTTCTATACCTTTACTGTTAGGTTGTTTCCCATTGTGCCTGTAATCTCTGCTAATTTACACCACAGTTTTGATCTCTTTAGATGTTTGTTTTTTGTTTTGTTTTTAATATTATTCTCATGTTGCTTCGAGGCTTGGGAGCCTACTGAATTTAGCTTTTAGAGTCATTGTAAGAAGTCCCATTTATTTGGTGAATTATCTTTATTTACTTTGCCTCTTTGACACTTTTTGTTGTTGCTGCTCTGCGTACTTGTTGGTGGTATTTTCTTTTAAATCTGGTTTGGATAAACTTTTTTATAGGGGGCCAGATTGTAAATCTTGTAGATGGTGTAGTCTCTATCACAACTCAGCTGTTATGGTTTGTAAGTCACAATAGATAACATGTAAACAAATGGGCCTGGTGATGTTCCATTAAAACTTAGAAAAAGAGGTGGCCAGTGGACCATAGTTTGCTGAACTTTGCTGTAGAGGAGTTATGCTGTTATGAAATATCTGAGGATACTAGATGTCTGAAGTCAGCAAAAATTTGCGTATTTTCTGTTGCTGTGATAATAATAATATTTTTGTTGCAAGTATAATAAACACGTTTTATTGCAGGAAAAACATGTATAATGTCACTTTTTTTTTTTTTTTTTTTTTTTTTTTTTAAATTAAAGATCTACTTTGGGAGAGAGAGAGAGCCAGGATGTGTGTGCACTCAAGTTGGGGGAGGGACAGACAGAGGGAGAGAGCCTTCAAGCAGACTCCCTGCTAAACAGGGAGCTTGCTCCAGGGCTTGATCTTACGACCTGACCAGTGAGATCCTTACCTTTGCTGAAACCCAGAGCCAGATGCTCAACTGACTGAGCCACCCAGGTGCCCCTTTGTAGCACTAACAATGACTTTTTCCAAAGAATTTGGATTTGTTGGGACACCTGGGTGGTTCAGTGGGTTAAGTCTTCGGCTCAGGTCATGATCTCAGGGCCCTGGGATCAAGCTCTGCATCAGGCTCTCTGCTCAACAGGGAGCCTGCTACCTCTCTCTCTTTCTCTCTCCCTGCCTTTCTGCCTACTTGTGATCTCTGTCTGTCAAATAACTAAATAAAATCTTAAAAAAAAAAATAAAGAATTTAGATTTGTTTCAGCTTATTTTTTTGGGCTTGTTTTAGACTTCCGAGAAGGAAATCATAAGTAAGGAACAAGGTAATGAAAAGGCAGAGGGGGCCTCTGATGTTGTTCTTTACAAAATTGACGTACCTGCCAATAGATATGATCTCCTGTGTTTGGAAGGATTGGTTCGAGGACTTCAAGTCTTCAAAGAAAGGTAAGAGAATATGTTTATTAAAAATGAAAAAAAGACTATGTTTGTTAAATATTTGCTTAGTTAGATTCTTCTGCCTGTTATTATCAGCAATGCTGTTTTAAGTCTTTAGAAAAGAACTTGTTGGGCAGGTACACAACTTTAGGTTTGAATAGAGGGACGGTTGGACCAGAAGGTAATGTGGATTGTAGCCGTTTAAAAATTTGCATATTGAGTCCTAGCCTTCCATCTGGGGAGCTATTTAAAACTGGAGTAGTTAATGATTTTATGGCTTCTTACAAAGTTTTTAGTGGGTTCATGTGAATTTCCTCAGTAAGCCAATAGCAATAGATGAGTAGTTGGATTTGCTAAGTTTTGGGAAGAAAGTAGAGGTGGCAAAACTTAGTATGCGTTTGCTCAAGAGCTTTAAAGAAGCTCAGGAGTGGAGCTTCCTGACTGGAAAGCTGAAAGTCTTATGATGGCTCTCAGATCTTGCTCAGGTTAACTGACCTCTATTTCAATCTTCTAATTTTTTGGTTTTTGTTTTTGAGAGGGAGCATTTGCCTGCTCTTGCCGGGGGAGTGGGGCTAGAGAGAGGGAGAGAATCTGGAGACTCCATGACCCAGCGTGGAGTCCAGCATGGGGCTCAGTCTCACAACTCTAAGATCATAATCTGAGCCAAAACCAAGAGTCAGACACTTAACCAACTTAGGTACCCAGGCACCCCTCAGTCTCCTAATTTATAATGAGTATTTTTAAGTCCCTTTCCAACTATTCATGTAATGAGTATAGAAAGTAATGAGTATATGAAGTGGAAGATGTGAAACTCCTATCAAAAATAATTAGTTTTGCTTTCAGTGACACATCGTCTGGTCAGCTGCAGAAGGAGAGCCACTGGCCGATGGGCTAGACTCTGAACCTGTGAGGTTTCAGGTGACTGATGGGTATTGGTGAAAGGGTGATAGTTAGGCATTTGGCTTAGGTGGTTAAAATTTGGAAGGTGGTTCGGTTGGTTCTGTGTGACAATCAGACCCTCACATTTTAGGGCCAGGGATGATCCCTTAGAGGCATTCTCCAGACCTGCTTCATTAGAGTTTTCTACTCCTAGTGTCGTTTTGGTGATCAGACAGGATTAGGAAAGTAATTTAGCCATTTTGCTACTTGAAGTGTGGTCCGTGGATCAGCAATTTAGCCATTTTGCTACTTGAAGTGTGGTCCGTGGATCAGCGTCCTCTTTATCATGCAAGAGCTTGTTAGAAATGGGGAATCTCAGCCTCTACTCAAGACCTATTTAATGAGTCTGTGGTTTAACAAATTCCCCACTTGACTGTGAGCACTTAAGGTTTTTGAGAAGCACTGAATGAAAACAGTAATTCCCAGTCTCTCCTGGTAAGAATTACCTGGACTATGCCTCAAAAGGTACTGTTTCCTTGGCTTTTCCTTTGAATATCCTGATTCAGTAGGTCCAGAAGGGACCAGGGAATCTGTATTTTTAATAAACCTTATTTTTCCTTAGAAGTTCAGAATCTCATGGTTGGAATAAAACTTTAAAGGTTATCGAATCTAAAAAAAAAAAAGTTAACAATTCTAGTCCCTCAGCTGATACAAATGCCCCCTATATGATTTCTTAGTGGTTTTCTAGCCTCTCCTGATCCTCAAGTGACCAGACATTTCTTACCATGAGGCATCCTATACCATTTTTGGACCACCTTAAATGTTAGAAAGTTTGCATTTTAATATTCAGCCTAAATCTGATTTGCTGTAACTTCGGCCTATTGTCTTAGCTCTATTCATTTTCTGTACTTTTATGCAGAATGCAGTTTACCAAATGTTTTGGTTAAAAATCAAGTTTAATTTTTAATTAATTTTAATCCTTTTAGGATAAAACCTCCAGTGTATAAACGGGTAATGCCTAATGGAGAAATTCAGAAATTGATCATCACAGAAGAGGTAATAAGGATAAATTCTTATTTTCCTTTTTAGAAAGTTTCTTTTGAGTATATATTTATGAAGTGGGGAGGGAAAAGGTACGAAGCTGATCCTTCTGCCAAATACAATTTTCTTTGACATTTACGAAAAATGGACATATATTTATCTTCTAGCTCTTAAAAACTATCAGTTTGTTCCCTTTCATTTATTGGTGAAAGCAAAGCATTCGTTTTTCTGAATAATTTTGGAAAATAACACCCAAGTGTTTGTTTAAAACACTTTGAGATAGAATTAAGTTCTGGTATATTAATAAAGTTTAAAGAAATTTTGAGGGGACATTGTTTTGGTGAAAATATCAACTATGAGCAGGTTAACCTTAACAGGTTAATTTTTTCTGTTTAGTAAATATTCAGAAATTTTTACTGAAATGTACATTCCACGAGAAAGTTAACTTTGTCTCTTGTCACCACTATATCTTTGAATGAAATATATATGCTTGTTTGTGAATTTGTGATAGTATGGACAATCTCTAATCATACATTGAACTTCAGACAGCTAAAATACGTCCTTATGCTGTGGCAGCAGTTCTCCAAAATATAAAGTTCACTAAAGATCGATATGACAGCTTCATTGAACTCCAGGAGAAATTACATCAGAACATTTGCAGGTGTGTAGTTGTATTTTCGTTCCTCCTTGCCTTCCTCTGTCCTTTCCCCTCTCTCTCTCTTTTTTTTTTACCTTTCTATTTCCCTCTCTTTCCTTTCTCTACAGATTTTTCAGAGCACTTCTAAGTTAATATGTGAGAATAACAGTTTAAATTTGCGTAACTAATTTAAGTAAGTTTACATTTTACCAGATAGTTATCTGTTACTGTTACTAAACAGTTCATGCATGGAAAAATAAGAGCTCTATTTGGAATACCACATAGACAAGAAGTCTCTTGTCCTAGAGATTTTCTTGATTTTTATGTTTGCGTTTTTGTTGTTTGGTTCAAATTATTAGTAGTGAATTATACTACTAAATGTTAAATGATGGTAGTTGAAGTATGACCTGTTATTTTTAAAAATGGAAAAATTTTTCGTTTGATGTCACTTTTTGAGTATAATTATAAATTTACAGATGAAACTTAAGACTTTCAAATAACTGTATTTTCTTACTCCTATTTGACTTACTATCCATCATTTCTCATTGGCTCCTTTTAATGCAGTGATCTTCAAACATAATTCCTGAACTCCTAAAGGTCAAGGAAGGTAACAATGGGAGTCTTTGAACTAACTTCATTATTTAAGAAATCCTGATGGAAATTATAGATGTACTGATAAACATTAAGCTTTAACTAACATGTCAAGTTTTTTTGTGTGTGTGTGTATTGGTCCTGAAGTACATCAGCCTATCTCAGGCTGATCGAAAGTTATGATTAATGGTTATAGATATCTTGAATAAAAATAGAAAATTTTTATTAATTGTAATTGCAGTTTGGTAAACGAGATTGAAAAGTCCTCTATGTAAGTAATGGGCTAGGGACAGGGATGGAGGGGACCTTGGATTTTTTTCTTCTGGGGTGCAATGTTTTAAAAATAAAACACCAGTAGGTCTCTATTTCCAGAAATATCTTTGCTTATGTGGTAAAAGAAGCTTTTTCAGATTCTAAATAATATTTATTCCTGTTCTTTTATATAGTCTATTTGTTAGCTTATGAATTACTAAGCAAAACAATAAGAATTTAAATATAATCTCAGATGAAGAACAAAATAGGTTTCTGACAAGCTAGTAAGTGGTTGAGGCCGATTATCTATTTTGAACATAGTTTATTTGAAGAATCTATTTTTATCTGAATTGGAAGGTGTTTCCTCATCTTACTCAGCTTTAAGCTCTGTTATTTGGTATTTCTGGAAGTCATGAGCTTTTTGAAAGGGGAGAAATAAATCCCTGGTTTGCCAGAGTCCTTATCTGTCAGTAAATCCTAAATAACCTCTTGCATGTGCTTTGGAAACTTGTGTTTTTCAAGGAATATATGCCTTTTGTTTTCGTTAGCAAATGTATTGGCATAAAGTTGTTCACAATGTTCTCTTATTATCCTTTTAATAATGAGTATCTGTAGTGATACCACCTTTTTCACTTGTCTTTTTTTTCCTTTGATCAGGGGAGGGTGGCTAGAGGTTTATCAATAAACTGATCTTTTCAAAGAACCAGGTTTTGGCTTTATTGGCTCTTTTCCCCTCTCCATTGATTTAAGCACTGTTCTGTGTAGGGCTAATTGCTAATACTGAGGCAAGACCCTTCTGCCTACTTGATCCATTCCCACAAGAAGTAGTGAGGTTTTCCATCTATAAGAACACTATTCCTCCGATGAATCTATTTCTTCACATGCATGCACTGATCAGGACTCAGCCAAACACTTGGAGTGGGGTAGGGGAACCTCTGCAGATCTCCAGAATTCTCATAGCTCTGTCCACTTCAGTATCATTTCCAGTGAACCCCCGCTGTCTTGGGTCTCCTTAGACTCTCAGTTAGGTTTCTCAACTCAGGGAGTCTGCTGATCTTCACTCTTGTCCCTCTTTCCTAACATGCAATGTGGAAACCCCTCCAAGCAGTAAGCTGAGGCACTTGTGGGGCTCACTTCATTTATTTCCTTCCTGTCAGAGATTGCTACCCTTTATTGCCTGATGTCCAGCACCACCCATGAAACTGTTTGCTGTATTTTGCCCCTTTGTGGTGGTTTTGGGCAAGAGCGTAAATCTAGTCTCTTACTCCATCTCGGCTAGAAGTAGCCAATGAATTTTTTACTTCAGTTATTTTAGTTTGCATCTTAGAATCCATTTGGTTTCTTTTTGCAAGTTTCTTTTTGTGCTGTTACTTCCTCATCTGTTCATTATGTGCGTATTTTCCCCATAATTTTTGGATATTTTTTGTGGTAAGAACTTTAAAATTTGTGTGGTGATTTAAAAATCTGGGTCATTTTAGCATTGGATTGTATGGACTGGTTTTGTCTGGAAAAGAAATCCTATTTCCCTGTTCTCATGTCCGCTGCTTTAAAAAAAAAAAAAAAAGCTATTTAAGCAATCTCTACATCCATTGTGGGGCTTGACTTTAGGACTCTAAGACCAAAAGTTCTATACTCTCCTGACTGAGCCAGCGAGGGGCCCCTCATGTCCATCGCATTTTTGATTGCACATAGAATGTTACGTAATGGATAAGATTCTTGATTTTCTAAGGACTGGTTTTTGTCTTACAGGCAGAGACTATTGGATACTTAGCTAGACTTGAAACTTGAAACAATTGGCTAGGCAAGGTCTCTGAAGTTGGCAACAGCAGAGTGTGTTCAGTTCTTTCAGCTTTGTCCTGCTTTTTCACAGCAAGCCTTTAAAATTTTTGCCAATACAATAGCTACAATTTTGATTTCTGACTTGTTTTTAGTTTGCGTATTTTCATATGTCTGGGATATCAGTCTTTTTCTGTATGTAAATTACAAGTCTCTTCTCAGTCTGTCTTGACTTTTGGGGTCTTTGGCTATGTAAAGTTTCCAGTTAGATAGTCCCATTTATCACTCTTCCTATGACTTTTTTATTTTGTGTCAAGGGGTATCCTCCAGTTTTACACATTGTTGTTCTGTATTTTCTTTAAATAGTTTTTGTGGTTTCTTCTGGGTGTATATGTACATTTGTGTCTTGTTGAGTCATCTAGAATTTGTTTTTGTAATTGGTTTGAAATTGGAATTTAGTGATCTTTTGTGGGAGTACTCTTTTAGGATTAATAACTATCTTTATTAATATTAACTCTTAGGATTAATAACTATCTTTAGTTATTTAGTTAGTTTATTATAACTAAAATAACTATTTTGGTTATTTAGTTATTTAGTTATTCAGTTATTTAGGGACCATAACTATCTTTTAAAAAACAAAACATGGACCTTCTTACTTGTGGTTTCATCAGTTGTTAATTTAGCTACACTTAACTGTATATTTCAACCTCTGGTATTTCTGGAGTTACCTTCTGTAAGTGTGTAAATCATTGAGTAACACTTCTTTCATGCTCGTTAACAGTTTTTTTGAGTTAATCATATTTATTAAAGTTCTTGTTACCAGTCTTGAAGGATAACTAAAAATTATTTCTTACAAATTTTGAAAACTATTTCATAATTCATGTAATATGGACTTCAATAAAATCCTTGATTACTGATGTATTTTATCTGTATATAAAGATATGCATTTAAAGCATAAATACTCAAATATATTTGTACATACATCTAAAACTAATTCTAAGAAATCTTAAGAATGCCATAAATTCTGGCCAAGTTTCTTTTTGAATTCTCTTTTAGAAAGCTTAGGGCAAAATTTATGATCCTGTATGCTAAGACTGTAGGCCTTTAGATTCTTGGTATTAACACTGTTCCTGGCTCTGTTTTATATCCCTACTCTTTCTTTCTCTCCTAATCTTAACTTGCTATAAGCTCCCAAAATTACCTTAAATTCTTTTGCACATAAACTATAGAACAAATGAAATTAATAGCTTTTGAACTTCCCTTACACATTAAATTTTAACTGTAATTCAGTTATTTTTTTCTATGATTGAAGTAATACAGCTTTGTGACAGAAAATTTAGGAAAATACACAAAAACCAAAAAAACAGAGCAATTTGGTAGTTTATTCTAATAAAACATTTGTTTACTTGAGGACCCTGAGAGGAAATGGGTTAAAAAAAGGGAATGTTCACTTGGAAAATGTCCTAGTTAACACAGTACTTGGGAAGGCATAGTGGCAAGGAACTTACTGTAGCTACTGAAAAAATGTGTTTTGGACAGCTTTTAGAATTTCTCATTACTTTAAATTCTGTGAGAATGTGTTCCTTATACTCTTCTAAAGTTGCTTTATAGTAGCAGGCTATTTTAGGGAAGTGTCAAAAAAAATCTTTTTTTTTTTTTGGTCTCCTTTTTTCTCTCTCCCTCAACATTTAGGAAAAGAGCCTTGGTTGCTATTGGTACCCATGATTTGGACACTTTGTCAGGCCCTTTTACATACACTGCAAAGCGACCTTCAGATATCAAATTCAAGCCTCTGAATAAGACCAAGGAGTATACAGCCTGTGAACTGATGAACATATACAAGGTAGATTTTTTTTTTCATATTATGCAAATAGCTCTCCATAAATCAAGAAAATTTCTTCAAAGTCAGGTCTTAGAATTCGGGAGATGTAAATGAGTACTTTTTAAAAACCATGTCTGTGCTCCAGTCAAGAGCTACTGATCCATTTGATGTAGAGTGGGGCCTGGACAAAGTTTCATTACTTCTTAAACCCCTTGGATGATTTTAATGTACAGCTGGAATTGAGAACCACTTAAGTAGAATATGTCACATTATAATATTCATATGTGGGTATAATTATAACACATGCACAGTATAAAGAATAAGATTTAAGAAGTTTTTTTGGTGGGAACTGGTATTAGAAGTGTCTGTCTTCTACTATTTAACATTTTAGATTACAGCAGTTAAAATGATTGCATAGTCACTTAATGGTGCTTAAATAATAAAAGTAGTGTGTATCATTCTGCAAAAAAAAGTTTTTATCCTTGGCCTGATTTGCCAGTGATTTGTAAACTGTTTCTGTAAACAGTTTTGTGATGGTTTGAGTTTTCCTTGAGACGAGTCAGACTTACCAGTGCAAATTTATTTTTATTCTTGGAAAACGACTTAGCTGTGTTCTCATCTCTCCCCAGTAGGAGATGAGGTATATAAGGATATTAAGATATTTAGGAAATCTTACAGATCTAGGACTTTCTGTAATATGGGGCTGTTTTATTGTTTTTCTAGCTTTTCCCCTTTTTTTGTACTAGATAGGTATATAAAGTAATTAGCTTTAGAAATAGAAAATCAATTTTTTTTTTCAGACTGACAACCACCTTAAACATTATTTACATATCATTGAAAATAAACCCCTGTACCCAGTTATCTATGATAGCAATGGTGTCATCCTTTCAATGCCTCCGATTATCAATGGTGAGTTATTTCTTAAACATCAGATTTTT
Organism: Mustela nigripes; assembly: GCF_022355385.1. Classification (NCBI taxonomy): domain Eukaryota; kingdom Metazoa; phylum Chordata; class Mammalia; order Carnivora; family Mustelidae; genus Mustela; species Mustela nigripes. The sequence goes on along the minus strand of NC_081559.1, from coordinate 31,720,072 downwards.
TTTTTTCTCTTGTCATTCAACATTTCTCTAAGAATTGAATTCTAGACTTGGCTAATGGAGTCAAATAAATCTTAATCTGGAATTTCTGGTTTTTGTAGATTTTATTGTAGTAGTTCTTTTTATTAACAGTTTACTTGTGATTTTTATATAACTTTTAAATGTATAAATATTTATAAGTACATAGATATTTACTGGTGCCACTCTCTGGAGTCTGTTATATTCCTCCAAAGAGCATTGATATTTTTTGGTTTTAGCCCATGACTCAACTTGGTTAAACTCAAATTCTGCCTTGCCTGCTATTTTATAGTTAAAACTTTTAAACTGAATTTTACCTTCTTACCTCCTTTCTGAAGGCTCTTTTGAGGAGGCAACTTACATGTATTTACAAAATTTAATAGTGTCATAGCCATAGATGTTGACCATCTGGAGGTGAGAAGGGAGGTTGAACTCGAATTGTTAACAGGGGTTCAAAACCTGAGCTTCGGAGTAGCCAGACCAGACCTAGAGTGTAGCCTTGCTGCGTAATAGACTGAATCAGGATTAGTGAGCTGAAGCTCTGAATCTTAGATCTGCCTCTAGCTCTATCATAGGGTGTGGTGAAGAGGAGATGAGACTGTCTCTTGTTAGGCTGGGTGGAGCAACTCTGACACACTGAATGCAGTATTCTCCCACTTGTAGTGGGGGCTTAAAATACATGTTGTGTTATCACCTTATCTCTGAGATGTCCATTTATATGGTACTCTAAGTGAAAATGTAGTTTCTGTTTTGGAGAACTTTTTTAGTGTACCTATGTTTCTGAAACTGATTGTGTTATTTTGTGTTTACTGCAGGAAATCATTCTAAAATAACCGTAAATACTAAAAATGTATTTATTGAATGCACAGGAACTGATTTCACTAAGGTAAATAAAACTAATTCCACTTTTGTACTGTCAGACAGGACATTTTAGTTGTGGGCCAAGACTAGATGGCTGAATTTTAAAGTGTTTTGTAGGTGGGAACATATTTCAGAAATTTAGAAAATTAGATACAGATATTCTATACTTTGGTTATGGTGTGTTTGTTTAATCAACAAATCTTTAATGGGCACTTCTGTCTTTCCAGTGCTGTGCATTTAATGAGTTTCATGTTTCTTGACTTGAAGGAGCTCATTCTAGTGGGAGAATTCGCCATATACCTAACTGTAAAACTGAGAATGGATTAAGTGTTTTATCCATTGTTTATCTTAGTTGGCTTAATTTAAATGCTGAGAAATTTGGTATCTTTGTGTTCTTGGTAATAAAAGTTTAAAAATGAAGCAGTTTATAAATAAGTGTTGTTTGGCAAATTGATAAAGGGTTTGTGTAACGGTGATACCTAGAATATGTAGAATACTGGTTCCCTCACATTTAGTAACTATCTCTATTGGATTGTATTGCTATGAGCTTTTTTTTTTTTTTAATGGCATAAGATTTCTTTATACATTTTAAGGCATAGGGTAATGTGGCAATTAAGCAAATTAGTCAGGTAAGCTTGAATGGCAGAAGAAGGTTGGCCTGTAGAAATAGGGCCATAAATGGCATTCAGTACATCTTACAGGATTGGACACCATTGTAAGGTATTTCATTTACAACTTTTATGGGCCATACTTGCCTTTAGAAATACTAGAATAATATAGCATATACTATTTACAAATTTTTAAAAAATTCATACCTTGACCTTAGATACCTTTCCTGAAGCTTATATTTAAACAGTGATGTATATATAAAAGCAAACCCTATATATATCCTGCTAAGGTTATTGTGTTTTTTCCCAAGAATATGTTTCCAATTAAAAACTCGAACAAATCTATACAGTCCTTACAGTTTTGCTAGGCATTGCTCATATATTAAGACATTTAAATCTCATAATAACCAAATGGGATATAGAAATGTTTATAATCTCTACTTAACAGATGAAGATGCTAAAGTACAAAGATGTAAGTAACTTGCCCAATGTCAGATTATTAGTAAGTGCCTGAGCCAGGAGTCCCGCAACTGGCTGTAGAGATCTAGGAGATTGATAAGGTCTACTCCCATAGTCAGCTATTTGTCTCTCTTGAAACTTGGTGAACCCAAGGGAGAGGGCCAGGGGAAGTAAATGATTTGTTTCAGTCATGGATTGTTAATTCTCAGGGAACCGAATAAATGCAGACCACCTGAAGATAAGGCTAGGCTACTTTAGCCCATAAGTTTTTATTCCACTCCTTTTTTAGAATGTGTATATATGTTTCATTTTTAGATGTTTGAGGGCTAAATTTTCCATCTGAGTGAAGAGAGTGTATTTTTAGATTAAAATATTTGTCTCTCTCTTTTTTTTTTTTTTTGCAGGCAAAAATAGTTCTTGATGTTATTGTCACCATGTTCAGTGAATATTGTGAGAATCAATTTACGTAAGTTTAACAACTTTATTGAAGCCTGTTGTTCCGAAGGCAAAGCACTAGGGCCTTATACCGAATATAAAGATGAAAAATGTGGCTCCTGTGACTAGAACATATCCTCTCTTTGCCGGGGGTGGGGGAATGGGGCTTAGACCTATGCATAACTGTTTAAAATCAATAGGATTACTGTATTTTTTCCAAAGCTTATTTTTTTATTAAATTAATTAAAGATTTCACTAAAAGATTTCACTAAATGGTCCTTGCTGTGTACTGGCATCATAGTTTATTATAGAATGTTAATTATAATTCAAAATAGCAGTATTACTGCAGAGTGCAGGACTGAAATTGTGGCAGGGTCCGTTTTTTAAATTGATTTGCCTATTACTGGTTGCTTAGCTTTCATGGTGTAACACAGCACCCTGGTAGAGCCTGGAATGTGTATATCCATACTGTCAAGGAGTAATAGAGGATGCATGTTTTGTCACACTGAGAAGTAAACATTAGATGTGTGCTGTCTGAAGAGATGTGGGAGCCACAGGGAATGGAACAGAAGGGTGGGGTTGTGTTTAGGAGGATTAATCCAGGCAGCAGTGTTGGAACGTGCGTATATTGATTGTGTTGAGGTTACTGTTGTATAATAAGTGAGAGACTTGTTAACCATACACATTTCTAGAATTTATGGCCCTTTTTGTTTTTAATATTTCTGGCCTTTTTTTTTTTTTTTTAAAGGGTTGAAGCTGCTGAGGTCATTTTTCCTAATGGAAAATCCTATACCTTTCCAGTAAGTATTTAAGAAGTGGATTTGATGATAATAGTAATAATAATGGTTATAGAGTGCTCGTCGTATGTCTGTCCCTCCATCCACCCACATGCCAGGGATAATATGTGCATTACCTGGATTTAATCCTCATCGTAACCCTATGAAGGTGGGTGCTATTTGGCCTTTTCATAGATGGAGATAGAGACCTTGAGATGTTAAATAGCTTGCCTGTTACTTTTAGTGGTAGATCTAGGTGATAGTCTGGCTTCAGCTCCAGTGTGCTCCATTATACCACTTTATTATATAGCCGTAATTCCTCTGACTTACTCTTTTTATTTTATTTTTTAAAACTTAAATTCAGTTAGTTAACACAGAGTATATTATTAGTTTCAGAGGTAGAGTCCAGTGATTAATCAGTCTTAAATAACACCCAGTGCTCATTACATCATGTGCCCTCCTTAAAGTCCTTCACCTAGTTATCGCATGCCCCCACCTCCACCCCTCCAGCAACCCTCAGTTCGTTTCCTATGGTTAAGAGTCTCCTGTGGTTTGTCTCCCTCTCTGATTTTTGTCTCGTTTTGTTTTTCCTTCCGTTCCCCTATGATCCTTTGTTTTGCTTCTTCAGTTCCATATGAGTGAGATGATAAGTGTCTTTCTCTGACTTACTGCACTTAGCATAATACCCTCTAGTTCCATCCACGTTGTTGCAAATGGCAGGGTTTCATTTTTTGATGGCTGAGTAGTATTCCATTTTGTGTGTGTGTGTGCACGTGCACACGTGTGCGCGTGTGTGATCACATCTTTACCCATCTGTTGATGGACATCTGTGGACATCTCTTTCCATAGTTTGGCTATTGTGGACATTGCCGCTGTAAACATTGAGGTGCAGGTTCTGATTTATTCTCCTATTAATTTGTTTACTGGGTAATTTAGTCTCCCCCCTTTTTAGATTACTCAGCCCTCCCAACCTAATTAGTCTGTTCTCACTTGAATTAACAGTCACTGAAGAGCCATTACTGTAACTAATGATTCCAGATATATTAACAGGACTAAGTAGTAAGCAGAATTATTGTCAAGACGTGGAATCTTAGTTAAAAACCAACCAACAAACAAAAAAACCCAAGAAAAACAGCATTGTTTAATTGCTTAAACAATTAAGCATTTTTTTTCTTCCCCTAAGATGATTTTATTAATATAAATTTTTTCTTCCCCCAAGATGATTTTATTAATATAAAGATAGCTGTTCCAGCATATGACTGTGTTAATCATTTATTTGCAAATGAAGTGAGGTCATTTGTTTAGCTCTTTGGATTTTTTTCATTGTTCCTCTATTGCTTAAGAAGTGAATCATAGCCTGGAATAGTTTCTACTCTTTTTTTTTTTTTTTTAAAGATTTTATTTATTTATTTGACAGACAGAGATCACAAGTAGGCAGAGAGGCAGGCAGAGAGAGAGGGGGAAGCAGGCTCCCTGCTGAGCAGAGAGCCCAATGTGGGGCTCGATCCCAGCACCCTGGGATCACGACCTGAGCCAAAGGCAGAGGCTTTAACCCACTGAGCCACCCAGGCGCCCCCTATTTCTACTCTTTTAAATAGTATTTAAAGTAGATAAAACCTGCCAAGATCAAAACCTTTCCCTTCCTGAAAACATGAGCATTTAGTGTCATACTTTATTCTAGAATATTGATTATAATTCAAAACAAGTGTATAACTGTAGAAAACTTAATTGAAATTATAGGCAGTCTCCGTTTGAAAAAAATTTGTAGTGGTTGTTAGTTTTTGTTACATAATAGACTAGATACCCCAAGACTTAGTGACTTAAAACAACAGTGATTTGCTTATCATGATTCTGTGGGTCAGCTGGGTAGTTCTGGTTGGGTGGCTTGGCTAACCTTTCTTGGGCTTGCTTCTGTGTAATCAGCCAGTTGGTAAACTAGCATCTAGGTGTCCTGGGATAGATAGCCTCACTCACAAGTCTGCTTACCCTTAGAGTTACCAGGTTAGGTGTCTGTCATCATCCAGCAGGCTAGCTTGGTCTTTGTTACATGGTTGTGGTTGCAGGATTCCCAACAGCACAAGAGCAAGTCCAGTGCTTAAGTATTTTTAAGCATGGTGTCCTGTTGGCCTCAATGAGTCACTTTGCTAGATTCAAAGAAGGATGAAATAGACTCCCATTTCCCAATTCGAGGACCTGAGGTACCTCATTGTAAGGCCTTGGGTGCAGCAGGGAAGGGAAGAATGCGGTCATCTATACCACAGTAGTAGCTGGGATTAGCCAGAGATAGCTTTTTAGTCTATTTTAAAATGATGTCTGATTTGAGAAAAGTTTTTTTCTTTTTAATATGAAGAATTGTCAACTATTAATAGAAGTGAAATATTTACTTTGGGGAGGAAAAAGATATCTTAAAGTTTGGTTCACTTTTCTCATGTAGATAATTCCTTGAAATCGTTTGCATTATAAAGAGCTTTCATAAATTTGAAATGGTGGGATTTCTGAAAAGGAGTATTGTGTCAGTATTGTTATTTGTTAATCTGTTTTCTTCTGAATGTGGATTAGAACAGCTCTTCTCAGGTTGTCTCCCAGAAGAGAATGATCCTCTGAGGAACTGATTCTTCCTCACATGAAATAGTTTATTTTTCTAAGTACTTTGATAGTTCTTTTCTAGTCTTCTGTTATTTCATATAGAAGAATGGACTTTGGAATAAGAGGACCAGATGAGAGAAGTGGAAGGTACTCAGAGAGGAATGGTTAATGGTGTGAGCTTCGAAATGAGGCTGCCTGAACTTGTTAACTCATTAATTTGTTCATTTGTTACTTTCTGCATTTACTCTTTAACTGCATATGGAGTGTTTATTATCTGACAAGCATTTTTGTAAGCACTAGGGCCCAGCAGTTTATCATTGCTGGGACTTGAGAATAGTTACTCATCTACTACAGTTCTCACTTCACTGATAAGGAATCTAACAGTATTTGTTATGAGGGTTAAGATTATCTTGAAAGTGTTTTTTTCATGGTTAACTGCTCAGTAAAGGTTTGTTTCTGTTGCAATCGTTAGCTTTTTTTTCACTAGCTAGTTTTGAACTTCCTGAACCCTAATGTGTAGTTACATCGCCTCAGGATCTTAATAACCTTTAGTTCCAGATTCAGTAAGTCCAATGTCACTGCTGCCAGCTCTAGAGGCCCTGCCTAGAGCCTGCATTTCTAAGAGGTACTTGGGTGATGATACTTCTGCCTGAGAGTTGCATTTTGAAGGGCAAGGCTCTGGTCTGTACTTACTTGAGTCCAATCAGATTTTTAGATTTATAGCCTTTTTGCCAGTGGTAAATATACCTTTGAGAGTAATATAATGATAAGAAACATTCATAGATATGTTTGCAAAGGTGCTCAAAAGCCTGGGTTTTTTACATGTTTGTTCCTACCTAACATGGTAAAGCTATATACTGTTTGAAGGAGAGTACCAATATATGAGATGCTTCCAGTCCTGCCATCTCCTGGAGCAGATTGATGATAGCTAGGATGGCCTGGGGGCCTGGTGGTGTTCCCCCCACCTGGATAAATGACAAGAAAGGAATTTCTTCCTAATACTTGGGCTTAATATAATGGTGATAGTTGATAGTACATGGAGATATTTGAATGCTGATATTTGAATTTTTCTTTCTTGGTCATAAATACCTGCTTGCTTGCGAGGAGACTGCAAATCCTCGGATTTATAAGCATTTTAGAAATGATGTAATGCACCAGGCTTTTACTGCAGAGAATGGTGATTGGCCATCTGAGAGAAAAGTGTTGGACATTTTCTATTCTGAGCAGTTCCAGTTGTCTAGCAAGTACAATGTTCAGTTATGAGCCTGTTTTTTTTTTAAAGATTTTATTTATTTGACAGACAGAGATCACAAGTAGGGAGAGAGGCAGGCAGAGAGAAGGAAGCAGGCTCCCTGCCGAGCAGAGAGCCCTATGTGGGGCTCGATCCCAGAACCCTGAGATCATGACCTGAGCCAAAGGCAGAGGCTTAACCCACGGAGCCACCCAGGCACCCCAGTTATGAGCCTGTTGTAGCAGATTTACTGCTCCGTAATGTTTTGAAACTTTACATTTATTTTCAGTGTCTCTCTTTAACAACTGTTTTTTGGGAGGGCAGTGAAACTGCCACAATGAGAGGAGGTAAAGTTAGAGCCTAACGCTGTAGCTGACAGGGACTCACTTAAGCTTCTCAAACTTTTTCTCTTTAAAGGAACTGGCTTACCGAAAGGAGATAGTGAGAGCTGATCTAATTAACAAAAAAGTTGGAATCAGGTATGCTTTGAAAACATTTGTTTACTGTTGGAGAGAATTCAAGAATGAAGTACCCAGAAGACTTTAATTTTTCCTGAAAGAATGCTTATGCTTAGAGAGGGTTTTGGTATCTTTTCAGAGTGAGTAAATGATAATAAATCGTCTGTTAGGCTGTCTGGTGTCTCATGGAATTCCGAAAGGAAGGTGATATTTCAGATAATAGAATATTTTAAAAACAAAATATGAGTGGATTTTAAATAATCCAGTGACGTTTATGGAATGTACATTCCTATTTCAGAGAAACTCCAGAAAATATTGCCAAGCTTCTAACCAGGATGTATTTAAAGTCAGAAGTAATAGGTGATGGGAATCAGATTGAGATCGAAATCCCTCCGACCAGAGCTGACGTTATCCATGCATGTGATATTGTAGAAGATGCAGCTATTGCCTATGGATATAACAACATTCAGATGATGCTTCCAAAAACCTACACCATAGCTAATCAAGTAAGATTGTACCCTTAAATAAATACTCCTTGTTGTTAGAAACTGATTATTGAATGCCAGGAAGGCTTCGAGAAAAACAGCACATAGGAATTAAGTAGTATTTGGACATGCTGTGCTATGAGAAGCATTTGGGGGGTACAAAACAGATGCCCAGTGGATTAGAGTAAGTTTAAAACCTGTGTTGACTAGTATTTGAAGAAAGACAGGTTTTGAGTTTGGAGATCTTCTGACTCTTGAACTGGGAGATTCATTTTTCAACCTGACCTGTAGGCAGAAGTTCGTTGTGGGAGAGGTGAAGTGGAGGGTTAGTGCATGTGTGTAGGAGTATTGGGGTAGTGAGGCAGTGCACGGGAGCGGGTGGCGAAGTGGTGGTACTAGCAGTATTAGTAAGGATGGAAGGGGGGTTTGCCCTTTAATGACCTGTTCTGTATAAACCTTTTCTTGTAGGAAATTTTACTGAAGTGGAGTAAAGTTAACTATCTTTTTTTTTTTCAGTTTCCTCTTAATAAGCTCACAGAACTCCTAAGACATGATATGGCAGCTGCTGGATTCACGGAAGCACTTACCTTTGCCCTGGTATGTTTCATGTGTGGTCTCTGCAGCTGATTGTTGACACTGAATCTCTGAAGTACTCTGATTCCTTACATGAATTTATAAAATCTAGACTGCTAAAATTTCCAAGTTCTAGAAGAATAACCTTTTTTTTACTTAAGATTGTATAGTCCAGTAAAAAGTTATTTTTTTTCAGTCACAGAAAATCTTGAAGGACAAAAGTCCTAAATGACACATATCAGTGTATGTTTTACTTTTATGGAAGTGTTGAGGGTTGAATTTACAACAAATTTCATAATCAAATTGATTAAGTTGGAATGTTTAGTCTTAATTTGGTTGTATCTATGCCCACTAGATGCCGCCCTAGTTAAGGATTTGTGGACTGCTCCACATTAAACTTTTTCTTTGAACGTGTTCACATCATTTGCTTTGCGTTGGAAAGCTGACATAAAAGGCCTGAATTAGGAAATGAATTTTATTACAAAATTGAAGGAAATGCCCTTCCCCCACCAGACTGACCATTTGAAAAGAATAAAAAGTCTGTGCCGTTTATAGTTTCCTCTTGCCTTGCTGAGCATTTGTGTGGTGCCTACACTGTGTAGTTCTGGAGTCTTCAAGTAGGTGTCAGGTTAATGATGGAGGGTGAAAACCAAAACCACACAAAAACAAAATGACTTCATTTTCAACCCCCAGCTCAACTCCAGAAAGACAGGGAGAGGGTCCTCGGAAAGGAGAGGAGCCTCTCTCCTGTTATTGAGCATTTGTCATTCACAGGATGCTAACCTCAGAAGGAACCTTACAGATTTTCTAGCTCAGCATTGTCCTTTTTTTTTGACTCCAGAGTCCTTTATTCCGCATTTACAGAGCATCTGTTGTATGCCAGGCACTGTAGGAGTGAAGAAGCCTGAAGTCAACAGGATAAGTACCTAATGAAGTGTACACAGACAGCAGGAGAACCAGGACCAGAATCCTAGCCTTTTGGCTTTTAGAGCAGTGCTTTTCTGTTGTCTCGGCCTGTGTATGCTCAGTTTATAGTATAGGTCATTCATCTATGCATATACTTATACAGTCTTGAACATCAATGAAATACCAAAAAAAGCATTGAGAATATATTTCGTTTTAAAAATTAAGTGACATAGGATTGATCTGAAAAGATTCAACCTATACAGAAAGAACCATGTAGAGTGAACCATGACTGTTCCGCTCTGTTTCCCCTCAGATTCCAACCCTGTTTTCCTCCCCAGAAGTAACTGTGGTTCAGACTTCGGCCTGTGTATTTCCCTGCCCTTTTATAGAAGTGTAGTGAGTTTTAAGCCTGTAACTGTGGGTAGCCCCATGTGTCTCAGGGGAGTGCATACGCTGCCTGACCAGGGCTGCTCTGCAGGGGGTTTATCCTGTGTTCAGGCCTTTTTGCGTTTGATTCCCTCTCTGTGCAGTGCTCTGAAGTAGGTGTTTCTGTCTTACACAGCAGGTAATTTAGGTAACTTGTCCCATTCCATACAGCCAGTCAGCTGTGGGGCAGGATTCCAGCCCAGGCCTATGTGCACCTCGGGCCCGTGATTATACTGTCCCCTAGGGATGCCAGAAACAGTCTGTTCAGCTGTTCCGTTAGTTCAACACACATTGTCACTGGGCAGGGGAAAGGAATGAGGTGTTAGAGCTTCAGATACGCAATGACAGTTTTCTTATAGGAGTTTCAATGTCAGAGGTATTTATGTGACATAATTAGCAAACCTAAGTATCTCTGTGCCTTATATCTAGTTTTCAATGAAACAGCCTTTTCTAAAACCTAGCCCTTGATTTTTCCAAATGCAAGTAATTGTTTCCATCATTATGATTTTTTTTTTTTCAGATTTATTTATTTATTTGACAGAGAGAGATTACAAGTAGGCAGAGAGGCAGGCAGAGAGAGAGAGAGGAGGAAGCAGGCTCCCTGCTGAGCAGAGAGCCCGATGCGGGACTCGATCCCAGGACCCTGAGATCATGACCTGAGCCGAAGGCAGCGGCTTAACCCACTGAGCCACCCAGGCGCCCCATCATTATGATTTTTATCTGTCTGCTTACTAGTTGTAATATTTTAAATTAACTCACTTTTTTTTTTAAAGATTTTATTTATTTATTTGACAGAGAGATCACAAGTAGGCAGAACAGCAGGCAGAGAGAGAGAGGAAGGGAAGCAGGCTCCCTGCTGAGCAGAGAGCCCAATGTGGTGCTCCATCCCAGGATCCTGGGACCATGACCTGAGCTGAAGGCAGAGGCCTTAACCCACTGAGTCACCCAGACACCCCTAAATTAATTCATTTTTAAAACTAAGTATCTACTTTAGCCTTAGTACAAGAATATTCATAAAAATCAGTGAATACTTACTATACTTTTCTTATAGTAAGTAAAATATTTACTATATTTTTCTAATACTTTAAACATATTAACACTGAAAAAAATATTTATATTTTTTACTAGCTACTGCCACTTAAGGTTCCCTTGATTTCGAACTGCTTCTAATATCTGTCCCTTTTATTGTCATGATGAAGTACAAAGCCACTCAGATACCTCCACTGCCCTGTGTTTGTGGAACAACCTTTCTTCTACACACATAGTACTACTTCTATTTGAGAGTTGATTGCATCATTGAAATTGCATTTCCTAATTAATCACATTATATCATGTTAAAAAACTCCTCATTCTGAGGAGAAAAATTGGTTATGTCCAGCGTGCCTGCTACCATTCTCCACCATTCGCCTCTACAGCCGTGGCAGATCAGGGAGCCCTTTTGTTCTCTGTCAGGATGTGACTTTAGTATCCTTCCCAAGAAAGCATGGCAGGAATCATTAGAACTGACATTGACCTAAAATCTAAACCCGTGTATGTGTGTGCTTCTCTAAGAAATGCAGACTAGTCCTCGAAGTCCACTTTGTAAAATAGTGCAGTAGGCAACGTGACCTAATGTTGGAAAATTTTTCACTAATCTGATGGTACATCAGTTTTAATTTTTTTTTAAGATTTTATTTATTTATTTGACAGAGAGCTCGCAAGTAGGCAGAGAGGGTGGGTGGGGGGAAAGCAGGCTCCCTACTGAGCAGAGGAGCCTGACATGGGGCTCAATCCCAGGACTCTGGGATCATGACCTGAGCTGAAAGCAGAAGCTTTAACCCACTTAGCCACCCAGGTGCCCCATCAGTTTTCATTTTGTTTTAACTCCTTTGCAACAGTTAGCATTAATATATGTGATAATTCTTAGTATTTATTAATCACCATTGTTAATATTTTCTTGAGCACTTAGTTTCTGGCAGGCACTTTATTTGCATTACTTTGTTAATCATTTATTAGATGTGATGCATCTAATAGTTTTATTTTCATAACTTCTGTCAGTCATCCTAGTTGTGAGTGCAACAGGTATTTTTTTCTTTTCAGAGCGAGAGTGCTTAGGAGTTTACTGCTCAGAGCTTTATCCAGCACCTATGCACAGAAATTAAATGGTCAAGTAGAAAGAATATTGGGCAGAATTCAGGCCACTTGAGTTCTGCTCTTATTCTTACTGTTCTACCACAAGTCAGTATGGACTTAGCATGGATTATAATGGTAATCAAAGCCATAGGAACACCAGGGTGGGGAGAGTGAATTGACAGAAGTCATTAGGAATATTTTTATGGAAGTGTAGAGCTGTCATTTAAGGTAGAGCCTTGGGGGATGAGAGCAGGTAGGGAGGAGAGGCTATTCCGTCCTTCCTCCCCTCCTCCCCTCCCAGATTTTCTTTGGGGCACCTGGGTGGCTCAGTCAGTTACACGTCTGCCTTTGACTCAGGTCATGATCCCAGGGTCCTGGGATGGAATCCTGCACCTGGCTCCCTGCTCAGCGGGAAGTCTACTTCTCCCTCTCTCCCCCTGCTCATACTCTCTCTCACTCTGTTTCTCAAAATCTTTAAATTAAAAAAAAAAAAAGATTTTTATTTATTTGACACAGGAAGAGTACAGGCAGGAAGAGTGGCAGGGAAAGGGAGAAGCAGACTCCTGCTGAGCAGAGAGCCCAACGCAGGGCCTGATCCTAGGACTGTAGGATCGTGACCTGTGCTGAAGGGAGATGCTTAACCCATTGAGCCACCCAGGCACCCTGAGACATTTCTGGTGAACGTAAGGAAGAGTGTAAGAATCAGGGAATGGATAGTTAACTGTAAGGAACTAGACTGGTAAGGTGAATGGGAGACTAGCTTAGGAAGGGCCCACTACAGTTATACCACCATCAACATGGGAAAAACTTTGCTCTGTATCATAGATAGAACTTGTAAGAGAACTAACTGTTAATGTTAAATTGTATTTGCTGTGGCCCTAATTAGTTGGTATAGTTGTTATTTTTAACCTCTTTATATAGAGAACCTACATTGCTATGAGACTATAAGTTGACTTACAGCATTAAATACGTTGTATATTAAATTTAGTCATTGTTTTTCTTTATTTTGCATATACTTTTTAGTGTTCCCAAGAAGATATTGCTGATAAGCTTGGTTTGGACATCTCTGCAACAAAGGCAGTCCACATAAGTAATCCCAAAACAGCTGAATTTCAGGTGAGAATTTTAAATAGGTAAGAATTTGGGTAAATACTGAGAGGCAGTACATAAGTTATACTTAAGATGACAAAATCTTAGAACTTGTTAAAAATCTCTTCTTAGATAAGATTATGGTTGGTTCTTACATAAGTGCTGATGAATTTTTTTTTTAAGATCTTTAAGATTTAGTAGAGCATGTGGGAAAGGGGCAGAGAGTTAAAAAAATTTTTTAATTTTTAAAATTTTTAAAAAAAGATTTTATACTAGTGAGCATGTGTGTGCAAGCGAGAAAGAACAAGAATTGGGGCAGGGGCAGAGTCAGAGGGACAAGCAGACTCCCTGCTGAGCAGGGAGCCTGACTGGGGCTCGATCCCAGAATCCCAGAGTCATGACTTGAACGGAAACTGGGGGTCAGATGTTTAACTGACTGCACCATCCAGGTGCCTCTTGTTGACGAATTCTTAACACTTTTTAGTCTTTTCTTGATTGGCCTGGTTATATTTTGTTTGCTTTGCTTGCCTAGTCTTGTCTAAACTTTCCATTTCATTCACTTAAAATCAGTTGACTGTAATACTGTTTTCAGATTTCATCTTTTCTACCCATTTTGTAATAAATGAGTTAGCAACTGTTCCTAGTACCTCCATTAAGTCATTACTTTAAAAGTAGTAGTTAACACCAGTTCTTGACTGCACTGCCTCCATTTTTTTTCATGGTAATCCTGTAGTTCAGTGACAGTTTCACATAGGGTGCAGGGATATTTCAGTGAGAATACTGTCTTAGGGCGTGCCTTGGGTGGCTCAGTCGTTAAACGTCTGCCTTCCGGGGTCCTGGGATGGAGCCCTGTCAGACTCCCTGCTCAACGGCAAACCTGCTTCTCCACTCCCACTCCCCCTGCTTGTGTTCCCTCTCTAGCTATCTCTCTCTCTGTCAAATAAATAAATAAACTCTTTTTTTTTTAAAAAAATTTTATTTATTTATCAGAGAGAGAGAGGGGAAGAGAGCGAGCACAGGCAGACAGAATGGCAGGCAGAGGCAGAGGGAGAAGCAGGCTCCCAATAAATAAAATCTTTTAAAAAAAAGGGAGAGAATACTGTCTTAGAAAATGTTAAGTGATTTACATTATTAGAATAGGAAATTACTTCCAAATGTTGTTTTTATAGTTTATAATATCTTTTTTAAAAAAATTTTATTTATTAATTTGACAAAGATCACAAGTAGGTAGAGAGGCAGGTGGGTGGTGGGGGGAGTAGGCTCCCCGCTGAGCAGACAGCCTGATGCAGGGCTCAATCCCGGGACCCTGGGATCATGACTGGAGCCAAAGGCAGAGTATTTAAACCACTGCTTCCCACCCACACACCCCTATATCTTTATTAATAACTTAGACCATCTCTTTCTTACTGGTCAGCTCTTGTTCTGTTTTTCTTGCACATGCAGTTCTTCATGATTTTCTTTAACCCTCGCTTAGAATCAAGGGGAATCTCAGAATTGGGAGGAAATGCTTTCAAGAAAATTAATGCTTGGGGCGCCTGGCTGGCTCTGAGAGTTAAGCCTCTGCCTTTGGCTCAGGTCATGATCTCAGTCCTGGGATTGATCCCCACATCGGCCTCTCTGCTCAGCGGGGAGCCTATTTCCCCCCGCCCCACCTGCCTCTCTGCCTACTTGTGATCTCTGTCTGTCAAATAAATAAAGTCTTCTAAAAAAAACATTAATGCTTTATAATATGTGAACATTTGTGACTTGAGTTAGCTTCTGTGAACCTTTTTTTTAATTTTTAAATTTTTTTATAAACATGTAATTTATTATTAGCTCCAGGGGTACAGGTCTGTGAATCGCCAGGTTTACATACTTCACAGCACTCACCATATCACATACCCTCTCCAATGTCCATAACCCCACCACCCTCTCCCTAACCCCCTCCCCCGCCACCCTCAGTTTGTTTTGTGACATTTTTTATTTAGAGTCTCTTACGGTTTGTCTCCCTCCCAATCCCATCTTGTTTCATTTATTCTTTTCCTACCCCCCAAGCCCCCCATGTTGCATCTCCTCTTCCTCATATCAGGGAGAGCATATGATAATTGTCTTTATTCGATTGACTTATTTCGCTAAGCATAATACCCTCTAGTTCCATCCACATTGTCGCAAATAGCAAGATTTCATTTCTTTTGATGGCTGCATAGTATTCCATTGTATATATACACACATATTCTTTATCCATTCATCTGTTGATGGACATCTAGGTTTTTTCCATAGTTTGGCTATTGTGGACATTGCTGCTATAAACATTCAGGTGCACGTGCCCCTTCGGATCACTACGTTTATATCTTTAGGGTAAACACCCAGTAGTGCAATTGCTAGGTCGTAAGGTAGCTCTATTTTCAACATTTTGAGGAACCTCCATGCTGTTTTCCAGAGTGGTTGCACCAGCTTGCATTCCCACCAACAGTGAAGGAGGGTTCCCCTTTCTCTGCATCCTCGCCAGCATCTCTCATTTCCTGACTTGTTAATTTTAGCCATTCTGACTGGTATGAGGTGGTATCTCATTGTGGTTTTGATCTGTATGCTTCTGTGAATCTTGATTTTCATATCTCTGAAAGTAGGGGAGGGGATCTCAAGTTCTAAAAATTTTTAAAGATCTAAAAATGTTAAAATTTGGATTTTTTTAAAGTTAGATTTAAAATGTACCACTAAAATGGTAGATTAGGGCTCGCTTGCTATTTAAAGAACTAACTGGTAGTAATACTCATCAAGTACACAAATTGTTTCTCTGTATTCAGTGTAAGAACTTTAAATTCTTACGCCATTTGGAAGGATTGTGAGAAGGTCCACTCACTTTCCTACTGCTCTTAAAAGATGCCCTGTTCTTTTCAGTGAGAGACACTCAAATTCGTTTGGGTAGAGGAATTTTTCAGTAAATCTTACTGGATTTTTATTTGCTTTTATTCCAAATTTTCCTTTTCCTCCCAGTTTCATTTATCAAGCTTGATAGATTTCTTAAGATGTGGTAATGTTCTGTAGGGTTTACATCCTGCTTTCTCTACTTTAATAAGTAGAAGGAAAATCACAAACACATTAAATAACACTATAAATAGCTGTGGATTAGCACACTTTCAGAATCTATATTTCTGCATAAAACACATTAAATGAGTCCATCTTTTAGACTGGACAGACTATATATTTTACTCCTGCTTTACCATTACATAGGTCCTCCCATTACTAACGTAGCTAACAGAGTTCTGTTTGTTTAAATATAAAGTTGTTTCTGGGCTAGTAACCCAGTTTATTGTTTATTCTTTCTCTTGGATAATTCTTAATTTGGGGCTGTTTTCTAACTAGATATGGTAGAGAATGGATAAAAAGAAAAATGTCAGTAAACATGTAGATTTTATAAACAAAGTTACAGAATATTACCATGTTCCCCCAAATTAGCAATAGTATTCCTTAATATTTTTAAATGTTCAGTCGTTGAAATTTTCTTGTCTAAATTTTTTTAATAGACAATTTTCATGAACTTCATCTGAATCCCAAGTCAAAGTTGATAATGTTTCTTATGTCTCTTATTTTTTTAAAAAGATTTGTTTATTTATTTGAGAGAGAGATGTAGCGAGAGAGGGAACACAGCAAGTGGAGGACTGGGAGAGGGAGAAGCAGGTTTGCTGTTGAGCAAGGAGCCCGAGGCGGGGCTCAATCCCAGGACCCCCGGGATCATGACCTGAGCCAAAGGCAGCTGGTTAATGGCTAAGCCACCCAGGTGCCCCCTTATGTCTCTTTTAATCTACAGATTGCCCCCCAGTCCATCTCTCTGTCTCTCTTCCTTTTACTTTCTGCATTGAACAAACTGGGTCATTTGTCTTAGAGTTCGTGCAGTTAGGATTTTGTTAGATACATTCTAGTAAATTAGCAGGTAGATCTAGAAGCTTGATTAGATTCAGGTTTCATTTTTTGTATTGCTGTGAGTTTTTAAACAAGCAAATAAGGCTGATCTATAAAATGGAAAAAAAAAACCCCACTAGGAAAAGCTATTTACATAGGTAGCTTGTTTATATTCTAGTAAGTTAAGCTTTCTTTTAACATTGTACTTTTATTTCTGTGAGTGGTTTGTGCACTTGCTCTCCAGTTGTGAAAGTAAGAGATATTTACAAAAGCAGGGAGTTGAAGACTACCAGCAGCAGGTGGCAGAGTGAATGTATTCGGAAAGGTTTTCTCTTTCCCTCAATACACATTGTATAAGCAAGTCTTCATAGGGGTTTACTGTTATGCCTGTAGGATCTAGGAGGGGCTGCTGTTTTAGCCAGGGGGGTCAGGGCAGGCCTCTGTGGGGACCTTTTGAACAGAGACCTGAAGAAAGACAGCCACATGTGAACCCAGAAGAAGACTGTATGTGGTAGAGGAAGGAGGGAGGCATGGGGGCTTGAGATGGAACTGCTTGGGGAGTGTGGCTGAAACCCAGTAAACCAGCAGGAGCGGCAGGCATGGAGTGTGGAGAGGAGGCCCGGGCCAGATTCAGATAGGACCCCATGCAGGGCATGATTTCATTCAAAATTTGATGGCAACCTATTAGATTTTTGAGCAGGGGAGTGTCATCTGATGTAGGCCTTAGATTATCACTTTGTGTGGAGAGCAGGCCATAAGGCGGCAGGAGTGGAAGCAGAGAAACCAGCTTAAGCTCCTACAGTAGTCTGGGTGAAGGGTAGTGGTGCTGGTGTCTGCTGTGAGCCCAGGATCTTAAGGGTGGTGCCCTACCACTGCTGTTAAAACTTCTGAGAGTAGGGTGTTGACAGCTAACCTATCATATAGCTTAGAGTGAGAAATTTGAGATAGAAGTAGGGAAGTTGTTGTTTTTTGTCTTTTTGTTTATTTTTAGAACTAGCATGTTTGTTTTTATTTCTTTGGCCACTAAGCTGAAAACTATGGTTACAGCTTGCCCATAGCAGCTGCATAATTTTTTTAGTGCTTACATATTTGTGTTCTGTTTTCTCATTGTGATACTGTAATTGCATTTACATTTTCCCTAGTCTTGGTTTTTAAGAATTTGATTAGCTCATATTTAATCTCATTTAAATACTTGAATTTCTTGTAATCTCCTTCAGTTACTTTATAAAATAAAGCAGGATATCAAAATTTACATATTTGTAATCTCAAAAGCTAACTTTAATTTTAAAAATGATCATAACCAATCCTAGATATAGGCATTGTATTTATACTTCTTAGTTTTTGATCAGACTTTATGATTTTTTTATTTTGTAAGTTTGGGAGCCAGGATATTTTCAGTTTTTTGTCTTGGAATTGATAATTAAAAATGATTTGGACATTTACTCATTGCATTTTCCAGAAGAGTCTTACTACTGTGAAGCTGTCGAGTTCTTTTGGCCTTGTTTTATAACCAAGTCAGTTTGGGTTATTTTTTGGTCATTTCAGTTTCATGTCTTCTCCTGTAGGTGGCACGCACTACCCTTCTTCCTGGCCTCCTAAAGACTGTAGCTGCGAATCGGAAGATGCCCCTTCCTCTGAAACTGTTTGAAATCTCTGACATCGTAGTAAAAGATTCTAGCAGAGGTAAGAACAAGTCACCTTTGATTGTACACTTAAAGCATTTTATTATGAGAATCTCAGCTCTATATAAAGGTGTGCAGTATAACCACCCCTGTGAATCTAACACCCACCTTCAGCAATTATCAGCACATGGCATTCCCCCACGTTAGTTTGATGTGATTCCTAGACATCCTGCCATTTCACCAGCAAACAGTATGTACTTCCAAAAGATATATATATCTAAAAGATAAAAGATACTACTTTTGTTTTTAAAAAATAACCCAACACTATTTTATCATCAAATAGCCAGCTAGTGTTTTAACTTTCCTAATTGTTTCATAAATTTACTTTTCATGATTGATTGATATAAATCCATCCAAGTAATACCTTCAGATATTTGGTTGCTTTTATTTCTTTTAGTAGAAAACAGATCTTAAAGAACTTAACATTTATGAAGAACCCTGTTAAAACCTCAACTTGAAAAGTACAGTGAAACATTTTTTTAAAATCTTGTGATTTATGTGCATATCATTTTAAGGTACTTTGTCTTGTCACTCTAGTTTAGCATTAGCTATTTGTCATTATAAATGTGTTTGACCAGTTTTTGCCTCAAGAATAGGCTGGACTTGTTAGTATAGCCAGTAGCCTGGTCTACCATATGGAACTCAGAGGTTATTTGGTGAACATATTTAGGTAGTACTTAAACCTGATTGCCAAGGATATCTGTATTACTCAAACTTCTGTCTTCAGACTGACACAAGTCTTTTTGGAGCTGCATATGGGGTCATTTCTTGGTAGCAGGGCCATGAAATGACTGAATTGCTGGCAGTATTTCTCTTGTTCCCTGAGAACCAGGGAACAGTTCCAGTCCTAACCATGTTTATACAGGAGTTTTATTCCAGATTTTAAAACTGAGTATGTGCTCCTGAATCACTCGACAACAGCAAAGGCCTTTTCCTTAGTTATTCCTGAAGAGGATAATGTGGCATTATTCTGACTACCCAGAGCCGTCAAGAACTATTGACTCTAAATCAGTCTGTCTTAGGAAACAGATACCATAGGCTTGCCCGCTTGACTGTATGTGGACCTTCTATAGCAAACTTTGCAGCCAAAGCTGGATTCCATCTGCTCTCTACTATGTAGCCTTCTTTTCAATTAATAGCATCACCTTGCATCTGTGTGGTGCTTTGTACTTTAAAAAAGTTTTAAAAATATACCTTTTCTCTTGGGATTGTTAATCTCTCTCCTTGAGGCAGATTGGACCAAAAAATATTGTCCCTATTTAATTTGTAGGAGAACTGAGACAGAAAAGTAGTAATTTTCCCAAGGTTGCATACATTTTGGACTTAGAGCTAGGGTCAGAATTTGGTCTCTGTGCATATATCCTTAGAGAATAAAAGTTTATTTTCATACCAGTCTATGTAGAATTTCCTTTGGGTGGTCAATCTGGCAGGAATTGGAAAACATTTTCAGTGCCAGCTGTAAGTAGTTCTGTAGTTCTTGTGCCTCAAATCCTCCACTGGTACAGATACCTAAGAATTTGTTATGATTTTAATGTCAAATTTTTTCTGTGAACTTTGACTTCTTTCCTTTCATTTTAGGTCTTTGAATTGTAGGTTTTGATCCTTGGCGATCCAAACGTATTTATAAATACAGGATTAGGTTTAGGTTAATTATACTAAGTTTCCTCAAAAGTTCTATATATTTGGGTGTTCCCAATTTGGGGGCATAAATACTTGTTAGATCTTCTTGTTGGACCCCTATATTATGATATAGTGCCCTTCTTTGTGTCTCATTATACTCTTTATATTTAAAATGGTTTAAAATCCAGTTGGTGAAGGCATGGCTACTCCAGGTTGCTCTTGTGATGTCCATTAGCATGATAAATGGTTCACTGTCCCCTCACTTTCAATCTGCAGGAGTTTTTAGGTATAAAATGAGTCTAAGTTTCCTCAAAAGTTTTATAATACTATATCATCAGTAAGCCTCCTCCCTCATGGTAAGGACTCCCTACAGGGCTCTGCAGAGCTAGGCTTGCTTGTAGGCGATCAGCTCAGAGTCTGGAGAGTGAGGAACAAGCTGGGGTTCCCCACAATTGCCACGGGCAATTTTCACAGTAAGCGCGGAGCACTTGACTGTATTGCTGTCCTTGGTATGGATTGCTTCACTGTTTTTTCTTTCATGTGTCTTTTGGGAAGTCCCAAACATAGACTCCACTGTGCCCCAAGGCCCATGCTAGGAGATAACCTCGGCTGTTGAGAGCGAGCTATTGTACAGGGCTAGGCTGTAGGCCATCATTTAATAAGTCACCCTGGTGAAAACCCTAGAAATCCAGTCCCTATACTTTTAAACTCAGATTAGGATTTCTTCTGCACTTTGTTTCATCAGAAAGAATAGTTTTCATTCTGTAGCAGACCTCTTTTATTTGGGGGTTTAGTTGTGATTATTCTGTGGTTTTCCCTGTGGGAACATTTTTATCTGATACTGCTTTTGCCTGTTGTCTTGGAATTACGGTTTTCTTCACAATTTTTTATGCCATTAATGGGATTTGAGGAATGAGAAGAGGTAAGTGTGCTCAATAAGTTTATCATCTTGAAAACATAAGTTTGCTTCGGAGTGGCTTTTCTCTTTAGGTAGGCCTGGATTTTATGTCCTAACAAGTAGCTTTTCTGAAGGATTATTGTACATATGTTCAGGCAGACTCCCTACTTGTCATTTGGTGTACATAGAGGGTTCTATGGGAAAGGCAGCATAGCACATGGATTTAAGACTGTACAGCCAGACTACTCGGTTTTGAGTCATGGTTCTGCCACTTATGAGCTGCTGAACGTTGGACAATTTATGTAATTTCTCTGTGCTGTTTTCTCATCTGTTGCAACAGGGATGATCATAGTACTTACTAGATTTTTGGTAAGAATTAAATGAAATTTTTTTTAAAAGTTCGAGCCACATAAGAAATACAGTTTGGTGTCTGCTCTTACTGTTAGAGTCCCTAAGGCCAGATACATAGCATCTTGGTTTTTGGTAATTTTCTGTGAGAGTGACTTAGAGACTTTTGGCTATTAAAGGTGACTCAATGCCACCTTGCTGACACTAAAAATGAGGCACTTAGGGCTCATTTTTATCCTTAATTTGACTTAATTGGCTTTTCTTCTGTTGTGCACTATCTTTTTTAGGTTATGAAAACCAAAATGCAAAATGTACTGATGGGGCAATTTACTTAAAAATAGGAATGTGGTTTTTGTTTGTTTGTTTGTTTGTTTTTATGTTTTGTGGGGTGGGGCGGCATTGTTTTTGAGGATTTTTTTTTTTTTTTTTTAAGGAATGCTGTGTTTCTAGTAATTCATCACCCACTTCTCTTCAATGAATTGAGCACAAATGTTTTTACTGCCTTTCAAGCCAGTCAGCATTTTTCTGTTGTATTTATATTAGCCAATTCCTCCTAAGTATTCAAACTGTTTTAGAAAAAAAAAATGTAGTCCATTAAAAGTGAAATGATAGAGGAATTTTCCAGTTATGTATAAATCCTAGATTTTCATTAGTGGGGGCCATACCCAAAGGACTGGTTCAGAAGGGGCAGAGATGTGTGGCAACAGTGAGCAAGACAGTCTCATTCATTGCACTGGGAGAAAAGTCTTTTTGAATTCCTGTTCTTTGCTATGGTCTGCTTGGACTATGAGAGAGTTTCCTGTCTTGAGAGAGACTGATGGTGAGCAGATTTTTATAGGTAGTACTCTGAAGGAATGTACGAGGGGCCCTGAGAACACAGAGGAGTGACCGTTGCCACTGAGTCATTTTCTAACATTAAGGAAAACCCTGACTCTCAGCCTCCTGTCAGTTTTGTGTAGGCATATGTATCTTCCACAGTGGAAATGAAAAGGAATCTATGCTGGATTTCAGTATGCCTCCTACAAATTTTGTTTGACTTAAATTCCTATAAGTAAGTGAAAGCCCACTGGCCCCTGTTTTCATGCTTGACCTCACTGGATAGTTTCCTTTGCTCTTGTGGACTTCTTTGACTGACTGTCCATGTTGTGAGACTGTCAGTCCCACTGCCTATCTAGTGACTAAGTCAGGCACACTTCTTGGATAGTAAAACTTCCACTTGGAGTCCTGCACATTCCAGTTCTTTAAGGCTGAGCCAATTACTACATTTATTGAGCTGTAAGATCCAGAGTTGCTGCTGCCTTGTTAAAAATTAGTCATGACTCCACCAGCTAAGCTGATTTATCCCTTTTGGGCAGAGTGGCATGTGTCTTTGGAACGAGAAGTTAAATGCAGACTCTGCTGTGGGGTACATTTTCAGCTTTATGGCGGAAGTCAGTAGAAGCGGCCCTGGAGCTATCAAATCAGGCTGCTGTGTGAGATTGGTTTCAGTTGTTCCTACTTCGATGGCAAGACTAACTAAACTATAAACAAAATAGTAAATTACTGAGGGGAGCAAAGTACCTACTTGTAAACTGCTAATCTTTTGTGCCCAGAAAAGCAACTATATTTTGCAAAGTCCAACATTCCGGCTTTTTATTAAAAGCACATTGAATTCTGCCATCACAGTTTATTCCATTATGATTCCTGAGGCTGTCAGCATGCCTAGAAGCTCACTGAGATGGCAGGAGAAAACACATCACCGTGTTGAGTCTGAGTTTATGTTTTTATTTTTTAATTTTTTTAAGATTTTATTTATTTATTTGACAGAGAGAGATCACAGTAGACAGAGAGGCAGGCAGAGAAAGAGAGGGGGAAGCAGGCTCCTTGCTGAGCAGGGAGCCCGATGCGGGACTCGATCCCAGGACCCTGAGATCATGACCTGAGCGACTTACTTAACCCACTGAGCCACCCAGGTGCCCTTGAGTCTGAGTTTAAAGGGAACCACAGCTTAAGAAAGATGACTTAGTTTGGCTTTGTAAAGTGTACAGGGTCGGTTAGATTTAGCATGATACAGTCGTCCAGTTGTTATTCTGACGTGTATCTGTAGAGAATCTTTTTTTTTTTTTTTAAGATTTTATTTATTTATTTGACAGAGAGAGAGATCACAAATAGGCAGAGAGACAGACAGAGAGAGATGAGGAGAAGCAGGCTCCCTGCTGAGCAGAGAGCCCTATGCGGGACTCGATCCCAGGCCTCTGGTATCATGACCTGAGCCGAAGGTAGAGGCTTAACCCACTGAGCCACCCAGGCGCCCCATCTGTAGAGAATCTTGAAAATCAAATCACCACGTACTTTAGTTTGAACTAGACACTGAGAGACTTTTGGGTTTTGATATTACAGTAGATGAAGTAGGTTGCAGGCCCTTGACCACTTAGAGGGCTCCAGCTGCCTCACTTGCCATAGGATGCGTGCTCACTCCAAGCCTTCACTTCTTGCTCAGACCATTCCTACTTTCTCCAGAGCGTTGCTACAGTCCTGGTAACGAGCTGCATTTTCTCTGCCTACCCCCTAGATTATTCTACTAGTTTCTAGAATTTCACATACTTCCTGAAGCTTTTCAGATTTATTTATTTGTGGGTGAGGGGTGGGAGGTGGGAAGGGCCCAGAGGTGTGAGCAGCGGTAGGTGCAGAAGGAGAGGGAAAGAATCTCTAGCAGAGTCCCTGCTGAGCATAGAACCCACTGTGGGGCTCAGTCCCCTGAGCCCGAGATCATGACCTGAGCCCGAGATCATGACCTGAGCCGAAATCAAGAGTCAGACACTTAACCAACTGGAGTCACCCAGGTGCCCTTTCCTGTAGCTTTTCTAAATCACAGTGATCTACTTTTTACCCTGACTTGTTTGAATGTGGAAATTCAGAAACTCTTTTAATGTTAATCGCAATATATAAGATTCTTGTTCCTTTTTCCTCCTTGGGCTACCATGGCTGCATAGAACATAAATAAGTTACTGCTATATGATTTGGTTTGTTCTTCCAGTTTGCTCTCTATGCCATTCATGGATCTGTTCCATATTGTAACCTACTGAATATGAGGGCCAGGTCTTTATAGTTTTTTTTTTTATAATTCTTTGCTTGATAAAGAGCTTAATAATAAGCATTTTCATTATGAGCTTGAGAAATACTTAAGCTCTGAGAAATTGTCCATTAATTCTGTAGCCATCAAATGATGGAAGATTATCTAGCATCCACATGTGGAATGCAGTTTTCTGAAGAGAGCTTATGTCATCAGTCTGGATTAATTTAATTTTACTACTTCATATTTTTGGCATGTAGAATTTCCAATTAATAACTCAAAAAATATGGGTGTAAGGAACATTGACATTAACAATATTTGATAGCATCATTCTCCTATATGATGGCATCTTAACTGTAAATAACATCATTTTTAATATGGAAAGTTATTTTAGTACATTTGGTTCCACATAGTTAAAATCTGCAAACGTGAGTATAATATGCTCTGTCATGCATTGCATACCGTATTTTTTTAATAGATAAAAATCTATTCCAGGTTTATGTTAACTAAAAGCTAACTCAAAGTTATAACTTTTTCCTTCATGCACTGAGAAGGTCATAGATTTTTTCCCCTTCATATTAATTTCATGGCTTTCAGCCTTACCTTAAAAAAAAAAATCTGTACTTTGGTGTTACACAGAAATTTTAAGGAAAATTGTTCTTAAGTTTTATGTTCATAAAATTTGTACCACCTTTAAGGGCTTTCATAGATATATATTAAGAGCAATTCTGTTCTTTTCACATTAAAAAAAAAAATACATGTATCTAACTTCTCCCTAATCCTGCTCTTACAATAAGTTGCCAGATATTTTCTTTGCATATACAACCATATGTTGTCCATTTCTCTGTAAGCCATAGATACAGATAAATACTTTCTAGTATTGGGGCACCTGGGTGGCTCAGTTGGTTAAGCATCTGCCTTCAGTTGAGGTCACGATCCCGGGGTCCTGGGATCGAGCCCCACGCTGGGCTCCCTGCTTAGTGGGGAGTCTGCTTTTCCCTCTTCCTCTGTCCCTCCCTGCCGCAATTTCTGCGCTTGCTCTCTAATAAGTAAAATCTTTACAAAAAATACTTTCTAGTGTTTACACAAATGGAATTATGCTTTACCTGTCCTATGTTTTACCTTTTCCCTATGAGTACATTCTGTCCATCTTATTCTTTTTAATGGCTGTATAATATTCCATTGTATTACTGCATAATAATTCAGACTGTTTTGAATATTTAGATTGCAACCAGGTTTTTGCTAACATGTCTATTGTAATGAATATCCTATACCCTTACTTATTTGTATTTGTAGACATAGAATTGGTCAGTCCATAGGTAAGCATATGAAATGATTGCTGTCTTAAATTCTCTTCCAAAAAGGATTTTTTTTTAAAACAAACTTGCAGCCCTGCCACCAGTGTGTAAAGATTCCTCTTTCACACATTAGATAGTTTTTAAGGTGTGTGTCTTCACAGGATTTTTGTAGCTTTTTTGAATCATTTACTATTACACTGAAATTCTTCAGGAAATATGAAAAATTTGCCATGTTAACTATAGTCTCTTGGGTACTAATGTTAAAGAAATGTATTGGATGGAATTAAAATCAGGTGCTTCATTTTATTTTCTCAGTCTTGGCTGGATTACTAATCTCATGCTCCCTATTAGCCACTGATTACTTTGAAAGCCTTCTTGGCTTTTCAGTAGGCTTTCTTCTAGCATCTATGTTTGGGCCTTCAGGTGAATATGAGTATAGATATGGAGTCATTTTCTCAGAGACTCTGCCCTTTTCCAGGCAGTCCATATATAATAACGTAACCTAACACCCTTCATTTGTTTCTTATCATTGGTACTTTGGTAATTAATTTGGTTACCAAGTAGGAGCCCATTTGAAAAATTTGAGTTGTAGACAGTAGTTTTACTTCACTGAGGAACATCATGTACCATTCCTTTTTTCCTCCTCTTTAAAAAAAATCATTTGGCATGTTCTTTCAGCTTATGGAATTGTAGCCAGCCTACCCCACCCACCCCCCTGCCCCCCTTGGGTGGTTTAGATCAGCCTCTCCGGGCAGTACTTTGAAGTCTGTGAAATACATTGGTAATTTAGGCTGACATACTTGGCAGGCCCATTTAAAAAGCAGAATTGTTTGATGGTATGACACAAGAGGTCTGTTAACTGAGTTATAAAGAACTGAGGCATTTCCAACAAACCCTTGTTTTGGCATGAAATTTAAATAGTTCTTACTTTGTGGCATGCAGTGAGTGAACTTCCGGTGATGTAATATAGTCCCTCAGTGCAAAATATAAGGAAATGAGAATTTTACTATACCTAGCAGTTTCTCCAAGAAGGAGTGGGTGGAACTGAATATGTGGTTATTTCCTCCTTTAATTCAGTTTGGCTACAGCAAGGGGAGTATCTTAGCGAGATGGGAAGAAGCAAGTCTAGAGGGAGCGGTAACGCTTGGGAAATGTGGAGAAAATGGCCAATCAGTGGTGGGAGTAGGAAGGGCAGCCTAAATAGCTTAATTCGTACAGTGGATTTAGTACAAGGCCCTAAAAATCTCTGGGTTTTCTTTTTTTTTTTTTTTTTTTTAAAGATTTTATTTATTTATTTGACAGAGAGAAATTACAAGTACACTGAGAGGCAGGCAGAGAGAGAGAGAGGGAAGCAGGCTCCCTGCTGAGCAGAGAGCCCGACGCGGGACTCGATCCCAGGACCCTGAGATCATGACCTGAGCCGAAGGCAGCGGCTTAACCCACTGAGCCACCCAGGCGCCCCAATCTCTGGGTTTTCTTAAAAATATTGCAGAATCGAATCCAGAAATACACAGGTTATTTGTGTATGTGTGTGTTATGCAGACATCCTGAAACCTTTCTTGACTTGAGTATAATTTAAGTCCTGTATTTTTTACTCTAAGCGCATCATTTTGATTATCAGAATCACTCAACTTGTTCTAAATTCTAAGTCTTTAAACCAGATGTTGCTCCTCTTATCAGTAAGGTAAGTTTTACACAGTTTAGAGATCAGGGAAGAAGTATTCCAAGGTACAAGGTTACCAAAATAAAGATTCAGTTTATGTTGCTAAGCTGTCTGAATGCTGGCATTACTGTTGGGCTCTTCTTTCCCAGCAAAAATGGAACAAAGTAGTTTGAATACATGTCTGTGTTAAAGTGGAAGCATGTGACACCAACAAATGGGTACCACATGGCAAAGATACCCAGGAGCAAGTCAGTAATATGAAAGGGATAATTTAGTTCTGTTTCATTTCATTTTTTTCCCTTCAGGGAGTATGCTTGTATATGCAAGCGTGTGTGTGTTCCTACGGAGAAATCAAGCCTCTCATTTGAGTTTATGCATGTGGTTGGTTTAGTGAGGTTTTATGCCTGCCTGGTTTTAATATTAATCTTTATTCTTACACCTTTGGTTAGAGCATTTAGATACCAGATTTCTTTATTCTTGCCAACGGAAATGATAGAGTGACAGTGGTACAGAACTCCCTTTTCTACATCAGTGAGTTCTTTGCTGACTTAGAATGTGGCCCACTGACTGGGCCTGATCTTGTTTAATAGTTGTGTGTGTGTGTTTACCTCCTTTTCCAGGCTTTATTCATTTATTCAGAAATTAATTTTTGAGAGTGTAGTCTGTGCAGACCCTGTGCTAGCTTTGACTCTGTCCCTCCAGGAGTACCCAGAGCCGTGTGCCTTGATCGTAGTAGGCACTAAGAAATTTTATATGGCAAGAACAATTATTTCTCTCAGTCAGAAGTTTCACTCCGAACGCTTTCTATGAATTACAGTGTTGTTGATGGCTAGAGACTTTAGTTTAAGGACTTCAAAAATAAAACACTTGAGAATACTGAAATATGTGTCCTGTCAAAACCATTAGCCAAACCGTATCTTTGGCTAACATTAAGTAGGTATATATCTATCGGTAAGTTTGTTCTTATATTGTTTGTTTTCATCTAAGTCCTTCAGAGACTTTCTCCTCTAAATCCTTTTGAGACTGAGATTTCCACTGTTTAGTAGAAAGGTGTGTTTTAGAGCTAAATGACACTGGTCAAATTCTGCTTTTATAACTTACTAACTGTATAATCAATTACAGTTAGCTCTAGCCAGTTGGCTTGACGCTAAACAGTCTTTCTGAGCCTTTGTTTCTCCATCTTATTTTTCCTATCCTATTTTATAGGGATGATAAACCCATTTTACATGATTGTCTTGAAAATTAAGATTATATAGGTGCTAAGTACCTACCACATAGTAGATCATCAGTTGTTAGTTTCACTTTTCACTCCATTTATGTGCTTACTTTTATATCACTTTAGTAGTATCATGTCTTAAAATTTGTGTTTTATTTGGATATCTGGAAGGTAAAAGACATTTTATATTTTGTCATTGGGAATGGCTACAGGAATAAATCTGTGGAAGAGCTTTTGCTCAGTACATGATAATACAAAGTTATATAAAGGTTATTTTCAGTTACCCCCAATACTAAATTGCTTTTTCTTTTTGTAATTTGAACACCAAAATGAAGTCTGTATTTATACAGTGTTTGTGTCAGAGCAGTTGTCTCCTTCGGAATTAAAGGGCCACAAGTGTATATATCTGTTAAGATTAAATGCTCACTGTTGAATTTGAGTTTACCTTTATATGCTGTACTTTTTTTTTTTTTTGAAAAGAGGTTTTAATAAAGTTTCAGATCTCTTTTTTTTCTTTTTAAGATTTTTTTTTTTTTTCTAAGAGAGAGAGAGGTGTCACAAGTAGGCAGAGAGGCAGGCAGAGACAGAGGGGGAAGCAGGCCCCCCCACCGAACAGAGAGCCTGATGCGGGGCTCAATGCCAGGACCCTGAGATCATGACCTGAGCTGAAGGCAGAGGCCCAACCCATTGAGCCACCCAGGCACCCCTTCCCCTTTTTTAAAATTTGACACAGAGAGAGAGAGATCACATGTAGGCAGAGAGAGAGAGGGAAAGTTCAGATCTTTGTAACCATGGCTACAAGATACAGATCAGCTCTGTCACAACCAAAACCTACCTGTCACATTTTTCCCCCACATCTGAAACCCTGGCAACTACTGTCTGTTCTCATATGCTGTTGTTTTGCCTTTTCCAGAATGTCCAAAAAATGCACTTAAATGTAGCCTTTCAAGACTGACATCTTTCATTCAGTAGGATGCCCTTGAAATTCATCCAAGATGTCAGGTCTGTTAATACTTTGTTCCTTTTTATTGCTGAGTAGTATTCCGCTGTGTGGATGAACCAGTTTATTTATCCGGTCACTGACAGGGTTCTTTTGGATTGCTGCAAGTCTGTCTTAAAATAGTACATTTTGTAAGTTCTGATTTCAAAGTAGAATAATGTATACTAATCAAGGAGCAATTGGAAAATAGGTAAGACTTGGAGAAAAGAGTGTCTGCCCAAATATAACCTCTGTTGACATTTAGGTATATTTTTCTTCAGTCTTTTTCCTGTGTGTAGAGGTTTTTGTTTTGTTTTGTTTTAGTTTATTTTTACATTGGTGTGGTTCTTCTCTTCCTTTATTGCTGTTTTTCATGTTTTAATTATGAGGAGTGTCGGTAATAGATGGTTTAAGAAGACTGTAATGCAAATACTACGGTAACCATCCAAACTAATAGAATATTGCCAGTATCTTAGGCGTCTTGTGAGGCTCTTCCCCTTCATATCACTTCTCTTACTAGAGTAATCACTATCCTAACTTCTGTCATAGTTATTCCCTTCTTCACTTCATGGTTTTCCAACCTATGTGTGTTCTTCAAACAATATAATTTAATTTCGACCTTTTTTGAACTTAGTGGTCTCTTTTTTTTCCTCCCAATTTACTATAAGTAGTATTTGCTCTAAGTTTCCTAAAGATGCCTTTTAGGCTCACAGTACTTTCTTAAGTAATGGTCACTGTGGCCTTGTGGCCAATTCTTTTATTTTTTCAGATGTAGGTGCAAGAAACTACAGGCATCTCTGTGCTCTTTATTACAACAAGAATCCTGGGTTTGAGATAATCCATGGGCTGCTGGACAGAATAATGCAGTTGCTTAATGTACCTCCTGGTGAAAAGAAGGGTGGATATGTGATCAAAGCATCAGAAGGTAAGACTGATCGGCCGAATCCAGAGTTAGTGATAATGTAACGAAGAGTCCAGCTCCGTTTTGGTATTTTTTTCAGTTTGATTGGGGTGGGGAGGTGGGAAATAGAACTTCATTTAATTGTTAGTATTTTCCAGAAAACATTCCTTTTCCCTGAAGCATCTTGGGAAAATGCTTGTAGAGTCTTCTAGGTCTGCACAAAATACTTTTGTTCTAGCGGAGTGTGGTAGCCCATAGTTATTGGCACTGTCAAGCCCCCAGCCCCAGGGTGAGACTTCTGAACTCAGGAGTCCAGACTGGATGCTGGGAGAACCTGACCTGATGATGTGCACTCAGAAGCTGCCTGTCTGAAGTGATTAAGGCAAAGGAAACACCTGAAAGTTATCCTGAGAGGCTTCACATGTAATTAAGTTCTAAGGCTGGCTGAGGAAGAGTGAGCTTCTTCCTGTCTAAAAGCCCAAGGGCAGTAAAATGTGTTGGGGAGTTTCAGTTAGGCTAACTAGACGGAGTCTGTGTACTACTGATGTGAGGCATTCTGGAGTTTTTGCTTTTAGTATCCCTGTAGTTTGCATCTGAGTTTGTTTTGTTAGACTAGAGATCCAGAAACAGCTTCAAAGAAATATCCAGGAGCTTGTTCCTACTGCTTACCTGACAATTTTTCATCATTATTTGGCCTCTTAAACTTATGACACAACATTCTTTTTTTTTTTAAAGTGTTATTTGGCAGCTACATATAGTGGTGTGAGGTTTGTCGGAAGACCTGTTTTTGTTTTTCTTATATTTATTTTTCTTAGTCCTCATAGATTATTTTTTATTGTTGGTTTGTTTTAATGTTTTGTTTTTATTTGAAGACTTCTCTGAAAATGCAATAATCCTAAAACACATGGGCCTTTTTTAGGTTGAAGATGTGTGAGGTTATTTATTATTTTTTAATGAAGTTTGAGAGATTAAATATGACAGGGAGTTACTGTTCTTCTACATCTCTCATTAACAATCACCTACTGAAACCTGTGTTACCCTTCTAACCTCGGCAGTGGTAGAGCGGGATCTGGGAGTTCAGCAAGTCCCGTTCCCGGTTTGACAGGTGAAGGAACCAGGACCGGACAAGTCGAGTGAGCTGGACTGTGTGTCAGCTGGAGAACTGAGGGCTCCTGCCACCCAGTGGCCCTCCCACAGCACCAAGTTGCCTACCTTCACAGTGCCTTTACTTACTCCTTCATGAGTTTGCTCTTCTAGAATTCTGTATTAAGATACAGTCCTCCAAATGAATAGCAGCCTGAAAGCTGATGTGACTCATCTTCACCTTCTGAAGTCTTAGCATCTTCACTTCATAAACAGATTAACCGGATAAAAGTCAGCTCTGAAACAGATTATGCCATGTATATGAGATATAATTTTCTTTTTCTTCAAAGGTTGCAAAGAGCTGAAATGGTAAAATAATTGATAAATGATAAAATAATCCATAATTGATTATGGATAAGATACTTTAAAATCTTTTTCAAATTAACATAATGTGGGGTACAGGTCTGCGATTCTTCAGTCTTATGTAATACCCAGTGTTCATTACTACACAAACCCTCCCAAATGTCCACTATCCACTTACCCCATCCCCCTAACCCCTCTACTCCAGCAATCCTCAGTTTATTTCCTAAAATTAAGAATCTCTTACGGTTTGTCTCCCTCTCTGGTTTCGTTTTACTTCATTTTTTTTCTCTTTCCCCTATGATCCTATGCCTAGTTTCTTAAATTTCACATATCAGTGAGATCATAAGATATTTGTCTTTCTCTGACTTCTTTCACTTAGCATCATACTGTCTAGTTCCATCCACGTTGTTATAATTGGCAAGATTTCATTTTTTGATGGCTGCGTAATATTCCTGTGTGTGTGTGTGTGTGTGTGTGTGTGTGTGTGTGTGTACAAACCACATCTTTTGGACAGGATACTTTTAGGTATAACTTTTATATTAATGATGTTTCTGTAAACCACAAACCAACATCTTCATATTATGCCCCTCTAGCTTTAGTAAGCTCCTTAGACATTTATTTCTTAGAAGAATCTGAGATCCTAGTTAATGAGGCAGCTTTCAGGAAGACCAAGATGAAGACAGGCCTTGCTGTCCAGGCGCCTGCGGAGGGCAGTGGGGAGCACAACAAACCGACTTTCGTACCACACTGCTCCGTATGATAAGTGCCTTAAGGTTTCCAAAGAGGGAAGTAGTGCAACTGAGGGCATCTGGGAGAGCATTAATGAGCTTCTGGGCAGTCAGATGGGCATTTGAAGGAAGAAGTAGGTGGAGACAGAGCAAGCAAAGCAGGCTGCATGAGGAAAGACAAATACGATGGCATATGGGGCCTGGTGCAGTTTGGTTTGCCTATATGATGAGGAGTAAGCTTAGGACTATATTTAGCATCCTGGATGCTAGAATAAGGGATTTTAGCTAATTAGGAGAAAAATACTGAAGGCTTTTTTTTTTTTTTTTTAAGCAAGTAAGTGATATGACTTAGATATGTGAGT
The DNA here is from genome assembly GCF_022355385.1 of Mustela nigripes. Taxonomy (NCBI): domain Eukaryota; kingdom Metazoa; phylum Chordata; class Mammalia; order Carnivora; family Mustelidae; genus Mustela; species Mustela nigripes. Next base: position 31,686,980 of record NC_081559.1, on the reverse strand, counting down.
CCAAGGGATTAATCTGGCAGCAATATGGAGGTTGGGTGGCATAGAGAGTAGGGGTAGAGAGGATGGTTGGAACGTATTGCAGTGTGTATACTGTGATAGAGTAGACACTGAATTGTAGTAGTGAGGGTGTGGACTTGAACTTCAGTACTAGGCATAGCCATTCCAAGGAGAAGACTGATTCAAGGAACTTCTGAAAGGTAGAAGCTGTAGCACTTAGCATTTGGAAAATTTCATGGTATGTGCTGCTTGGAACTTTTATAATAACAGCTAGTACATATTGATCTTCAGATTTTTGTAATTCTAAACCTGTCGCAGTATTTAAATCCTTTATTATTTTGTTGCTAAAATATGTAATGCTTCTCACTTAATTTCCCTAATATGTAGATTCTGTTTTGGTTTGGAGTTGTGTTTTGTTTTTTTTAATTAGAAAATGCATTCATAAATTGTAACCATTTCATGTGGTTGCAAATCTTTCTGTTCAGTTTTTTAGACCAAGTTGTTACTATGGTTTTGATTTAGTATGAGAACAGAGTCAATAGTCTATTTTCTTTTTGAATTTACTTAGGGTTTCATAGTAGAATATTCTAATATTTTAAAGTTTTGATGTCCTATGAAATCTCCTAGATTTATATAATTTAAAAAGCTATGGTACAACTTCTTTATATATATGGGTGGCCTGGACCAGTACGTATTTCAGTATATCTAAACTGGCTATTCTGGGTAAATAAAACAGGGTATTTACTTCTAGTGTCCTTATCACCAGCTTTGGCCACATCTTTTTTTCTAAGCGCTTTCTGTAAGAGCCATCAAACCAAAGAGAATTACTGTCATTCTAAATAATAATTCCTCATTTCTAGTAGGCATTTCTAAGTCTATTTTGATTAATGACAAACATGGACTTTTTTATGGTTAAAGAAGTCAACACTTAAAGTAAGTGGTTTGTCAGAATAAGTCAGGAGTAAAGCTGGTATTCATCTAAAATCTCACATATATATTATATAGATCATATAGATATATGTACATATCTCCTAAGTAAAAATGTAAATATAGGAATTTGATAGTTGGAGCGTGTTTAGCTACATCATTTCCACTGATTTACTATTATTTTGTATATAGCTTTTTCTGCAAAGAAAAGGTCTTGAAAGTATCCTAAAGAATAGAAATGGATTAAGAGTTACCATTTCCTACCATTCTTGATTACTGAGTTGTCTTCTGTTACTCTGGCATATGGTTTCCTTTTTAATAATTAAAAGTCCCTGGTGGCTTTGCATTTATAATTGAGCTAAGTCTGTTTGCCAGAGATCCCTGCTAGTGTCAGTTCTTCGGCAGTTACACTTGATTTCTTCTGTGTTTTCTATTGAATACCATGGACTTCCCTTTGTGCTGTACTGTTTGGTGGTGATAAGTGCATAGAATTTGATTCCCCTTTGAGAAATGTGGCCCTGTCCATTGTGAGAGAAATCCGGAAGCTCATTTGATTGATCATTGCATTGATCCCAAGGTGTTCTGTTGACATCAGAGGGTAACCATGTTTATTTTGTTTTTTTATTTTTTATTTTTTAAAGATTTTTATATATTTATTTGACAGATCACAAGTAGGCAGAGAGAAGGAGGAGGAAGCAGGCTCCCCACTGAGCAGAGAGCTCGATGTGGGGCTTGATCCCAGGACCTTGAGATCATGACCTGAGCCGAAGGCAGAGGCCCTAACCCACTAAGCCACCCAGGTGCCCCGGTAACCTTAGGTAGCCGCTCGCTACAGCCTGAGGGTTCTGTGCAGGAGCACGCAGGGCTCGCGGCTACAGCTGGACTTAGAAGCCATGTCGCTTAGCTTTAGAGTTTTCCTTGCTGAGCACCTGTGCACTTAACGTAGCATGAGACAGAATATGGAGTTGGTGATAGAATAAGGGCAGTTAATGGGGGAGGGAGTACCTTTAACGTTTTAGTGGACTGTAGAGCCCTTTGAGGGTTTCAGAAGGGTTTGCTCAGTGTTTTAGTGGCATTTGATCAGATTATTGCAGCATATATATTGCCTTTTCTCCCCCACCCCAAAGCTTCTTCCCTTTTGTGGTTTGTTGCAAACTAAATTATGTATGTCAGAATGCATTTATCTTTTTCAGAAACCACTTTTGGGCAAGAAAAAAAAATCTCAGTGTTTTTGTGTTTAGGACAGTTACATGGTTGCTGGGCAAATCAGTGGCAAAAATAATTTCTTGTAGGAGGTGGTGGGCTTTTGTGTGTAGTTGGCTGCATTGACTTTAGTTTTTATTTTTTCCCCTTTTTAACTTTTTTACCGAGTTGTTTGTTTTATTTACAGTTCTCCAAAACACTTCAGTTTAACTTGAGATAAGACTCCTAAGAGACAGGTTTTACAGATTTTAGTTTTGACCATTCTAGTTTTCATGCTGCTCAGAATTCATCTTGTGAAATGAATAATGACAGTGTAAGGAATACACACATTTAATCCTGCACCATATGTGCTGCTGGTGCTTCTTTAGAGACCTTCTGTTACAGTAACACCTAATGATCATCGACTTGACCTGTAGGTCATGACCTTTTCCTTTTTTAGGACACCTGTAAAGGATTTCAGATGCTAAAAAAATACAGGTGAAACTGAGGTTTTTCTAGTCTTCACACTGGTTTTTAGTGTAACTTGAGCTTGGAAATACAGCAGGTCTGTTGAACAACTGTTGAAGTGGAGGTGTTCCGTTTATGGTTTGATTTACATAATTGTTCTGGACACCAGTAGAAGTGGGATCCATATGATGTGTCCACACTAGTTGCCAACAGAGGCATCATTCTTAAGGCATCAGGCTTAAAAGAAAAAAGGTTTAGATGTGTTTGAGCTTTCTGACCTTATTACTCTGTGTAAAAACAGTTCTTCTTTCCTCTGCTTCTCTTTTTTGTGTTTGAGGCAAGCCTTCAAATACAGCTTTTGTTACCTTCTTGGAAGGGATTAAAGAGCTGGAGCCGGTGTCACAGCAGCCATGATCCCCACGCAGGAGCAGCCCTGTACCAGGGGCCACGATGCTGACGCTCTAGCCATTAGCATGCAGTTCACTTAGCCCCGTGGTTTGGAGTGTTTTTGCCTCCTTCTCTTACATGGGCCAGACGAAGTTCCCTGCACTGGTACTCTTTTCACTTTGTGCGGTGGGGGGCGGAGGGGACTTACTTGATGTTCCAGAACTCAGCAGACTGGTGTGTTGGACCCTCCACTTGGATGACTCTGCTCCATTGTCCATCTGATAGATGTTGTCCCGTTTCTCAGCTTGCTCTTATTGTCTCTCCTCTAGCGAACCTTCTTAGACCTTTTTCTATTTGCCCCTGCATATTACGTACTTCCATGTAGAGCTGCCCTTCATACATAAAAGGAATAAGTATGAACCTTCTTAAAATTGAAGGTTAAAAATAGCTGAAGTTCTAAATGAAAGTTTGTGTCTATTGAATAACTTTTCAGGTATATTTACTTATACAAATAATAGTGTGTCAAATTATATACAAGCCAATTAATCACATTTTGTCATTTAAAACCTTTTTTTCAGAAGTAAAATAACTGAAATTAATTTCTTAATCATTAGTGAATTTAACTTTTCCTTGAGAAGAAATAACTAGCTAGTAGTTGGCTATTGTCAGTGTTTCTTCTTTTTGGCACATGATGTAATTAATGACGTGTTGAATAACTTTTTGAATTAGAAACTTTCTTTTTCTCAAAGCCTGAGCCATGCACAGAAGCTCTTGGAGTCAGACATGAACATCATCTTTAAGGCAGCTGACAGCAGCCTCTGCGCGTGTGCGGGCCACCCCTGCACATGGCTTCATGAGCTGTGGCAAGTCTTCAGCCACAGAATCACAGCCGTCTGTCGCTGTGGCTGTGTCGTACTGACTGGTCTTGTGTACACTTGCTTTCTCTCCCATGTCAGTGCTGCTCCTTTGATGCCCAGGACAACCCAGTGAGAGGAACTGAATACTGAGGAGTGAGATGGTTGAGTTGGATTCGGCTTTGGAGGGCCACAAACCATTGTAATTTATAAGATTTCTTCACCCCTCCTTTTCTGCCCCCAAGACCTAGTATTGAGCCTGGTGCGGTGAATGCGTGCGTTCTTCAGAGTTGCTGCAGTCCAGCTGTTTGTAGTGGGCAAAAAGTCTTTGCCACCTTGTACTCCTCTCTTTCCTGCTTCCAGGCTAGAACCTGGCTTCTGCTCTTCTGTGGAAAAGGTCATGGCCCCAATACAAAGAAGTTCATTTTTAGCTTATTTCAAGTGCCCAGATGCTGAGAATTAGAGGATTTGGGAAGTAACTTGGACGACTCCATTTTCATCTCACGTATAAGACAGCTTTACTTTCCTCAGGTCACAGATTTGCACATTGGTCCGACTTCGGTGGCGGCTGGTTTTGGCACGTGGGTGTGCTGCCGTGTGTTGGTTATAAACACCGTCCGGTGAATTCCTAGGGAAGGATGCGTTCTGGCTGACTAAATCTCAGCCCTCTCAGTGGCCAATCCAGAAGGTTAAAAGGATGGATGGATGGGTGGGTAGAAAAGCAGCGGGACACACTGAATGAATCCCTAGGTGGGTTTAATGTGGAGTAGTCAGCGGAACGTGGGCGTTCAGAATAAAGGCCTATTTCCCCAGAGCACTTAACTCTGCCTTTGATGCAAACTTCTGTGTTCTTTAAGCCACTGGTATTCAGAGTTTTCTTTTCTCAAGGATAGAACCAATCCTGACTTACAAGTTATAGTTTAATTTCTACCTGCCTGAACTCCTTGGGAGAATTGAGTGCTGTCCCGCTCTAAGGTGATGGAATCAAGTTTCCATCTTGATGGAAGTAGTCTTCTAAGTCATCTTAAAATTCTTAGTAAAATCATTTGTTCTTTCTCTTAGTTGCTGTGTCTTTTTATTTCTGACTTTTGAGCACAATTTCGATGGCTCACTCTCCTGTCCACATACGGAGTGTTCAGTCCAGGCACCTTCATGGATATTCCTCTCGTGGACGCACTTACGCCTTGTTGGTAATCACTGGCATTTCGTTCCAGTGTGCGTTTTTACAGCTGATGAAGACCTGGGCCATTCCCAGGGAATGTGTTGTGTGGGAATGGCTTTTACAGTGTCTCCTGGGCTGCTGTGAAACAACAAACCATTTGTATATATACTTCCAAGTAAGATTTGAACAAAGCATCCCTGTTTAAAAAAGAAGTTTGAAACCCACCGTGGTAGAGAAACAGGAAGTTCATGAATGCTGTATTGACGATGGTTAGATATTCTCACTCCTGACTACATAGTTTCACTTGCTATTCTTTTACATGCCCTGGCTAAGAGTATCTAAGATTCTAGTAACAACAGGCCTCCTGTCACATGGAGTGGCACATTGTGAAGAACGATTGCTGTGAATCCAGCTTCTTGTAAGTCAGCAGTGAGATGCCAAGACTTGGGTGCCCTCCAGTTCTAGTTGTTCAGGAAGACCAGGTACCTAACAGTGTCTTAACACTTCTGGGTACTGGAAATTAAGGATATTTTTCATTAACACTGACTTAAAAGGGAAAATCTTCCAAAACATTGATTGAATTTACATTTCTTAAGTTCTTTGATAATTAAAGAGTTAATGATAGGAGTTAATGTAATATGGCAGTCCCTTTTTAGTCTGATAAACTCAAATTACTCAACACAATTAGTCACTTAAAATAATGTGTGATGTCTAATATTTTGTCAGGGTAAAGGAACAAAATGAAATAAGGTGTTGCATTTCCCACAACAGGAAATATTATGATAGAGAACAAAACACGTATGCATATATTTAGATAGGATATTTCCTTCTTAAGATCTGTCCAACCATCAGTCCATCTTCCCATTGGAGTGACTCTGAAGAGAGTTGTTGTTTTAAGATTTATTCATTTTTGGAGTGAGCGTGTTAGTGCCTTCCTCAATTTTTGGGTTGTCTGTAGTTTTCTCACTGTTAGATTCAGGTTAGGCATCTTTGGAGAAATATAGAAATGCTGCTGTCTTCTCAGGTGGCACCCAGTCTCCATTTATTTCGTATCTGATGCTGTCCACTTTCATCATTAAGGTGGTAGGGACTACGGTATCCTGTAAAGTTGTTCCTTCGTCCATGTGGGAGATCTTGGAAATTATTTAAGTGTCCTGTTCCAAATGTGTCTTCCTACCTATATCTGTATGGACTCATTATTTCTTATTCAATATTTTAATCCATTATAACCATTTCTTGTGATGCTCACATTGTCCCCAGTTTGGCAAGTGAGTGTCCTTCAAGTTGGCTTCTGTGTCCTTTTTTTTTTTTTTCTTAAAGATTTTATTTATTTGACAGAGAGAGAGGGAGCACAAGCAGGGGGAAAAGGCGAAGCCGGCTTCCCGCCAAGCGGGGAGCCTGATGCAGGGCTCAGTCCCTGGGATCATGACCTGAGCCAAAGGCAGATGCTTAATGACTGAGCCACCCAGGTGCCCCTTCTGTGTCCTTTTAACATGTTCCTGTTACTTATTACCCTTCCCTTGCTTTGGGCACAAGAAGATGTTCTCAGGCTTATCTGGAACTTTTCATTGCCCCATTTCTCCATCCTGATTCTATTTGTTAGGGATTGGTGTAAAAGCCAAGATTTAGGGTGTGTTTATTGCTCATAGGGGTAAGATTTATTTGCATGCCTATGTGCATGCACACACACATTTTCTTCTATTTGTAAGTATTGTGAAGACCGTAAGTCCACAGCAGTTCCTGCATTCCATGTAGACCTTCATGGTTCATTCCAGTTTTCTCTTGGTCCATATTTGTTTGTCTCTTCACCAGAGAAAAACGTGGCTTCTGTTATTCCTAAGTTCTTTATTTACTTGAACAGTGCCCCGTTTGTAACCTGACTCCGTCTTTCCCCTTGCAAGTTTGCTCTGCTCATCACTCTGCCTCTGCATCACTCTGCTTACCTGTGCATACCCTCCCCAGCCCCTTAGGTTCTGAAGCTCCTTGCTGAACTTTCTCTTTCCTGATCTGGGGGACAGACGGTGCTTAGGGTGGGGATTTCTGCCTGAAAAGTTCTGGAAGAGAAGGGAAAAGACTATAAGTCTTGAGAAACCTTTGTCAGGATGTTCTTACTAAAACGAAGAAGGGGAAATGGTTGTATACAGGACATGGAGGAGGCTTTTTCTAAAGCTGGTGATAATATAGAAAACATTTCTGGGCTCCTGTGTATTTTTGGTGGCAGACCTGGAAGCAGGTGTATCTCCAAGTGGCCCTGGTTCCTTTTAGTGAGAAATCTAATTTAGATTGCCATCTGGGTGCTGAAGTTGTACACTGCTACTAAAGAAGTTGTTTCTAGGACTTTGGTGTGTAGAGCTGAGGAAATCGGGTTTTTTTTTGTTGTTGGTGGTGGTGGCTTTTTTTTTTGTCCTCTTTTAAATGAGAAAACATTGAGTTCATATGGATATTTCCAATTTATATTTAGGATTAGAGGATTTTTACTTATACTTGGCTTTATATTTATAGTTCTTTCCTTTACATGGAAAATCTCGGTTCCTAATGAGCTTATGTTATTTGCTTATTCTATGTGTTTTTCTTTCTTTTTTTTATTATGTTAGTCACCATACGGTACTTCATTGATTTTTAATGTCGTGTTCCATGATTCATTGTTTATAACACCCAGTGTTCATTACAACATGTGCCCTCCTTAATACCCATCACCGGGCTAACCCAGCCCTCTGAAACCCTCAGTTTGTTTCCCAGAGTCCATAATTTCTCATGGGTTGTCACCCCTCTGATTTCCCTCCTTTTATTTTTCCCTTCCTCCTTCTTATGTCCTCCATGTTATTCCTTATGTTCCACATATAAGTGAAACCATATGATAATTGTCTTTCTCTGCTTGATTCATTATACTTAGCATAATCCCCTCCAGTTCCATCCAAGTCAAGGCAAATGGTGGATATTCATCCTGATGGCTGAGTAATATTCCATTGTATATATAGACCACATCTTTACTCATTCATCTGTTGAAGGGCATCTTGGCTCTTTCCACAGTTTGGCTGTTGTGGACCTTGCTGCTATGAACATTGGGGTGCCTGTGCCCCTTCTTATCACTACATCTGTATCTTTAGGGTAAATACCTCGTAGTGCGATTCCTGGGTCATAGGGTAGCTCTATTTTTAACTTTTTGAGGAACTTCCATACTGTTTCCAAAGTGGCTGTACCAACTTGAACTCCCACCAGCAGTGTAAGAGGTTCCCCTTTCTCCACATCCTCTCCCAACATTTGTTGTTTCTTGCCTTGTGTATTTTTGCCATTCTGACTGGTTTAAGGTGGTATCTCAGTGTGGTTTTGATTTGAATTTCCCTGATGGCTAATGATGATGAACATTTTTTCATGTGTCTGTTAGCCATTTGTATGTCATCTTTGGAGAAGTGTCTGTTAATGTCTTCTGCCCATTTTTTGACTTGATTATTTGTTTTTTGGGTGTCATCCTGCTACGTGTTTTTCAAAAATGGATCATATGATTATTACAATAAATTAAATGTTATCCTCAGTTTTCTTTGTACTTAAGATATAGCTTACAAAATGAAGTGTATTTCAAGAATTCTAGCTTCCATTTCTATTCCCATCACGCGGTTCCCTCACTGCCTGTATAGGTTATGATTTTTATTAGTTTTCAGTTACCTTTTACAGTTTTTTTAAAATGCGTGTGTGTATTCTCCACGTTTTTGACTCGGGAGTTAAAACTTTACATAAGGTTTTTTCTGTACCTTGTTTTTTTTTTTTTTTTAAACTTAATCTGCACCTGAAGCTCACTGCAGCCACACAGGGAGGGAGATCTGCTGCTTTCTTTTTTCAGAGCGCTGCTTTGGAGTGCCACAAGTTGATTTGGCTAGTTCCCTTTCGATGGACGTAATTAGGGTCTTTCCAGTCTTTGCTGCTGCAAATAATGCCGCAGTGACTAGCCCTGTGCATATGTTATCTGGTATTTTTGCTAGTGTTTCTTTGGGACAGATTGCTAGAAGTATGGGATTATTGGGACAAAGGGTAAATTCATATGTTTGTTCGATACTGCCAAATACTCCTCCAGAAGGCTTGTGTTCTGGCGTTGTACAAACCCAGCAGCACTGGATGAGAGGACCTTTTTTTCCTGAACTGTGTTCACAGACTTGTCAGACTTCTCTATTTGGGGGACAGTCTTTCAGGAGGAAAATTGTATCTACTGTAGTTTTAATTGGTGCTCTCTTATGAGCAAGTAAACATATTTTCGTGTTTTAGGACATTTTTATTTCTTTTTCTGAGAGCTGCCTGTTCCTGTGTCTTATTTTTTCTTCAGGTATCTTGGTCTTTTTCTTCTCTGTTTAAAATTTTTTTATGTGTTTAGGGATATTAACCCTTTGTGATGTACATCACACCATTCTTTATAACTTCTTAAATTATCTTTTATTTCTTTTGGTTTTTGCCATGTAGATTTTTATGTAGTAAAATTTGCTTTTTCTGTATTGCCTATGGATTTTGAGTCCTAAAGTTTCTTCTACTCCATGATGAGGGAGGAATTCCCCATGCTTCCTCTAGTGCTTAAGTGTTTCTTTATTTTACATTCACACCTCTTACCTGTTTGTAATTTATCCTGAGTACATTTGAGGAATAGATCCAGTTTTCTCTTTTTCCATATTCTTTGGAGAGTTTGATACATGCTGTTTTCCAGTTACCGCTCGCTTGCTTGCTTTCTTCTTCTTTATTTTATTTTATTTTTATTTTTATTTTTTTAAAGATTTTATTTATTTATTTGACAGAGAGAGATCACAAGTGGGCAGAGAGACAGGCAGAGAGAGAGGAAGGGAAGCAGAGAGCCCGATGTGGGACTCGATCCCAGGACCCTGAGATCATGACCTGAGCCGAAGGCAGCGGTTTAACCCACTGAGCCACCCAGGCACCCTTCTTCTTTTTTTTAAATGATACTGCTTACCTTCCTAAATTTAGGGTAAATGCTTTTTTGGAATCCATGAAAGAATAGAAGAGATCTGAACTTCTATCTTTGGTATCTTTAAAAGATAGAATGATTTTTGGAAGTCCTCTGTTAGAGTGAACAGGTACAGAAGAAAACACGAGGATATCTGAATGGGTCAGACTATTTGAGGAAAATAAAACTTCCATTGTTCAACTCTTGGGAACTATTTTAAGAAACTGGCAAGCACAATCAAAGTTGGCATGATAGTCTCCTTAATCAGCCCAGCCCTCTTAGTCCATTAGCGGTCTTTTCCAGCATTAAAATAAATGTCTTGTTTATATGTAAAGGTAGATAATTAGAAATTGAGGTGAGACCTTAATCATGTAATATATTGATAAGATTCAAAGATATTCCAAAAGGAAACATCTGTACTGTAACTGGGAAGTATATAAAACCTTTAGCTGATGGTGTATTTATATGTTGGCCTTATTTTGTAATTGTTTGTATCAAAGTAGAGGACTCTGAATGTGGTCGGTTTGTCCTGGAGCTGGAGCAAATGTTGGTATCCATCATCCTTTCAGAGCACTTTGCAACTTAATAACCAGTTTCCCACCCAAGGACTTTGTTTAGAGTGATGTATTTGTGAGGTTGTTGATTTTTGGTTTGGTTTGGTTTGGGTTTTTTGCTTCTGTCCTTTTAGAATAACAAAGTCATTCCACTGGATGCCAGCACCTTTCTCGCAGCCTCGGTTTTGCTCCCTCTTTGCTTAGTTGAACCAAAGGTATAGTTTGATGTAGTAACTCCCACTGTTCGGTAGCTAATAGCTTACTGTCTGTTACGGCTTAGGAAATTAAAAGATTGTTAAAAATCACTGACCAACATCTTCCCTTTTTTTAGCAAGCAAGACTCCGGGATCCTTAATAGCTTGCTGATTTTTATTTATTATTTTTGAAGATTTTATTTATTTATTTGCCAGAGAGAGAGAGAGCGCACAAGCAGGCAGAGTGGTGGCAGGGAGAGGTAGAGAAGCAGGTTCCCCGCTGAGCAGAGAGCCCTATGCGGGACTCAATGCCAGGAGCCTGGGATCATGACCTGAGCTGAAGGCAGCGGCTTACCCCGCTGAGCCACCCAGGCGCCCCTGCTTGCTGATTTTTAAATATCAACCCATAATCTGCTTTGTTTAAAGATGAGAAATGCATATTTTACTGTCACTTTGGGGCACTGGGGAAGCCGAACCATAATCATATGTTCGTTAGATATCTGTCTTCTCCAGAGCTTCTTTCGTCCGCCAGCACCTTTTCTCTCTCCCCAGATTTTGTTTAGAGAGACTGCTTTCTGCCATTTAGCTTAGTCTTCTGTTATCACTGATTGCAGGAATGCCACAGATCGACATTCAGTGTTCCAAGCTTTTAAATAAATGATAGAAGGACAAATCAACTTCGTCAAGGTCCCAATCGAGAACTTGGATCTTGAGGAGTTACTTTGCTTTACGCTGGTGTTGAATAACTCTGGCCTCATCTTGACCCGTTTGAGAAAGCGGCGCTCTCGGTCACGAGGGTGACGTAGCTGTCGTCTCCTCCCTCCTGGAAACAACTCTGAGAACTGCAGGCGCAGGCGGGGTGGGGGTCAGGAATCTCCTTGCCAGGCGTTATTCTAGGCCCGACAGGCCAGAGGTGAGGTGGCAGCTAGTGTTCGAGGACCCCTGGCCTCGCTGTGCTGCAGCCCTTGCAGGCCGTCTGTGCCGCGGGTGTTCGCCCCACTCGCCCTCTTGCTCTTCTCTGTTTCCTCTGTTCCTTGAGAAACATTTTTCTTCTCAGGAGAGGATCTGACCTCGGTTAAGTTGGTGCATATCAGTATGAACTTAAGAGATGCTTTGATTTTTAGCTGCCTTTCTAATTATGAAGGAGCAGAAATATGGTCCCTTTATAACAATTTCAGGTATTAACACAAAGAATGGGGGCTAATTTGGTGGAATAGAAAAATCTCCCTGCCCTCTGACACCGTGCCTTCGTGAGAGCCATGCTCTTATGTGAAAAATGCATATCAGGAAGAGGTGGAAGGAGAAACGTGGGCCCACCACACTGCCCAGGATAACAGCAAATACAGGCAGTTGTTTCTTTGCCGTACTGTAAAGGAAAACCGTGACTGTAGCTTCAGGATTTTTATTTCTTCTGAGTTGATACTGAAGGCCATAAAGAGTAAGCACTGGAGCAAAAATATCAGATAAAATGCTTTGCCCTGAACAGTTCCAGAATGTCCTGTTTCTACAGTAAGACCTGTTTTGCTGTGTCTAACGTTTGTCAGTAGCTGGTTTGTCTCTTATCAATGCTGTGATCTCAGCCACTGAACTTGGCACTCACCGTCCGGAAGAGAAACGTTTCTGATTATTCTCTTAACTCCTAAAGGCTCCTGGCTTGTTTGAATTACATTCTCTGAACAGAGACCTTCTCTTAAAATTATTTTCCTCGGCTGCTTTGAAGCATTTTGTTTTCCCCCACCAGGAGAACTAAACAAGGTAGTAGTTGGTACCATGCAAGGGAAAGTATTTCTTAATTGGTGTCACACAAGATGGGATCCGCATAGTCCTTATTAGTGTAAGTTTGGGGTTTGTTGCTACCATTGCTAGAAGTCTGTTGTTGAACACTTTGATATATAATGAGCTAGACAAGGATTCGATTTTTTTTTTTTTTAAACTTGTGTGGTATTACTTTTGGCCAAGGGAAAGAAACCAAGAAAGAGCAAGAAGCAATGTATTGTAGAAGCCCTCTGTGTAACAGTGGGTAATTGGAAATGACTCCAACATAACATTCTTTTAGAGTCTGGCAACACTATGGCACATACAATGGAAATGCTAAAAATCTCTTTACATGTATGAATATAAACTAAGTTGAAATGCAGATCCTGAGATGGTAGAGACACCATTTAAAATGACAGGAAGAGTACGTTCTGTTAGACCCTCGGATGTGTGGTCAGCTGTGGCACAGTGAAGACAACCCTGGATGTTGCTCCTGGTGATTTAGGACTCAGTCCTCTCGTGGCAGTGTCTTCATCTCTAGTGGGAATGGTGGGGTCTGTCCGTCTGGACCACAGAGCTGTTGAGAGTCCGGTAAGCTTGGGACAGCATTTTGGAATAGCTCCTCTCCAGAGTAAACCCAGGGCAGATTTCAACTCTCCCCTTCAGCGAGGTAGCCCTGGAGACAAGAGTCTCTGCCCTGCTGCTGCCTGGCTGGGTGATTTTCCTCTCCTCTTTGGTACCGTTTTCTCATCTCTAAAACAGAGCACGGACAGGGTCTTCAGAGCCCTCGCCAGTGTGCAGACCCTGCGGGAGTGTCTGTGCCTCAGCAGCAGGCTCTGCCGCGAGTTCGGACAGACCTGCCTTTCTTTCTCGCCTGTTTAGTTGGTGTCGCTGTGGTGCTGACTGAGCTGCTCACGTTATTCTAGCTTTGTCTCGAGAATCTGGAGTTTATTCTTGAAGGGTGCTGGGGGTTTGTTTTGTTTCGTCAGTATTATGTTGTATTCATAATTTTATAGAGCGTACTTTGCATGTCCTAAGGTTAGAGGTTGTCAGGTTTTGTTTTGTTTCATTTTTTCCCTCTCAAGTTTTGTTTATTTATTTTATTTTAAACCAGAAGGAGTTTGCAAACATGAAATGGACAGCTTGACCAAAAGGTTGAGAACACTATCCTGTAGGCCATCTGTGCCTCTGGGCCCCACACAAGGAGGCACCCCTGTCTGTGGCCGCGGCACCTTCAGCGCGCTGTAGCCGATACTGTTGCTCGCCTTGGGCAGGTCTCCTAATCTCCTTGTGCTTCGCTTTCTCCCCATCTGTAGCTTGCTTGTCCTTAGGGGCTTGGCCAGGGCTGCGCTGGGACTGAGGAGGCACTGCCTTTTCTGGGGATGGAAGGAGAGGAGTAGAAGGCCGGGTACTCTGGCTTTAACAGTCTCTGTTTTCTTTCCGTTTTCTCCTGCATTCCCTACCTGTCAGCAGTAATCAAATTCTGCAACTAAAACCCATCCAGCATAATTACACATTGGAAGTTCTGTTCACTGCACTGTGGCCAAAGGTCTGAATTTGAATAGTAAGTTAACTAATTGTGAAATTATAGATCTAATCTTATTTATTCCATATTCCCATTTTTCCCCAATTAGCCCTGTAATAATCTGTTATTTCACTATAATTGTGGAGAAATTAATAAAGTTGTTCATATTTGGCTTGCGAAATTGTCTCCTTAAAGGATTTTATAGGTGAAAAACTAGAAAAGAACCATTTTATCGGCCCAGGAAGGCAGGTGATCCATACCTTTTATTTCTGAGACTGTAATTCTAAAACCATCCTATGAGTGTTTAAGAAATGTGACAGTTTGGGGGAAATTACTTACATGTCAGATAGTGGCATTATTTTAGAATAGGAATTTCAAAACCAGTAGAGGTAGGGCACATTTTAATCTGGAGTTAAAAATCCTTTAGTTTTATACAAGTAAATTTGAGCCTGATTTAAAATCGTTATTGGATGGATCACATTTAAATTCTTCGAACATTGCTGACCACCTTCAGGTTTTTAAATATGAATGTGTATGAGAGGCATGAAAGATTAAACTTTAAAGTAGATCTTAAGAAATGTTAAGTGATATCCATGGAAATAAATGGCACATTTCTCTATACAAAATAAAACTGGGAAACTTCGGAGTTCTGATTCTAAAAACTTATCATAAGGTTGATTGTGGTGATTTATTTTAAAAGGTGCTTTATTGAAGACATTTCTCCTTTTTATTCGAAGACTAGATAATCTGGGCTCTGCTGATTACTTTTTAAGAATAAAGTCTCCAGGATCCAGTAGGGGTTTTGTCTGTCCTGTCTCGATAGGATGTCGCCATGAGCACAGGTGTCCTCCCTGGTCCCGTGCTGTGGGGCTGAGCGGGCACCCGGCTTCCTCATGTCCGGTTGCCTTCGCTTTAAGAGTTAATGATGTCTGCAGGTGTGTTGGGATTAGCACTGTAAAGTTGTGTAAGGGCTTTTTCTTTCTTTTGATCTTCTGAAAGGGATGAAAGATAGCCATTAAACTCAAGGGATTAGGTCCCTTCTCTTTAAAGACTTTAGGTACCATAAATATTTCACTTCAGATGTGAGGTGAAGAATTGTATACATCTGAGGGAAAATGGGTGTTTTATATTACCAGTTGGAAATTATTCAGTCTCCACTTACAAATTAAGTGATCTTTGTAGAGGTATTTTCTCCCAAACTGTAGTGGACTGAGATTGGGGGAAATAAATTATGCAGGCATGTATCTCAGTTATTCTGATTGTTTTCTGTTCTATTCCTTTTTTTTTTTTTTAATAAGTTAATATGTTACCCATATCGTGCCTCCCCCTTGCCCCTTCGGTTCTCCCCACTTTGTATAACTCTAATTGTACGCTCAAAAACTCTTGCCTTGAAAACTTGGAGAACAACCAGCCATGCTCCATGTTCAGTTTAAGTGTGTACCCAGTTTTTGTGTGTGTGTGTGTGTTTTAAGCCCTTTATTTTGTCCTTCCTCTTCCTTTAAACTGACGCTACTCAGAAAAGGAAAGGGAGGGTTGAGGTGCTGGCAGCAGAGTTAGACGGTTGTGGTTACTCCACGCCCAGAGAGCTGGTGGGAAACCGGGAGACGCGTCCTGTGTAGGGAAAGGAAACATGGTTTGAGCCCTCTTCCACTCTGACCTGTGTCCCACTCTGTGCCATGCTCTGCTGGCTTCACTCGAGAATGGAACACTGGGGATTGTTTGTCCTTTGTGTTTTTCCTAGGATGGACTGTTGCACCATGGAATGGATTATTTTATATATATCTAATTGTATTTGGAATTAAGGATTTAGGACAAGTAGGTTTTGGTAGGACCACCCCCTAGGGCCAGCCTGTCGAGTGATTATTCCTGTTCTGTTATGCATATTACATCATTGGTCATTTAGAACAGATTTAAAGCACACTCAGTTGACCCACTGGTCCCTTGTATCAATAGAATTATGCATTTTGTATTTATTTGTATTTAAGCTGACAGTGATGGTTTCTCTTTTTTGCTCTGACACATGAGATGTACACTCAGTCCTTTCTCCGAGTTCCTTGCCTCTTTTCATTTTGTTCTTACCTTTCTTTGGAGAAAATCGGGGTGATGAAGGCAGGTAACAGTGTGTAGATTTGAATCCCAAAGTGTCTCAGTGATGTGGAGAGAGGGAAAAATAAAACTGTAAGTCAGATGGTTATTAGAGATGGCAAACTTAAGTACCAGATGAATTAGTTGAATATAGCCAGTGGCAGGGGTTGAAGATTAAGGCATTAAGGGCCTCATGCTTGATAACCTGTGCCGCGTTCGGATTAGGGGTCTGCTCAGTTACCGCCCAAAACCTCTACTTCCGATGCTTCATAAAATTACAGGAGTGACTCGTTGTGGAAAGCTTATCCAAACTTTGGGCCTATAATACGACTCTAAAAGAAAGACAGGGGAAAAAGAAACTGTGAAAGGTGTTTGGCAACGAGCAAGAGTGGGAGCTCACAAACTCTTTGAAGGTCAATTAGCCAGAAAATGTGCTAAAGACTGGGTGCTGGGCTGCGGTACTGGCCGAGAATTACCCCCAAGGTCCTCAAAGTGGTCCTGCCGCTGGAGCACAGAGAGACAATTATAGACCTCGAGGAGATGCTACAAAAGCTTTAATTAAGGGACTTACTTACACCCCACTAAGTTTTGGAAATTAAATTCTTGCTTGTGCTTAACTGATGTTTCTTTTGTCTGGGCTTCCACATGGATTTCAGCAAGAGAGTGCTATTTTCCCCCGGGTCTGTTTTATGTTGGAGGCTGTTTCACTGTGATGGATACCAGCAAAGCGGAGCGCTTAATCCGTGTCAGGAACCAGGTGGAAAGGTGGGCTGAGGGGCTTTGTGCCGTGGAGTGTTGGGGGCACAGGTTGAAAATTGGAGTCTTTTCAGCAAACCAGGAACTCTTTTTGGGCTTAGATACCTGAAGAGTAGGCAACTGTATTTTTTAGAATTTGAGTTTTAGATTTCCCATTCATAGGACAACATGGTTTTCCTTGAATTGACAACTTTGTCTCTGGACCCAGCAGGCTGCTCTTTCTCCAGAGGCACCTGTTTGGTTTTTGTTGAGGGGCTTAGAGTGGCATCTGACTACCATCTGGGTGTGGTTTTTCACAAGCCCAGACCCAGACTGTGGCTCTATTTGGATGTGGCTTCTTCTGGAAAGGCTGGTTTAAGTTGCCTCCTGTCCCAGCTCTAGAGTGTTAGGATCCATCCCTCCACCCGAGTTACTGAGCACAACCACAATGCTGCTGATGGGAGATGCCCTTGTCTTTGAACTTGGGCCGAATTGCCTTAGCAGGTGTGTGCCCTTGTTTCGGTAGTGAAGCAATGCTCTCTTGACTGCCTTCTTCAGAGCGGTTCCTTTCTGCTGCAGAGTTTGTTTGCGACCACTCAGTCTTGTATTTTCTTTCAGGATTTCTAGTCCACACCCATCAGTCAAGTCCCTTCTGTGTGCCTCTCAACTTGTGCATGTGAAGAACAAAATTTGCAGCCTCACTCTAACTAAACAGAGAGGAAGCAAATCCTAAGGGCTTCCTATCATCATCTGACTTTGTGAGAAATGAAAAATGGCAAGAAAATGATCATGGTCGTCATAGGCTAAAGTGTGCGGTTTTCAGCAAAGTTTATACAGAAATCCATTAGTGAATGTCATTGTTACATGCGGGGAGGGAGGGGAGGATTAGCACTGGTTGAGAGGCCAGAGGACCCCTCTGGTGCCCTCTCGGTTGGGAAGCAGCTCCTCTGCAGTGAAGGCCCTCCGGCTGGGGTGATTTGGGGTTTGACAGGGGCTCTGACAGATCTGTGTGCGGGGCGGAGAGCTGTTGATATTGACATCAGGTAGAATACTCTCCTACTTGAGTATGTTTTAAATAATGCAACATACAGATTTCAGTTTTCTTTGCTTTTCTTCGGAAAGAGGGAAAATTGTATTGAGTAATAGGAACATTTTGTTTGATTGAGACCCGACTGGTTAATGAGCTAAAGCCAAGTGTGGCCCAGACTTCTGGAGAAAGGGGCAGAGATGGCATTATCATGCCTGCTCACTGAAGAAGAAGGTAACTCGTTGCGCTAAAAAGTGCTGATTCAAAAAGTTGTTTTATGAAGTAAAAATTCTAAGTTCTTATCTCTTAAGCTTTATTTTGCTAACATTGTTAGAACTAGCACATCTGGCTTAGATTCTAAAATAGTCTGGTTTTATGCTTCAGTTAAAATGAATCCAATCAAATTGGAATTTGTAGATAAAAAGGAAGGATTTTGAGACACACTGAGGATTCTTAAACATGGCAAGGTTACCAGAGAAGACCTTAAGCTTCCTTTCTGGATGACCTTTAAAAATAGGCTGGTTTTGTTTTTCGTTGTTGTTTTTTCCAGTTAGCAAAGAGTGTTTCCCTATAGTTCTGTAAAAAAGGGGTGATGCACGGTGAAGTGAAGGTTTCCTGATTCTTGGTTACACTGCTTAGCATTAATGCTTTATATCAGCTTCACTTTTTTGTCGTTTGAAGATTTGGGCCAGGGAGAGGGGCAGAATTTTGTAAATTGGGTTTTTGTTTCGATAGTGTTAAAACAGGCCATCTTGGGACACCTGGTGGCTCAGGTCATGATTCCAGGACCTTGGGATCGAGTCCCATATCTGGCTGCATGCTTAGCCGGAGCCTGCTTCTCCCTCTCCCTCTCCCTGCTGCTCTCCCTGCTTGGGCTCTCTCCCTCTGTCTCTGACAAATAAAGTCTTTAAAAATAAGTAGACCATCTTTAATAGATTTAGTGCTATTCCTATCTCACTAAGGCTCTACATTATCAGTCCAGTTGGGTTTCTGTGTTTTTTGAGTTCCCTCTCTGCCTTGTCCCCAGATGTGGAGTAAGGTGCAGGCCCGTCTATTTCAAAGGCAGTGCAGTGAAAGTCTTGCTTTAATAAGACAGTGAGGCAGAATTGTTTAGTTTGAGGGATTGTGGGGAACAGGCCACCTTCTGTTCCAGCTCAGGGTGCTTTGGGGGTTAAGAATGACAATTAAAAAGGTTTTTCAGAAATATAAACACACATCGTCCTAGGCTGACTGTGAGGTAGGTGGAATTGTCCTGCGTCTTTACGGTGTGGCTGGTACCCATGACTTGTTAGCAGCATGCGCTCCCCCGCTAGTGCTGGATTTCTTCATCCTGCTGACCTTGGAGCCATTAGTAGAGACTCAGCAGTTTATTCTTTCATAAATAATGCACTCACTCTGAAATGGCAGGCTGCAGGCTTGTGGCCCAGCCCTGCTGGATATTTTTAGTTCATTCCGGTAAAAGTTTTGGTTGAATCAGTTGGGAGCTGTGGGTCTGATCCCTTTTCAAGTTGGTGGCAAGTGAAATGAGTCAGCCTTTTTTGAATCTTGAGTAGGGCACGAGCATTGAAGCATTGATGAACTCTTATGGCCCTCATCAGCGAGTATGGAGTGGGCCCAGATGGTTGCTTGTTTTTAGCTGTTTGGATCTCCATAACAGTTCCTGGTTCGCTGAGCCCTAGCCCTGTGCATTGATACCCAGAAGAAGAGAGCACTTCCCACCTGTCTTAAGTAACTCGGGGCTCACCCCAGACTGGTTTGGTGCTCGCCTTTGCGAGCGTGGGTTTTACGGAAGGTGCTCTGAAACTGAGAGAGTTCTTTCTCCAGCAGGAATGTGGGTTGCATTCTGGTAGCAAAGCTTGAGCCTGCCAGTGACCATGCAGCTTGTTTCTCTGTGTAATAAGGTAGAAAAGTGAGTTTTGAGTCGTAAATGGATTCAGGGTGGACTTTTTATCCAGCAGGTAGGACTATGGAAAAACCTGTTTCAAAACAGGTTCTTCCCATGTAAGGTCATCAGTGTTATATTTCCTTTCTCCCCTTTGTCATTCCTCCCTGCGGAGCTCCCCGAAGACTTCTCTAGCTGTGCTCCTCCAGCCTCTTCTGCCTTCCTGGAGCCCCATGATTAAAACAAACAAACAAATAAAAACACCCACAAAAACAAAAACCTAAGCAGGGCCCTGACTTTCATATTTGCCCTTAACCTTTTCCTTTTAAGAGTTTCTTGCTGTAATACCAAATATTTCAAGATTAGAGAGTATGAGGATGGCACTTTTATTTCTTAGCCAGTGGTTTAAAGAACTTACTTTTCCAGCAGACTAATGAAAAACTTAGGTGTTAAATCTCTGTTGATGCTTTTGCCAGGAGAAACGTTGATTTCTGTCCTCTTTTTCAGGCCCTGCTTTCTTCCCTGGGAGATGCGCAGAGATCTTTGCCAGGGGTCAGAGCATCGGGAAGCTTGGGGTCCTTCATCCTGACGTCATCACCAAATTTGAGCTGACCATGCCCTGCTCCTCCCTGGAAATCAATATTGAGCCATTTTTGTGAAGATGGGGCTCCGCTGTGTGACTCTCTCCCTGAGTGTCCCCTTCTCCTTCCCTGGTGTCCTGTAGCCCTCCCCACAGGGAGTATCCATTTACGCTTTAATGTTTAATAAAGTAGAAAGCGATTCTGGCTCGGTGGATAAATGCCGCCCACTCCCTGCGTTAGGCCAGCTTGTGCGAACACGGTGTCCGTGAAGCTACATGGTTAGGAAAAGCCCAGAGGAGCACAGGACCGGAGGCTTAACGGATGAAGCAGCAGAGAGCGGATTTGGATGCAGGGCGCACGAGTAGGAGAGAGTGGAAGATTTCCAGTCAGTGCTCACATTTGACATTCAGCATTGGGAAACAGTATTTTTAGGAGACCATTAGGAAGCAGTGACAGTCTAGCAGTTAGTCTTGCAGCTGTTGAAGTTATTTTATTTTATTATTTATTTATTTATTTATTTTTAAAAGATTTTATTTATTTATTTATTTGACAGACAGAGATCACAAGCAGGCAGAGAGGCAGGCAGAGAGAGAGAAGGAAGCAGGCTCCCTGCTGAGCAGAGAGCCCGATGTGGGGCTCGATCCCAGGACCCTGAGATCATGACCCGAGCCGAAGGCAGCGGCTTAACCCACTGAGCCACCCAGGCGCCCTTGAAGTTAATTTAAAGTGAAAAAAATGTTGCAAGTATTTGAAATATTCGAATGTGCAGAGGTGTTTTCACTCCCTGATATCCTGAGACCAAGCACCTGCTGCATAGCTGTGTTCTGCCGGCGGAGTTAAACATGGTGACAGCAGTGCAGCGGGAACATCGGAAACAGTGAAAAATTACTTTTGCCCTAGGCCATACATTTCACTGTAATCAGTATTATAAAATTGTGGCGTTAAATATTTAATTGAGCAACTAGGTTCTGTCTTATAGGGAAGTATTGGATCTCCTCTGAAGCTAATTTTCTGTCAGTCCTCCTTGTCTTGCCTTCTGATTTACTTTTATACTTTGATCTAGACTCTTCCAGTAGATACTGATAGTGAAAAAAGCAAGGTCTAATGTTTAAGTTCTTAGTTACTGTTAAGATGACATGAACACAAAATGTAAAACCTTAAATTCCAGTAGAAATAGCTAACGGAGTGAGGAAGGGCTTTGTTTCTGGAGCTCTGCTGAGCCACTGTGAGGAACCCCACCCAGTTACGGCCTTGAGTCAGGGCAACAGCGTCCAACCTAGCAAGATCTGTGAACATACAGACTATCCTGTTCTTTCCCAAATCTGTTGTAGGCAGAACCTAACAGCATTTAAAGGAAGTGAGATATGTTCACAAAAAACCTCAAAAGGTTTGTATCCAGCATACTTAAAGATTTAAACAGATATTTCCCCAAAGAAGATACAGGAAATAAGCATTTGAAAAGAGGCTCACCGTCATTAATCATCAGGGACATGCAGATAGAAACCACAATCCAAATTAAAATGGCTAAAATTTGAGAGACTGGTTCATACCCAGTATTGGTGAGACCAAGGCATGGGACCTCCATGCCGCACTGGTGGGAACAGAAGAAAGTTATATAGTAGCTACCACCAAATGTTCATTAGCAGCTGAGTGGATAAATTCTACTACATCTATGAGTATTTCTTTTCTTTCTTTCTTTTTTTTTTAAATGAGTATTTCCTGGTAATAAAAAGGAACTGCTGGGTGCCTGGGTGGCTCAGTCAGTTAAGCATCCAACTCTTGATTTCATCTTAGGCCATTCATTATCTTATGGTCATGAGATCGAGCCCCATGTCAGGTTCTGTGCTATGCATGGAGCCTACTTAAGATTCTCTCCTCCCCCTCCACCGCTGAAAAAAGGAGAGGGGGGGTGAACTACTGAAGAAGATGAATGGTTCTCAGGGCATGCTCAGCAAAACAAACAGACCCAAGACTACCTGTGATTCCACATACATGAAATTGTAGAGAAGTCAGATGCAGTTTGGTTGGCTAGAGCTTGTGGAAGGGAAGGGAAGGGACTGCAAAGGGTACAGAGGAAGCCCTTGGGGACGATGGAAAGAAGCTAGTCCCTAAGAATTTTATACAACAGATAGATGCATAGGGTAAAAGAGCATGAATGAATTTTTTTTTTTTTAAGAGCATGAATTTTAGAATTGGTATGTCTGCTCAGAGTGGCTTACTGGTCCACTGCTATGAAGGAGATACTTTGCCCCGGTTTCAGGTGTGCTGTGGGTAGTCCTGGTTTGTGGGCCACGTGATCACCGCGGTTGAAGCGAGTGGGGCCATTTGCTCCGTTGGCAGCCAGCCACCTGGGTGTGTTTCGCTTGGTCAGAAACTACTTGTAATGAAAACCCGCTCATCCCTGATTGTGATCCCAGCATGAAAGGGGAAAGATCAGCTCCATCCATCATGGGGAAGTTTCTGCCCTCTGAAGCAGGAAACCGTAAGAAGAAACACCACGTCGGGTATGTGAGAAGAGATGGACCTCCAGTCTGGGCCTTGAGGTTCCGCAGGAAGATCAGGTTACACTTGTCCTGGCAGAGGCGTTTGGACTGGAGCCGGGGCAGTCGGTGGGCTCTGCCAAAACCTTTGCTGGAGAAGACACACGCCTTCTTAGGAAAAACCGGGAGCCGTATCAAGAGGGAAATTAGAATTGGTGTCTTGTGCTAGCTGACAGCTTCCACTGAAGCCTGATGTTCCTGCATCGCTCTTCGGTTTACCAAGTATTTTCACATATGAACTTGTTTCAGCATTATTATTATTATTTTTTAACAATTAGAGGAGGTAGTCAGAAATAGGAATTCTTGCTGATTGATGAGATGAGAACCTTAGCCCTCAGAGAGATTAATGATGTGCCCGAAAGTCCCATGGTAATAAATGGGATTGTGACCATGAGTACAGATTCAGTAGATTACAGTGTTCTGTGTCATTTTCCTACTTTTCCAAAATGTTGAAATTTGAATTTTCTTTATAGAAAATTACTGAAAACCACAAAAAGTTAAAAATATTAACTACTTTAGGAAATTGTACAAAGTAAAACCTTCCCAAGCTAATCTACCCTTCCTCCTCCAATCTCCTACTAAAGTAACTAACCCCTGCTAATAATTTAGCTTGTGCTCTTTCTGACATTTGTCTTAGTTTAGACTGTCACACCCCTTCTCCCCCTGACACACACGCACGTGCTCTTGGTTTTTGGGTCATACACTACTGATTTGCGACACGTTTTGATTTCTATTTTACATGGTATGTCTCACGACATTTCACTTAGCATGTCCCATTTTACTAGGTCAGTCCCTCTAGACCCAGCTCCTCGTTTTAAATGATGCACTACTGTATGGCTGTCCATAATTTGTTCAGCTTTTCCTCTGTTGACATTCTCTTGTTTCCAACTCTGTAATTACAGTGACCAATGGACTTCCATATGCCTCCCCCTAAACCAGCACTAGCTTGGAGGCCACAAAACCCCAGCCCTACTGGCTATGTAAACCTCCACATTTGGTGTTTGGCAGACACATTCTGAGAGGCATGGGGCTGCTTAGATAGTTCTTAGATGTGACTTCTGCACTCGAGCAGTGTCTTATCCTAATAGGTCAGAGTCCTAGATGTAGCAGATGCTCAATTACTATTACCTTTTGAACAGGAGTAGCCCAACTAGGAACCAGCTTGCCCAGCTGCCCTTCTTATCTTCAGCCGTTACGGAGCTCATCAGGTAGGTAAAAGAGCTCTGCTTACGATCTTGTGTCTCAGTCTTAGCTTCCGTTCATGCTTGATGTTTTCTGTAAATACCACAAACCCCAAGTTCCTGAGTTGGCTCTTTGGTCCATTTTATCCAAAATTGGGAGACAGTTGCCTTAAAGGGACACAAGTGCCTTAAGTGAAATATGCCGTGAACACAACAAAAGCACTGGACACATCAGCTGTCTTCCAGGTTGTGGCTTATAAGGAGCTTGAGTAATATTACTTTAAAAATAAATAAATAAATAAATAAATAAAGGCTGTCATAATAGTGAAATTTGATGTGGCAGTACACCTCTGGGACAGTCAGCAAGCAGCTCCCAAAGGCCCCCGAGCAAAGTCAGCACGAGGCAATGGGCCTCCTTGGATAAAGGGGGAGGATCCAGGCAGCCAATCCTTCACAAACAAGCCGGGCTGCGGGAAGGCAGAGCAGACCCAAAGTGATTTTAGTTTCCATCACTGCCCGCTTTGTTGTCAAGTATCATAGTCTCTAACTTTCTAGTAAACTGAAAAGGATAATTGCAGACGTGACAGCCCCACTGTGGGTTGAACAAGTATCTCCAGCAAGGAGTTCAGTTGAATTGTGTCTGGCTAAAGCCCTGTACGACTTTTCTCCCCCCGTGTGACTGATGGCAGCGTGCTAAGAATATGCTCACGTTCTCCATTCAAGTTTTACACTCATCTGTAAGGTTTGGCCTCTGTCATCTCTTATTTAAGGGACAGGAGTTGATTCTCCATTAGAAAACATTTTGAATTGCCTCCCGACCCTTGTTGTAGGAGGAGGCCCTTGTAAGAGATAACCATTACAGTGTTCAAATTACACGACTTCCCAGCCATTCAGAGCAAAGCTGTCTTTAGGACAGAAGAGTGAAGATATGAAGGAAAGGCACTTGTTTGATACCAAACCTCATATCAAAAGAAATTTCCTGCATTCCACAAGGCACAACTTTTTTGTCATGAGGCATGAAAGTATGTCTGAAAACACCCCACATGCTTCGGGCCAGCTGGAAGGCAGCTGCAAAGGGTGCAAACCTGGTAAACCCGAACGTGAATGCTGGACATAGAGCGAGAAGAAGGCCAACCACAGATGGACGGGTGTAGACATTTCTCGGGTATGCAGAACACCTAAACGGAGAGTTTGGTGGGGGGGACAAGGCGGATGAAGCAGGATCAGCCAGATGGAAAGGCGCCCTGTGAACAAGCTGCGCAGTAGGGAAGAGAAGGACCCCGTAGGAAAGATGCCTTCAGGAAGTCACTAGACCCAACCTTCTGCAAAGGCCCGTCTCCAGGGGAGTCGCGGTCAGCCTGTCATGTCTCTTACAGAGGAGAAGGCCTCTAACCATCCACAGAGACCTGAAGGAACTGACGGAACATTCCCAGAGCTCACTGAGGCCAGCCACAGCTAGAAAACCTCAGATGTCACAAGGCAATGCAGAGAAGTCCCAGAAGGATTTTGCCTCAGTAGTAGGGAAAACCAAGTCTAGACCAACCGCCGCTCCAGTTCCACCTCTTAAAGCTTAAAAACAAGACCCAAAGAAACTTTGCAAGGACTGAACTGCATCCCAGAACAAAGCTTAAGAATATTTACAGTATCACTAAATATCCACCACCCAACAATGTCAAAGTCACAGTATTTGGCATCCGATCAAAAATTACCAGGCAAGCCAAGAAGCTGGGAAATACAACCAATAATGAGGAAGGGGTGGGGTGGGGGGAATCAGAAACTGGCAGGGCAGAGCTGATAGAATTAATAGAGAGGATATTCTTATTTTTTTAAAAAAAGATTTTATTTATTATTTGACAGAAACACAGCAAGAGAAGGAACACAAGCAGGGGAGCAGCAGAGGGAGAGGGAGAAGCAGGCTTCCCTGCTGAGCAGGGAGCCCGATGTAGAGCTCGATCCCAGAACCCTGAGATCATGACCTGAGCCGAAGGCAGACACGTAATGACTGAGCCACCCAGGCACCCCAAGGGAGGATATTATTCTAACTGTATTCCATCTGTCCAAGATGCTAGAGGAGAGACGAACACGTTCATAGAAGATACATATTTTCACCTTCTAGACATAAAAACTAGGAGATAAAGGAATAAAGCGAAAAAAAAAATAGTACCAATACCTACATAATAACTGCAGAATTGACTTCATGAAAAGTTGACATTATGTGGGCGCCTGGGTGGCTCAGTGGGTTAAAGCCTCTGCCTTCGGCTCGGGTCGTGATCCCAGGGCCCTAGGATCTAGCCCCGCATCGAGCTTTCTGCTCCGCAGGGAGCCTGCTTCCTCCTCTCTCTGTCTGCCTCTCTGCATACTTGTGATCTCTGTCTGTCAAATAAATAAAATCTTTAAAAAAAAAAAAAAGTTGACATTATGCTATGGTTTTCCATTCACCACAAGAATAACTTTCCAGTGATGTATTCTTACTGGCACCAGCTTAAGATGGCTCACGAGGGCGGTTCGGTGCGCCCCGGGCATCCTTTGTCCCCCTCACAGCACCGCTCAGCGGGTCCCCACGTGACCGAGACACACCGCAGACCCGAATCCCAGGAGGCCCCAGCCCTTTCAGATCGCGGCTGCAGGTCCAGCGCCTGAAGGCGGCGGCCACTGAGCACCCTGCCCCGGCCTCAGCCATTTGATGCTGGCTTTGTCAGGAGGCACGTTCTTTGAACACCTCCACTGGGGTCCCCCGGCAAGGGGACCCCGCTGTCCTAGCAGGGAGCAGCAAGGCCAGCAAGGCCAGCAGCTGTGCTTGAGTGTGTGCATTAAAGGAGCGTCACAGCCGGAACTCCTCACTGCATCCTTGCTTTTCTTGTTTGTTTCTGCATGCCACATAGACAGGCGTGGAAAAGGAAAAAGGATTTTTGGCTTCATAGAGCTCCCTTGTCTCATGTGGCTACAGTTTTAAAATGTAACATTCTATTCATGGTCCGCATCCAACTCTTATTCTTCTTCATATGCGTCCTGTAAATAGACAAGTCTGTACTACAGGTGCGCCCCGCTGTAAGAGAACAATGGACACATGGTGTACCCCGAGCAATCCATTGAAGAGCCTTATGTTTACAGAAATGAAGGATTGCCATATGATTAAAAATGCCATTTATAACCAGCAAATCCCTGGGTGCACTTAAAATTCAAGTTTAAAAAAAAAAATCGAAACAGCTTTTAGGCAAACATCGATCCTCTAAAACTAGATACATCTATGCCACTTGGTTCTGGTTAGCCTCTCATTAGATCCTGGATAGAGGGATGTGAGCGAGCACATACACAGGTCTCTCGAAGAGCCAGGATCAAGGTCAAATACTTTTAAATCAAGTTCCACAGGAGAAGTTTGGGGAACTGAACCAAGAGAAGAGGGGGAATGGGGCCAAGGACAGGGAAGGAGTTCCTAGCAGCTGTCACCTCTGCTGAATGCCGAACAAGAGGCCCCGGAAGTGAAGCCAAGCCTGAGGGGCCAGGTCCAAGATGGCGGAAGGGGAAGGTGCCCACTGCCGACTGTTTAATATTGGAATAAGAAATGGTGGAGGAGACTAGGAAATCACCTCTGGGTGTCACCTCTTCTGGAATGGTACCACGGGGACATAAAACGGACTAAGGGGCTGTCTCACCCTTCCTTCCTGTTCTTGTGATTAGGTTCTGCAGGGTCAAGCCCCTGGCTCATCCCTTGTTCCAGCTCCACATACAGTCGCCAGCCCCTGGGTTCGGTTTGGATTCTCCTTCTAAGAGCTGCAGGTGTTTGGGGGAAGTGTCTCTGGCAAGCTGCCCCTTGCCATGGAGGATCCTCTCCTATCTACTTCTCATCACGTCCCTGTGCACACCCCATCTGCTTCGTAAGCCTGGCTCACATACTGCCTCTCCCCGGAGCCTTCCTTGAGCTGCTGCGGGCCCCGGGCAGGAATTAATCTCGCCTTCCTCCCCTCTTCTCCTTTCCCTGAGCCACAGTCCCCTCTCTCCTGGAAGAACTACACAGGGCAGATCAGGTCCCATCCAACGTCCCATGTCCACGGTACCCAGCAGAGCAGGTATTAAAAATACAAATAGGCTCCTGGCCCTGACCTTGCCAATGAGGGTCAGCTCTCTGTACCATTTTAAGTAGCAAATCTGGGATGCTTAAAGACAGAATATATCCTTGTAACCGTGTGAATATGAAATTGGGTCATGTTCATCTGGCTCAGCAGTGGACTCATTCATGAAAACCTTTAAGTTACCTTAACTAGCAACACCGTAATATTAACTTTTCAACACACAGTAACGTTTATCTCTGACGACACTAAGGTAAGCCGATTCTTTTTAGCATCAAGGAGTTATGGGAGGTGCTCATTCCTCTTCCTGTTCACATCGATGGTGGCCATGAGACTCCCCAACACCCGCATGTGATTGAATTAGGACAGCAACATAAAATTAGATAGCCTGTCGTTTCTTTTTGCCACTTCTTCTCAACTCAGGTCCACTGAACCCTGAAACTCAGGTCCACTGAAACCTGAAAACCCTGAAAAGTCCAGGGGAAAAATCCAAGGAAGCCCAACATTGGCCTTCGAAACATTTAATAAGAAGTCATAATCAAACACAAAATGATTTTATTTTAAAAAGAATAAATTTACATACAGTACATAAGCAAGACAGCTGAAAGCTTCCAAAATAGAAACCAGGAGCATATGGCCCCGAAACACCACATGCTTTGATTACACCCGGGAAGCAGGAGATGCCTACTTGGGGGAGAAAAATCCCAGGTTACAGTGCGACCTTCAGGCATGTTGTAGAGTGACTTCGGCCACAGTCATTTAAGGGTTTTTAGTTCAGGGTCCCATCTGTGTTTCCTTCTGCATATTCTGTTGTGGTGCAGGCCTGAGCAAAACCAGTAAGACAGCTTGTTCTAAGGACGTTGCAGGAGGGCCTGGCCCAGAGTGGGAGGGGGCTGGGAGGGCCTGCCCGTAAGGACGAGGGCATGTTCTGCTGAGCTCCTGGAGGTGCCAGTTGTCTTGAGGGCTTTGAGGGTTCCAAATGCAGGGTTGGCCAGACCCCAGGTCCTAAGTTTATCTTGGATACATCATGGTGAGTTTGACTTTTAAGTCTTAATCTCCAAGTCTCCGGTAGGAGAGGGGCTCTGGACCACGACTGAGGCTACGCCAGCAGGGGGCAGTCTCTCCCCAGAGAGAAAATCCAAATGTCTCCAAGGAGCCAGTAGGCCTGCTCTTTGAAGGGACAGGGGTCGGGTATGTGAGAGAGACCTCAGGCCTGGGAGGGTATAACAAGTGCCAGAGGAGGGCCAGTGAGCAAGAGTGGGAAGCAGGTAGTGAGTTTTCCAGTCCGTTCCTGCAGAGTAGTGGAGCTCAAAAACTAAAATGGTCTTCACTGATATACACTCTTTTAATTTTCCAGTTGCAAAACGAGATACTTTAAAAAACTGACCAACCACGTTCTTTAAGATCCAAAGCTAATCATCCTCCATCCAATCGTGTAAATACAGCCTTAAATACATTATCACAGCTGATTGCTGTCCTATTTTTGGGACTTAAAAGGACAGCATCAAAAATCACACACACACACACACACACACAATTGAGTGAATTGCCAACACCCACTGCTGTGACAATTGGGGCCCCTCCTCTCAAAAGATGTAAGTGGAAAACCCTGATCCCTTTGCTAATTAGCTTCAGAAAAAGCAACTAAAAATGATGCAGGAACATGCCTCATCTGCGGCATGGATGGCGGGGGCTGGCCCAGGGCAGGGATGCCTGTACGTTGCCCCCCACCCCCACCATGCTCCATCCTGGTGCCACAAATACTAGGCAGAGTTTGCTGTAAGAACAGTCAAATAAATGTCCTTTTGATTCCTGCCTCCTCTGACCATGAAAAATGTCAGAAGGATTCGAGGGAAAAGCAGAATGGTTTCCTCAACATTGTTCTCGGTAGACTGGAGCACTGAGCCAAATAGCAAAGGGGACCTCGACAGAAAGCTCAGGGGCCGTGTTTGAAATCAGGACCAATGGGGTTTTCGGTTTTCACACTGGAGGCAGAGGGAAGAGCCCAACCCTGAAGTAAGTGCCCAGAAACCAGGTGCTGGGATTCGAGTCCCTGGTTTCAGTGGCCCAGGTACCACACTGCAGAAGAGACTTCCTAACCACGCCTTTCTGCTAACTTTTCAGAGGACCGTCGATGCGTGCTCCTGGTCCTTCAGAGCGGAAGATGTGCCCCCGGAGGGCGTGCTCCCCTAACACGGCCTGCCTACGCCCTGTGCGGACACACGCAAGCTGAAAGGCTGTGTTGTGTTTGGTCAGCTTGTCTTCCCGAGAGAGGCTAACCCCGCTCTTGCATTAATTACATTAATTAACACTGCCGCAAGATAGGTGGTGGGGAGATTGAAAAGAGCCCCTGATTCTATTTAGTAGGTGAAAAAATCGGAAAATCGGTTTACAAAAAGTAACAGAAATGCAGGAGCAAGGTCCCGGAGGCCACTTCCCTCCTTGTCGGGGCCCAGGGAGCGTTCAGTTCACGGGCTGTATGGGGCCACTCTTACAGGCAGATGATAGCGCCTCCCCAGTTTGTAGGGAAGCATGAAACACCCAAATACGCCCCACGTCACGGTGAAGCAGGAGAGAGCAGGACACCCTGGGAACCCCGACGTACAGAGGTGCGGGCAGCTAGTGGGTTTCTTGGATCAGAAGAGTGGGGAAACACGACCCGGAGTTCTGCACAACGCACGGACACGGACAAGCGGATGCCCCCAGAAAGCGGGACTCCAGAGGGAAACAGGCTCCTGCCCACGATCTCCCACGGGTGCTCCCGTCTCTTACCACCCCATGGTGCGGTCCACAATGCTCTTGCCACCCGTGTGGGCACAGTTGAGTCATAAAAAAAAATGTCCTCCTGTCCAAGAAAGGCAGTTCTACACGACGCCATCCTTTCTCCGGACCCTTGTTCCAAGTTTGGACATGAGGCTCTGTGCCAGGCGAGGTCATAAAGGAAGAGAAACACCTGACCTCCAGCCTCTCAGATCATGCCTGTCTCTCCTGGATCGCCCAAACCAGGCCGCAGTTCCTGCCGGCCCACGTCTAGGCCCAAAGTCCGTGGAACAGGGCGGGAGGCCCTCCAACAACAGACTGCGGGGTTAGCCTGGCTTCCCCTGCGGCCAGATGCTTACAGACTGATGGTCCTAGGACACAGTACTTCCTTTCACACGGCAGCAACATTGATCTCAGCTATCAGCAAAACGGACATGTGACTTAGGAGTTTTTTTTTTTTTTTTTTTTTTAAAAGAAAAATGTATTGTCAAAACTTGCCCACCTCACCCCTTTCCTGTTTGGGCTCCCTGGTCCAGGGGACTCCCTTCCAACTCTTTGCGGTTCAGAGCAGTCCCAAAAACCTGTGCAGCATGGGCACAAAGGTCGTAGCACAGAGTCCCACAGACGTGTAGGTGACGAACTTATAAGGCACTTCGATCTCTAGTCTCCGCCTGGCCTCCTTGTTCCTGGTGACCACCTTGAAGCAGGAGTACAGCACCTGCAGGGAGAGGTTTTGTACCAGCTGACGCACTAGAAGGATCAACACGATCCCCACGGCAAATTTGGTCAGTCCCAAGACCAGCATGTTGGCGGTGAGTGGCGGGATGTTCTGAACGACAGGGAGAGCCTCGGTGGGCGCGGATGCGAGCTGGAAGAAGTGATTGATCCAGAACCCGAGAGTCACCCCCGCCCCTGCGGCCAGAATGGTAGTGGTGTCCGCTCTGGTGGGGCTGTAGCAGTCAGACACGGGGTAGTTGTAACACAGGAAGAAGGGCACCACGATGACACACACGGGGAAGAGGGGGCTGGCCGAGTCCAGGCGGTCGATAAGGGTCCAGGCGGGGTAGGTGAGGACGATGAGGACCGCAGTGACCAGGATGCCACCCAGCACATCCTGTGGGAAGGAGAGGAAAGAAGAACGTAAGCCCCCGTGGTCCGGCATACCCGAGTCAAGTGCGGCCGCTTTGACGTCGGAAGTACAATTTTGGCATTGCTTTACTTGGCGTTGCTTTGAAAAGTATAAAGCTGCAAAGATTTGAGAATGGGAAGAACACCTGTGGTGTTCACGTTGTGTACTTCCCAGTTTCCTCGTCCTGTGGGCAGATGTTTTCATAACGCGCAGCTCTAATCCCATTTTTCCTCCATCTTCTATCATTTAACTTTGGGTCGCAGGGTTGTCACAATCTTTGCAGGGGTGGTGTCACCCTTCCTTGGCAGGCCAGGGGTGCGGGCTGGCGGGGGGGGGGGTTAGCTGCTGGGGGCGCCATGTGCATGCCACCAGCGGCTGCCATCCCTTCTAAGGTACATTTATTGGGGGTGGTTTGGGAAGACGTTCTGGATGGGGTACTGCCAGAGCGCCACCTGCGCTGGCACCATTTTCAGAGACGGAATCTCAAACAGCACGCAGGCTGTTTCAGTACCAGGCTTGTCTTCACTAATCCTTCTTTAGGACATTTTAGATTGCGGTCTTCTTCCTTCCATTCCTCCCTTTCTCCTCCCCCTGTGCCCTGCCCCACTCTATCCCGCCTTTCTTTTCTTAAATGCCTATTTAAACATCTTTAGGGGCGCCTGAGTGGCTCAGTTCCTTAAGCAGCAGCCTTCGGCTCACGCCACAATCCCAAGGTCTTGGGATGGAGCCCGGCACTGGCATCGGGCTCCCTGCTCGGTGGGGAGTCTGCTTCTCCTCTCTCCTGGCTTGTGCTGTCACTCTTTCTGTCTCAATCTTTCAAATAAATAAATAATAATCTTAAAAAAAATTTAAAAGCTGGTGGACTTTTTTTTTTTTTTTGCTGTTACTAAATGCCATTGTTGGGTGTCTGCTGCTGTGTGTCAAGCAGAGACCTGGACGCTTACAGGCTCCCCGTGTACCCCTCCTCCGCCGCCCCGCAGTGTGCAGGGACTGCACCTCTCGCCTGCAGGCTGTGACAAACCCAGAAGCCTGAAAACATTCTGTGGATGAAGCAGTAGAAGGGAATGGGGACTCTTGCTCACACAATTGTATGATGCAAAATGGCACAACCCTCACGAGGAGGAAATTTTGATTGAACCTCTGACCTACAATCTCTCTCTGGGACTTGACTGTAGAGATATATCTGCCCGCATCCAAATGAGGTGTGTATTTATAAGTGGTCCTTGTGGCAGTGTCCGTGCTAACCAGGGACGAGAAAAATGGCACATTCCCCTGAGAGGGACCGGTTAGATCTCACCATGGTATCATTGGTCACGCAGGGCAATATGTTCTGTCACTGTGACATGGATGAGGAGGTTTCATTTGGGACATAGGATTTTTTAAAGGACTTGTTTATTTATTTGAGAGAAAGAGCAAGAGAGAGAGAGAGAGCGCGCGCATGAGCATGTGAGGGAGGGGCAGAGGGGGAGGGAGAGCATCTCAAGCGAACTCCACGCCGAGGACAGAGCTGACGTGGGGCTCCATCTCATGACCCTGAGATCACAACCTGAGCTGAAACCAAGAGTCATAAGCTCAGTCAACTGGGACCCCCAGGAGCCCCTCTGATGTGGGATTTTTAAAAGCATGGTGCAGTGTGTGTGGATGCTACCATTTCCATTTTTTAAAGGACGGGAGAATATAGAGATACATTCTTTCTTGGATACGCCAAAAGTTCACTTGACTGGCAGAGGACACAGTGGGCAAGGAGACTCTTCACAGGATGCCCCCGTGTGTATCTGGACCTTTGTCATCATGCAAACACATTGCCTCCTTTAAAAATTCTAAGTGAAATAATTCAGTCTCCCCTCTACCAACAGGATCTGCCTTGGATTCCCATATGAAGTGGGGATCCCAGGTGAGCCCAGCTGTGTCCCCCACAGGGGCCTTGGTATACCTGTGAACGGGGGGAGGGGGAGAGAAACCACCCGCCAAAATGTCACTTGCTGAGGACTGAGAATACTTTGTGTGTTCTAAAGGACACATGTTTTGAGGGAAGGAGGAGACCCAGGTACAATGAATTCATTGAACTCAACACCCCAAACAAGCCTTTACTGTTAGTGAGGAGAGAAGATTCTACCACTCAGAGGGTCTCCTGGCAGCCCCACTGATGTCCCATCTGAGCTCTGAAGAAGTCAGGACAAAAGAGTCCTTTTGTCTCAATTTATAAAACTCAGACCTGAAGAAGGCTGTTTTGGGACCGCTCTGGCCAAGGACTCTTCAAAGGGCAGAATCCATCCGTGCTCACACCTCCAGGCCCCAGAGCCCCACGTGAGCACTGGAGGATACTCCTTGGCAGGACATGGTTCATGACGGCCCCTGGATCTGTCTCGGGCACGGACCTCCTGGACCTGAAGGGGCGGTGGTGGAGAAGCTGGTGACAGGCAGGCCAGCAGGGAAGGGGGCTGACAGGGCAGGGCCACGGTACTCAGAGTAACACACGCCTCTCCTGGACCCCCAGTGCGGCAGACACCGCCAGGATCAGGGAGCTGCTGAGCCCCGAAGGCAGTGGGCAAGCCCAAGGTGCTGGAGCTCATGGACCGGCCAGGAAGCAAGGATTGCAGCCAAGCCGTCCCGAGACCACCTGCTGACAGCAAGGAGGCACGAGGGGGCTCAGACCTGTTCAGGAGTGCCTGCCAGTACTCCAGAAATACTTCGTGGGGGGCATTTCAGTTAGGGGTGGGGACAAAATGCAGTTTTGCCGGGGCAGGGGGTGAGGCATGGAGTGATCCTGTAGGTGTTCGGGGAAATTCTCATGATCCATATTGCTACTAGGGTGCCCCACTGCCCCTGGCCACGGAAGCTCAGAGCCCTGCTGGCTGTACCCCCTCCTCCCTCAGCCCACAACCCCCCCCCCAACTACATTCCAGAGACTCCTCCTTCAGTGGAATCCCTGCTCTGCTGTCGCCATCCAGAGCTTGACCCTTCATGTCCCCTCCTGCCTGCCACTCTCCCTCACCCAAACCTTCACGGACTGTCCTGAAGGCTGTTTCAATAGCAAATGTTTTCCAATTTTTCCATGCTTTGCAGTCACCCAGAAGGATTACTAAAATGCAGATTTCAGGGGTACCTGGGTGACTCAGTGGGTTAAGTCTCTGCCTTCTGCTCAGGTCCCAATCCCAGGGTCCTGATACCCGCCTCTCTGCTCAGCAGGGAGCCTGCTTCCCCCGCTCTCTCTGCCTACTTGTGATCTGTCAAATAAATAAATAGAATCTTTTTTAAAAATGCAGATTTCAGGGCACTGAAGTGGGCCCAGGGGTCTGCACTGAACACCTGCCCTAACACTGAGGCAGTGAGCCCAGATAAAAACCCTGAGAAATACCAGCTCACAGATGGAGAGAGTCCAGCAAGATATGGGTTTGATTAATCTATCATTCTAGGGCTTTCACTCACTGCTTTCCCATTTGAACTTTTCCACTGCACTCGGATAGAGCTGCTTGCTTTCCCCAAACATGCCCGGTACAATTCAGTCACCCCAGGTTTGCATTCCTTTTATGTCCTATACACTTTAACCATCTCTATCAAGATCCTATCAGTGCATCTAAGGCTTGGCTCAAAAGCTATTTCCTTTCCAAAATATCCTCGTGCATTGCCGCAGCTGGAAATAACCTCTCCCTGAACTGAATGCCGAGGGCCTTGCTCAACGTCACTCAGAAAGCTCTTCCCTTCTCTTGCCTTTGCTGCAGTCCTGCGTCCACATGCTTTCCCCTGAGTTGATTACAAGACTCTTCAACAAAGGTGCGTTCTCTTGCACCTTGGCATTGTCCTCACTTCTACAACAGAACCCAACACATAGCAGATTCCCAGTTGATAGTGATTAGGAGAATTTAATGCCTTTCTCTTATCCTGAATATCCCTAATCGGTAATACTCACTGTTTTGATACATAAAAGAAAATTTGCCTCTCTTCCTTCCTTCTGTCTTTTTTGCCACTGCAGTTACCAATTCCCAGACATCTGGTTGGAATATTCTTCATAAGCTAATTCTGTTCCTCTTCAGTGCATCAGGAGACTAGACACTTTTGGTCCACAGCCCTAGCATTTTCAGCAAAAATAATCTTTGCCAATATGGCTGCTGGCGTGGAGTTTTTTTCTTTCCAGCCACATGGTTGGATTTTCTGCCATAAAAGGTGATATTGTAATAAAGACCTTTAGTGTTTTTTTTTGTTTTTTTTGTTTTTTTTAAGAAAAATACTTGAATCATCTCAAATGAGCTTTCCCATTTGGGGCTCTAATGGTCTAGTAATAAAATGATCCCAAGGTCTCTAATGTTTGAAAATTCAAGAACAACTTTTTATACTATTCTCAAGCTACTCAAACTACAGGGACTGACAAAGCTTGCTATCTCAAAATTGCATCTGCTGTTCTGATGTGAGCACATTCTATAAACAAAGAGGGGATTTCTTTGGAACCTCTACCGTTCGGCACAGTACACGGGGCCAGAGGGAAAACAGTTCCCAGGTCTCAGGGAAGGCGAAGATGGGCTGTGCGCAGAAGTCAGTGCAGAGGGCACAGGGCAGAGGTGGGGAGCCGGCAGCCAGCCCTGGCACAATGCTGTCCTGAGCAGGTGGAGGTGACAGGCAGGGCCGAGAGAAGAGAGGGAAAGGCATGTGCGGTTTATGGGGAGATATGGGCGGCACAGGAGATCGGGGAAAGGGAATGGGACTAACACACGGTAAGGAAAGACATGACAAAAATGGCAGAAGAGATATTCCTTACTTCGAAAAAAAAAAAGGTTTAAAACATTTTTCACAGACTATAATTGGACTGTGAAGTGTACAAAATATTCACCACCTTGATCCAATTATTCCACTCCTAGGAGTTTGTTCTAAAAAAAAAAAAATCAAAGAAAATAATAAAGCTGTTCACAAAGATTTGTGTAGAGGAATGACTCTCATTGGGTTAGTTCAATTCGTACCAATTAGTCCAAAAAGTAACAGTGCTCCACGACAGAACAATTCAGGAACACAATCAAGCAAAAATAGCACAAGGAATGGGGCATGCATCAAAATAAGAAAAATAATCTAGAAAGATATAAAATCAAGCATACTATAAGATAAAATATGTAATAATATGCAATAAATAAATAATATGTAATAATATAGCATGAATATTTGAGAGGATACATTTCTGGAGCCTTATTTTTTATGGTTTCAAAGTAACCCAAAGTGAGATAATATCAAGCAGAATACATACTTTGCAGAAAGGATGCTCGTAGTTTTATAGAAATACATACTTGCATGCATGGGTAAAATATCAGAAGGAAATCAACTAAAATGTTAAAAGCAGTTTTTTTCTGTTGGCATATTACAGATGATGATTGTCTTCTCTATGCTTTGTAGTATTGTATAAATTTTCTGATCAACACCTAGTATTTTATTATAATAAAAATATAATCCAGGTGAAGAAATCAGGATGTTAAAATCAGACTGTTTTGAAATAGATGAAGACAGAAATAATTAACTGGTGCTTATAAATGTTCACATGATGATAAGAAAAAAAGCACCCCAAGCACGATACGACCCTCTGCATTACCATTCCTCCAGGATGTAACTATGTTTAAAATAAGGCCTGTGAGATCCGTAGTCAGGGCTTCCCTGTCGAGCACATTGTTTGAAATATAATGAACCTTTAGTTTCATTTACCATCCTGGGTTTGAACAAAACCTTTTCAATTATTTGCAAAAAGTCATTACACGAGACTAACATTTTCCAAGTTAGAAGGCAGAAGGACAACTTTTGTACCTATTCCCATTTTCAGTTATAAAACTTAGTACTTAGATAAAAGCTCAAGATTTATTTTGTCTCATTACAGAAAACAAAAATAAAGTTTGGCAATCTGGAGCATTCAGGAAAAGAATGCTAATCAAGCTAGCCCAAAGCACCAGGACAAACTCCAGCCAGTGCTTATAGAAACACATAAAATTGTGTTTTTATTCTTAGCCAAACAGAAACGCTCCTCCTGGTCGGCACCTCCAGATATTTCAAGGCATAGGCCTCCACCCTGCGAATGGCCAGCGTTTATGAATTCTGACCCTACAGCGCAATCCCAACGGCAGCTTCCTGCCGCAAACTCACATTCCATCTCCAAACATCTTCACTGAAGAATGCTACTGAGCAGAACAACACAAGGTTAGCTAACTAGAAAGAAGCAGGGAGAAGAAACCCATTCATTCGATTGTTAGGAAAGAATGCATTCAGATCTCGGAACTATTTATGCCGAGAACTCTACTCTGGGATTCTGCCATCTTCCCCTCAGCCAGGTCCCCCGCTGAGAATGTGAAGGGCCCTCTGCCCTTGGCTGCCTTCACCGAGCAGGCTGCAGCCAGGAGCGGAGGAAAAGCCAAGACCGCTCCTTTGTAGGCACAGTGAATGCCCTCAGTGCGGGCAGACCCCGACGTTACAACAAACTGGGGGAAAAAACAACCAAACTCCTACAATCATTCTAGAAAATAACGTTTAGTTATCGATCAGCATTTCCTAGTTAACACACTCTGAATACGTCCTCATTTCCATGCTGGCTCACAGTTAGTTCAATTTCTGAGA
This sequence comes from Mustela nigripes, assembly GCF_022355385.1. Classification (NCBI taxonomy): domain Eukaryota; kingdom Metazoa; phylum Chordata; class Mammalia; order Carnivora; family Mustelidae; genus Mustela; species Mustela nigripes. The sequence goes on along the minus strand of NC_081559.1, from coordinate 31,648,467 downwards.
ATAATGCAGATGAGATTCAGCAGAAGCCAAATGGCAAGAGGGAGGCAACACTGTTCATGAATATGAATATGAATGATTATGGAGAGAAACCTACATGTTATGTGATTAGCATATGTATAGGGGAGAAAGAGCGAATGCATAAGTTCAAAAAATATTAATTTCCCATTGAAACACACCAGCGTTCACAGGGACCAAGCAAAAGCAGGAAGATTGACCTCGCCACATGGTGTGAACATAAGCGGTCGACTCTCCTGATAGTCATGGCTCTTTGAGGGGGAGCTCTGTCGCTGATTCCCCCCGCCTTGCCACGACTGTCTCCTGAGCCACCTGACAGCCAAGCACAAATCTAGGACTAAGGGTCACGAGGCATGGAAATCTATGACCATAAAGAGAAAGCTCTGAAAAGGACCTTCTGAAAACTCACCAAGCTCGGGAGTAACTATGTGAGACAGAAGAAAGCAAGCCACCTTTCACCTTCTGCAATTTTAAAATAAATGCTCACTTTCTAAATGAGCACATTTAAACCCTCATTAGAAATTATGTTAATTTTTTTTTTTTTAAAGAAAATGGTTTTCTGTAGGCGTGTTAAGAGAAATGATATAAAACTTGGGCATGAGGCAAAAACAAAAAACCAAAAAACCAAAAAAACCAAAACCCTCCTTTCAATGTCATATGCCAGAAACGGCCACCCAAGGATTACAGAAGGGTTGGTACTCTGTTCACTGTTTACTACTGATTGGATAGAGGTCTCGGACTTCATGATGGGACCGGCTAGTTGCTAGATTTTTGTTTGTCAGAGATGCAAATAATTTCTGTCCAGTGGAAAGGATAACCTCAAAGTTGACAGTTTGTTGCCCTACAGGACAGTAACCAATTTTGTATATAACCCAGTAGTCTCAAAGTAATATTTCTTTATTAAATTATCTATAAATATTTCATGCCATATATCTTGTAGTTTCCTTCATTAACTAATCAGTTGAATAAAATCTTTGACACGTATTTTTTGTTTGGGCAAGAGTTAGGATTATACCATTTAAGATGATACCCAGGCAAGTAAATAATTATTTCCATGTTTATTCATTTGATTAATTATCTTGGATGACTGAATATGTACATTCCCTATACCGACCACCACTCTTACCTCATTTTACTTCGTCTATCTCTTAAGTAAACAAGTAAAAATGGCTGGTTCCGTGTTTCCTAATGTGATGATGTAATAAGATACTATTGCATGCTTCTTAAAATACTAACATTAGCTAAATAGATACTTAGGTATGTATCTCTGAACTTCAGTCCGCATGCCATGTGATTTAGGAAACAATCACTTGCTTGTCCAGGCTTCACAGAATCTAACAAGTCCAAACAGCAGATCTTCACGGAGCAGACAAAACTCCCCCACCCATAATTCGCATTAATATGCACAGCTCTAACTATAATGAATCACAAGGCTTGGCAGGTCACTGGGATTATGATAGGAGATCAAGCAAGCTTCGAGACAGGTTATAACATCATTTTTGACAACTGCTAAGCAGCCTGTTAGAATGACAAGCATAGGGAAGGGCAATCTGCTAGAAGACACAAAAGGCACTGTCAAACATTTAAGCGATTTTTCTCCAATCTGGGTGGGCAGAGGGGCCTCTGAGCAACAAGAGAACAGAAGAAAGTCATGTTCGATGTAATATAATTGAACAGGCCCATGCAGGTTGAAATTTAATGGGCATTGTCCCCATATTTGCTAGGATATCGTATAGAGGCTGTTATGGTGCTTTTCAAATTGTATCCTGCATTAGAATCTGCTGTGAGGCTTCCTAAAAGGCATTTCTGATTCAGTGGGTCCAGGTGGGGCCTGAGAGTCTGCATTTCTAACCAGCTCCCGGGGATGCTGAGGCCGCTGGTCAGGGCCCAATCTAACCTTGCTCAACCCCTGAGGCCAACGTGGGCTTTTCTCAGTGAATATAGCAGGTCAGGGCTGCTGGAGGGCTTCTTTGAAACACACACAAAAGGCTAAAACTTCTGGATTATAGGAGTACCATACTTGAAAGTGAGAGTAGAGCTTTTCAAAGTCCTAAGGTGATCCTCTGATGTAGAAACTCTTGTGTATAAAGATGTACGAGAGAGAGATCTGAGAATTCTTTGTTGGTTTATTAATGGGGTGCTCACAATTGGAGGGAAAGAAAATGTGTCCCAGCCCTTTGTCACTGACCTTAGGAAATAAATACTGGCTTGAATTCTCGAGTCCTGACTGCCTGTGCAAACACAGAAGTTCTAGGCATAGCCTGTGGCCCTTGCATCACGGTAGGAACTAGAGATTAGGAGCCTGGAAAAACACGAGTCTTGCTTTGCAGACTCTCCTAGTGATGTCAAATACAGCCCCGCAGTGTCCTTGATAAAGCTGGACGATCCCAACTACGGGATTTCCACTTCCTCGTCACTAAGTATGTGCTAAGTGAGAAGGAGGCAAAGCTATGTCAGTTTATGAGAAGTGGGAGCCAGGATACAATGAGGCACAAGACTGGTATATGGGCGACCCTTTGTTTTCACAAGTGTGGGGAGAGCTCGGGGTATGGTACAGAAAACAATCTATGCACATGAAATAATTTTATGGAGGTTTCCATCTTTTTTTTTAATTATTATTTAAAGAATCAAATTGGGGCACCTGGGTGGCTCAGTTGGTTAAGCGACTGCCTTCAGCTCAGGTCATGATCCTGGAGTCCTGGGATCGAGTCCCGCACTGGGCTCCCTGCTCAGCAGGGAGTCCGCTTCTCCCTCTGACCCTCTCCCTTCTCATGATCCCTCACTCTCTCTCTCCTCTCTTAAGTAAATAAATAAAATCTTTAAAAAAAAAAAGAATCAAATCAATTGCTGCACTTACAGGAACACTTGAGTGCATTAAAAAATATGATACATGAAGTATTTACTTCCTTTCCCATGTGAGCATGTTTTAAGGAACATTCCCACCACAGACATACCTTAAACACGGACCCCAGTAGTGTTTTGAGATCAAAATTAAATTCTGGAGCTTATGCTGATTTTCAGAGGACAGGATGCAAGGCAGCTCCTTGACTCCTCTCTATCTGTCTGCTGTGGCCCAGTTGGGTCTGTCAGATCAGCAGCAGGACAGACTTGGCTCATAAGACCAATTCTTGGGCAGTTTTATGGCTGTACTGGATAAACACCCCCTTTGCCCTTTATGGCTAGAGAAACACTGCTGTGGCTCTCTGCAGGCAGCGTTGTCCAGCTCAACTCAACTCTTCGAGGTGAGCTTCTCATTTTGAAACAGCACTACAGAGAAGGGTTGGGTGTATAGTAACTCTGCTGAGAAGTAGCTTCCCTTTGTCAATCAGATTTGGGAGGTAGGATTACAGCAACTAAGAGGAATTTTGTTAATTAATGGTTTGCCAATTTGATTGATTCTCAAACAATAAACGGATAAGAGATGTAAGCTCTTTGAAACTCACGTATCTGTTTCATTGCCAAAATCCATACTAAGTGTTGCTCCTTGAAGAAAAAACACAAAACCCCGAAACCAGACAGTGCAGGGGAATACTAAGAAATGCAAGTACCCAGTCAAAGAAGTTATTGTTCATGACAGTAAAGTCTCAAACCTCCCTTCCAGGAAATCCTCATATAAATAATAACAGAGCTCAAATATTTATTATGCATTCATTCAAGAGCAATCATGTGCTTTTATTTTCAACTGGCTACTACACACCAAGAAATATAGGAGGATAGAGGGAGAGTAAAATGCAGTCTCTGTGCATTAAACAAAAATAGCTTTACAGTTTTTGTCAAAAACAGTATTACAAGTGCATGGCAGAGGCCTCTGTCCATAACCACCCCCGACACACATGATTTCACAACTAATGGAGCCATACTTTGTAAGCTGTTCCATGGAGTTCCAAAGTTTTCTTTCATTGACAATATGTCATACACATCTTTCCATGATTACAAGAATGTAATCATGAAAGCATGACTCATTAAAGCATTACTCCAATGGCTATAGAACACTCCACTCTGTGGAAACACTATACGTTACTTAACTAGATCTGATCGATGGGACATTTAGTATATTCTCATTGTTTGCTTTTAAATGCATTAATAACATCCTGGAGGGGTAGTATAGAATGGTAATTAAAAGCATGAATTCTGAAGTCAGACTGCTTGATTTTCAATCTCCGTCTAATCTCTTACCAACTACAGAACCTTGGTCAGGTTACTCAACCTCTCTCTGCTTCCTCTGTAAGCCTGGGATAACAATAGCACTTCCCTAGTAGGGTTGCTATAAAGTAGTCAACTGTCCTGTGAGGAAGTCAATGCATGCAAAACATTGAGAATGGTGCCCAGTAGGTCATAAGCACCTTATAAATGTTTGCTATCGTTTTCACTTTTACACTTGTGCGATTATATGCTTTAGAGAAAACTCCTAGAATTGGGCTAGAAGCCCAGAAGATGAAAAATGTACACTTTAGACATCCATATATTCTGCAAAATGCCCTCCAAAAAGCCTATACTGATGGGTTATCCATAGCTCTAAAAATAGTCCTCCTTGCTTGGCAGATATGAGATCTGAAAACTCACTGTTATCTGACCAAGCCAGTTATACCAACTTAGTCCATATTGTGGGCACATGGAAATGGCAAGAATCCAGTTCAGGGACACTGAAGGAGAGGACACAAAGAATTCTATACCTAGCAAAAATATCCTCCAAAGAAAAAAACAAAAGTGAAACAAAGCCTTTTCCAAAAGAAACAAAAACTGAGAGGAATTCATTATCAGCATAACCATGCTGGAACAAACACTAAATAGACTAATGGAGGCAGAAAGAATGAGATGCCACATGGACAAAGAGAACTGTAGGAAGGAATGAAGAACAGAAAGGATAAATACACAGACAAACCTAAATACATGTTCACTATGAAACAGTAAAATTAAGTTCTTGTGGGCTTTAAATCTACATAGAATTGAATTTCATTTAATGACTCACTCCTCCCAGCGAGTGGGGAGGTACTAATTTGCATTTGACTCCCATAAATCAAGGATGCGTGTTGTAATCTCTTGGGTAACCACTAAAAGAACTGTGAAGACTTTCTAATAAGCCCACAGGGGATCAAAACCGGGAGAGTTACAATACTTGACTGAAGCTGGTGGACTTTTACCACCTCACATCAAGACTTATACAAAGGTACAGAAAAGAGAGAGATGGCATTCGGATGAAGACAAACACAAGAGAGTGGAGTGTATAAACATAGGGAGTGTCAACAGTCATTTGATTTATAACAAAACTGATGCTTCAGTAAATGGAAAAAGGGCAATCCTTATCAATGGTGCTGTGCATACTGGGTATTTCCATGGAATACAGATGAATCAAAAATTGATTCCAAGTAGACTGCCCATCTAAATAAGAAAAGCCAAATAATAAATCTTCTCAAACACAAGAGAATATCTTCAAGACAGTGTGGTAGGCCAAAGTATCTTAAACACCAATACAAAAAAATTGTAAACATAAGTAAAATTTGATCATTGGGCTATGTTAAAATTAAAAATATCTCTTTACCTAAAGATACCACCAATAGAGCCAAAAGGCAAACCACAGGATGGGAAAAAAAATTTCAATACTGTACATATATCTGACCAGTGACTCACCAACAGAGACAAGCAACCCAGCAAAAAAGAAAAGAAAAGAAAAGAAAAGAAAGTCAAAGATAAAAGGCACCCAACAAAGGAGGCTATATAAATGTCCAATAATCACATGAAAAGGGGCTGAATTATTATTCATCAGAGAAATCAAAATAAAAGCACAATGAACTACCATCACACAACCTAGGGCATGACTACAATGTAAATGGGTGACATCGGGAGAATGGGGAGAGATGCCGAGAACTGGACATCTCATAGACCACCAACAGGAGTGAAAATTGGCATTAATTCTTCAGAAGACACAATGGTATATCCTAAAGCTGAGCCTACCTGATGACTGAGCAATTTTACTTCTACATTTATACTCCTAGTCAGACGTACATACTTGCTCTAAAAGCCACATCAGAAGCGCCTGGGTGGCTCAGTGTGTTAAGCCTCTGCCTTCGGGTCAGGTCATGGTCTCGGGGTCCTGGGATCAGCCCCACATTGGGCTCTCTGCTCAGCCGGGAGCCTGCTTCCCCCTCTCTCTCTGCCTGCCTCTTTGCCTGCCTGTGATCTCTCTGTCTGTTAAATAAATAAAATAAAATCTTTAAAAAAAAAATAAAAGCCACATCAAAGGAAGCTCAGAGTAGCATCATTTACAACAGCCTCAAGCTGGAAACAATCCAAAATACCCATTGATAAGAGAAGAGATAAAGTGTGATATAGCCGTATGTTCTAATACTATCCAGCAACGAACAGTAGTGAACTAAAGCTACATTCAACAGGGGTGAATATCAAACAAATTAGTAAGTGAAAGAAGCCCAAGGCAGAAGAATGTCTAGCATGTAATTCCATTTACAGGGAGTTCCACTAGGGGGTGGGGAGGACACCTGGGGAGGGGGTCCCTGGCGAGGTACAGTGTAGAGGGCATGGGGGGGCACTTCTGAGATACTGGTAATGCTCTATGTACTGCGACCCGGGTGGTGGTTACTTGGGGGTGCTTACTTACCTCTCCCTCTCTTCTAGATGCTACTTACACACCTATATCCAGGCCCCAGATTCTCCATGAAATTCTCAAGTGCGTTAGGAACTACAGAACCTTCTTCCTCATCCTTGACTGTATCACCATCCTATTTGCTCACTGAAACGTGGGAGGTACTGAGTGGCCTGTCTTCAGACCCCCTTCCTTCTCTCCTAAGAACTGGGCCGTCAAGGAGCCTCAAAGCTTCATGCCGTTGAGGCCTGTTCCACGGTCCCTTCTCGCACAGCGAGACACTGGCCGCATTCGACTCGGGGAGTTCGAGAAGCTGGAAATGGAGCAGCCGTGCGTACACGGTATTTACTGTGGCAGGGACACACCTAATACCTTGTTCACGAGTTTATTCTTTCAGGTAGAAGGAAATAATGTTGAACAAATAGGAGATGATGTGAGCTAGACTTCTACAGTGAAGGCAGTATTCAGACTAACAGGTGAATCTTGTCAAATCTACCTCAATAAAGTACAAAGAAATAAAAGAGAAAAACATTGATTTAGGAACTGATTACAGATGCTATCCCTACCCCTCGATGTTTACTGTGCACTTACTGCCCACTGGCAGGCACTAGTGGGCATTGCCAGGAATGCAACGGTGAGGAAAGTAAGATTCTTAGCCTCAACAGCCTAATGGTCGAAAGGATGAACACAGCCAACACATGCCTGTATCTTAGCTTGCTCTTAACGGCTAATAAAGTGATCTTTACACATCCAAATGCACACTGACCTAAGACATTTCGGATGAAAATCTCTCAGGTGTCCTTAAATCTATGAAATAGAAACATTTGTAGATGAGTTAAAAGAAAGGTTGGGAAATTCACATTCCTGCCTTTTCTGTTGGCAAAACATGTTTCCCTAGGAGGTGCACTTCTTGGAAATTATCATGAGCAGACTTTTTCAGAGTCTGCTTAATAGAATCTAGATGACAGTGGGAACAAGGATCACGAAGCCCGATGGAAATGGTCAGCTGGTCTCCTGGGTCATTCCCACCTCCTGCGGAACTGGGGACATGGAGAAGGTAAAGGTGCCGTCCCCACAGCTCCTCTGGAAGTCAGGTCACCCAGCCAGTGCACTCACCTTCCTCTGCTGCTTCTGTGACCTGGTGAAGTCCCGGCAACATTAATTGAAGCGGCTGGTCTAATGATTCCAATGTCTAGTCCCCGGCTCCTAGTTTCTAGAAGCATCTCTGGGCATAGTTACAGTGGTGGGACTCAGCCTAGCATCTGTTCATGAGGTTGGTGAGTCAGTGTGAGACGTGGGGCTCATGAGGGGGTGGGTCAGTGGAGTTGTTACCAGCAGCCCTTTGGCTTCTGGGGGCAGCAGCAGCTACGGGCTCTCTCTGCCCATCGAGCCCTTCCCATGTTCTGTGAGCACCACATTTCCCTGCTTAAATTCCCTTCGCTAAATATCTAGAGTTGATTCTGTATTTTTCACTCCAATATAGAGTTTTAGGTTGTGCTTTTGTTTCCAATAAAATTTTACTGTTTAATTAGCAGTTACCAAGTGCCCATCAATAGATGTCAGGACGGAGGCAGTCCAGGAACGTACAAAGTAGCACAAACAAATCATACTCAATTTGAGATCAGAAACTTCCACAGAAATAATTGAGAGTTGGCCAGAGAGAGACCTAGAATGCATCTTAGAGTAAACACTTAGGATTTCCTTCACCATAAGGGCACCTGGGTGGCTCAGTCGGTTAAGTGTCTGCCTTCCGCCCAGGTCATGATCCCAGGGTCCTGGGATTGAGTCCCATATCGGGCTCCTTTCTTGGAGGGGAGTCTGCTTCTCCCTCTGCCTGCTGCTCTCCCTGCTTGGGCTTTCCCACTCTCTCTGGAAAATAAAGAAAAAGAATTTCCTTAACTGTATAAAATGGGATAGAGCCCTGGGTGGGTGAGCCATGTTAAATTGGTTTCTTTGACTTTAAATGTTTAAGAACCTCGGTAGACTCACAAACTGCTTCTGGGATTTTTTTTTTTTATTCTTACCACAGAATCTCATGGGACACCTGTTCCACAGAACTCTGCAAGAAGCAACAGCAAAGAGTACTCTGTTTTTTTCATTTGATACATATTAACAGATTTCTGTGTTCTAGAACTTTTTAAAAAAAAAATTGGAGTCTCAACCTTGCCATTTGCAATGAAGTGGATAGAACTAGAGGGTATTTTGCTGAGCAAAGTAAGTCAGTCAGAGAAAGACAATTACCATATGATCTCCCTGATATGAGGAAGTTGAGAGGCAGAGTAGAGGGTTTAGGGGGTAAGGAAGGAAAAAATGAAACAAGATGGGATCAGGAAGGAGACAAACCATAAGTGACTCTTAATCTCACAAAACAAACTGAGGGTTGCTGGAGGGAGGTGGGGTTGGGAGAAGGGGGGTGGGGTTATGGACATTGGGGAGGGTATGTACTATGGTGAGTGCTGTGAAGCGTGTAAACCTGGTGATTCACAGACCTGTACCCCTGGGGAAAACAAGACATTATATGTTAATAAAAAAACAAGTAGAGTCTCAGAGCTCAGTTGTTAAGCATCTGCCTTTGGCTCAGGTCATGATTCTAGGGTCCTGGGATAGAGCCCCATGTAGGGCTCCCTGCTCAGTGGAGGGTCTTCTTCTCCCTCTCCCACTCCCCCTGCATGTATTCCCTCTCTTACTGTTTCTCTGTCAAATAAATAAAATCTTAAAAAAAAAAATTGCAGCCTCTTTGGCTTTTATTCCTCGATGAGTATATTTCTCCCCTTCTCTCCCTAGTCTGCCCTTCTTTCGTATTTCAGAGTATAATATAATTTTTAAATTTACATCTACTAAAATTCACCTTTTCGAGTTCATAGTTCAGAGGTCTGACCCACGCATGGGCTGAGAGAACCACCACACACATCAGGACACATGGCGTCATCAACCAGAACCCTTCACACCACTCCTTTCCAGAGAAGCTCTCCTACATCCCCAACTCCTGGCAACCACTGATCTTTTGTCCCTCACTACAGTTTTGCCTTTTCCAGATGTCATATACAATACACAGCCTTCTGAGTCTGGCTTCTCTCAGTGAACATAATACACATGAGAACCAACTGCTAAGAGTTTGTTCTGCATTACCGCTGAGTATAATCCATCCTGTGGAGGTATCCTGGTTTGCTTATCCATTCACGGCTGAGGGTATCTATCTGGGTTGTTCCCAGTTCTTAGAAATTATGAATAACTGCTTTATCAATAAATACATAATTACATAATGTTAAATAATTGGATGTTGTCCCAGGTCTTAATGGATAGTTTGTTTAATTGAGCAATTCCTTACTGCTGCACATTCAAATTATTTTTCATGTTGAAATATCTTTATTTTTAAAATTTTTTTAAAGATTTTATCTATTTAGTTGAGAGAGCAATAGCAAGAGAAAGCATGAGCAGGGGTTGGGGAGAAGAAGAAGCAGACTTCCCTCTGAGCAAGGAGCCCGAGATGGGACTTGATCCCAGGACCCTGAAATCATGATCTGAGCTGAAGGCAGACACTTAACTGACTGAGCCATGCAGGTGCCTCAATGCTGCACTATTTTTTTTTTTTTTTTGAAGATTATTTATTTATTTACTTGACAGACAGAGATCACAAGTAGGCAGAGAGGCAGGCAGAGAGAGAGGAGGGGAAGCAGGCTCCCCGCTGACCAGAGAGCCCGATGCAAGGCTCGATCGCAGGACCCTGGGATCATGACCTGAGCTGAAGGCAGAGGCCTAACCTACTGAGCCACCCAGGCACCCCTGCACTATTTTTAAAGAACACTACCCCCAATATGCTCAATGATTATTTAGGATAAGTACCTGGAAAAGTTATGCATTGTACCTTTTACTGCTTTTGATACACATTAGATCAAAAGGTCCCCTTATGAGAATATCCTATTACTTAACTCCTTATCATCGCTGATTTTATTTTTCACCAATCTCACAAACAAAAATTTTAAAATGACATCTCATTTTCACCTGTCCTTCATGACTTCTATTACATCCCTGTAAATAGCGGTGAGATTGATTCCTTATGCTTATTGGACATTTTTATTTTTTTTCTTTCAGGAATTGCCTGTTCTTGTGATTGCCTGTTCTTGAGTCCTCATAATAATTGTTTATCATTTACTACATTTATGGGTTTTTTTTTAAAGATTTTATTTATTTATTTGACAGAGAGAGATCACAAGCAGGCAGAGAGGCAGGCAGAGAGAGAAGGAAGCAGGCTCCTGGCTGAGTAGAGAGCCCGATGCGGGGCTCGATCCCAGGACCCTGCGATCATGACCTGAGCCGAAGGCAGCGGCTTAACCCACTGAGCCACCTAGGTGCCCCTACATTTATGTTTTTAATGACGAATTTCTTTTTTAAGATTTTATTGATTTATTTGTCAAAGCGTGCACGAGTAGGGGGAGAGGTAAGCAGAGGGAGAAGCAGGCTCCCCGCTGAGCAGGGGCCCAATATGGAACTTGATTTCAGGACCCTGGGATTGTGACCTGAGCTCAAGGCAGATGCTTAACTGACTGAGCCACCCAGGCATCCCTTAATGATGACTTTTTTTTTTTTTTTTTTTTTTTTTTTTTAAATATACAGAGCTTTAGTGCATGTAGTCAGCTCTTTTAACTTTCCTTTGTGGATTGTTACATTTCACATCATGACTTTCTATTTTAAGCCTCCATAAATATTCATTAATGTTTTCGAATCTTTCTGGTTTTTGAGACAGTGTGATGAGTAGAAGAGGCTTCCTGGTTGAGACCAAGTCACCTCACGTTGAGCACCCTGGATTTGCTTCTGCCCCTACAGCTCTGAACTACTGATAATGTGTAGGATTCTTCTTTTCTAAGGGGTACGTCGGTCATCTGAAGGTGAATAGTTTACTGAACTAAACTGAATTTATTTTATGATTCAATTTGATTTAGAAATAGGCTCCATCCTCAGCTTTCAGGGGGTTAGCTGAGGATCACAGCAGATCATTCTCCCTCTCCTTCCCTTTGTTCCACTGGTAGGACAAACCAGTAACCATGTAGAAAGTTGCAAGGAGAATAAAGTGTGTCGGCATGTGCATGTCAACATTTTCTGGAATGTCACAGCAGCAGTGAGCATTATGGGAGAAATATATATATATATGTGTGTGTATATATATATACATACACACACACACACACACAAGGGGCCAAAGAATATCTTTCAAAAATCCTGTAAATAGAGGCACCTGGCTGGCTCAGTCAGTTAAGCATCCCCCTTCAGCTGAGGTCATGATCTTAGGGTCCTGGGATGGAGCCCTGCATCAGGTTCCCTGCTTAGCAGGGAGTCTGTTTTGCCCTCTCCTTCTCTGTCTCCCTCTACCTGCTCGTGCTCTCTCTCTCTCTCTCTCAAATGAATAATAAATGAAATCTTTAAAAAAAATCATGTAAATAAATGGGAAGGTCTGACTCATTTTACAAAAGCTGATTGCACAGATTTTGAAGACTGTGGGTTTTCTGAGAGGCATTCAATTATAAGCTTATAAAAACACTTCACCCTTCAATGAAACTGTAACACACTGTATCATCACAAAGGCAAGTACCTAATAAAAGAAACAGGAGGAGACTGGGCTTCTGCGGAAGGTTTAATCCAATCTCTTCCTCTTACATTACGAGTAACTGGAACTCAACCTAAAGCACAAGTGTATCCGTGTAGTCCTAGATCTCAGTGCTGGGCTCCGTCCCTGGATGGGGTTGTTTGTATTTATTTGGCACAAGTGAAAGCATTCTCAACACAATCTAGACTTTAAACATTTTATCCAAGCTCCCTCTTTAGCAACCTGGGTTACAGGGACACTTTTGGGATGCTGTCACTGGGGTAAATGACCTTTCCCCATGGCCACCTTGCCTGGCCCCCTCTACTTCAATGGACCATCTCCGCAGCTGCCGGCCCTGTCCACTTGGCTTGGCTGCCCAGCCATTAGTCTCAGAGAGTCAGGCTAATTGTCAGTTAATTGTCACAGGCCCTCAGGTCTGACAACCTACAACACTGGAACAGCTTCTGAGGCCAACTAGTTTCTTCTGCAGCAGAAGGATGGACCTGACTTCTGGTCCGAGGCCAGCCAGCCCCATTCTAGTCCATGCCTGCCTGCTTCATCGCTTTACGTTTTTGCTCACAGCCCGCAGGGAGCTCTGGGCTCTGCACGATTCTAGCGCGTGGGCGTGGACCACCTTCTGTCTTTGCCTGTCTTCTGTGGGCTGCATGCAAGGGTCAGGCCCGCTCCCCTCCTGGATTCGGAGCACTCCTGCCTAGCCCGCTCACCCAACACACACAGAACAGACAGAAAACTGAGCCGCAGCTGTGGCTTTTTGGACAGTGTGGAGAAAGCAGATGAAAAATTAATTTACCTACATTTATTGTTAGGAATACATATTGCAAGCAGCTCTTGCTGGAAATGCCCTACCTTCAGTTTGATTAATGCAGAAGCATATAAAGGTCATCAGTTTCCCTTTATATCATCCTAAGGAATGGCTGTCGGGGCTTCTACAGTGGTTAACAAATAATGATTTATTTCATCTTAAACAACAACAACAACGACGCAACAACAGCTTTAAAAACAACAGAGGTTGAATGTTCTACCCTGAGTCCTTAGTAGGAAACCAGAAATAATTCTCTATTTAATAAAAGTATAAAAATAAGTCTCTCCAAGGTAAAGAATGGCCAATGTGCATAGTAAGGGGATGCTCAGAAACACAACCAAATCCCCTTTTTATCTCAGTAACTAACTTATCCTACAACAGAAAGTAAGGCTTGGTTGGTTATAGTTCATACTATAATTAGCTTTCTTTTCCATATTAAAAAAGGGAGTTTGGAGTAAGGGGTTTTTTATTTGTTTGTTTGTTTTTAAAGTAGTTTCAAAGAACTTGGGAACAAATAAAAACAAACACACCAGGACTGCTTTAGTCCAAAGCCAGAACACAGTTTTTTGTATGGGCTGCAGATAATTTAATATTTGAGAAGTCTTTTCAACGTTCTCCAACTGCAACCAAAATTAAAGCAATAGTTAGGGGAACAAAATAAATGAGTAAGCCAATAAAACCCAGTATCTATATAATTATCCACAGATCAAACAATTTAGGGACAATAAAATAGAACAGCATTTCAGCTAATTCAAGTTCAAAATAATGGGACAACCATTCACTAATCTAACAACAACAGCAATTCTGGCTAATTTTACTGTTAGCATATTGGGGATAATTGCCTTATCAGTCAAGAGATTTAAAATCAGAGACGCCTGGGTGGCTCAGTCGGTTAAGCTGCTGCTTTTGGCTCAGGTTGTGATCCCAGGGTCCTGGGATCGAGTTCTGCGTTGGGCTCTTTGCTTTGCCGGGAGCCTGTTTCTCCCTCAGCCTCTGCCTGCCACTCTGCCTGTTTGTGTGCTCGCTCACTCTCTCTCTCTCTCTGACAAATAAAATCTTAAAAAAGAAAGATTTAAAATCAATTCTGTACAAGTTGACTTAGTTCAGGCACTGAAAACTGAGCATGAAACCTTCTTGACTTGCTCTAATCCTCCCTTCCCCACGTAAACAACCATAATAGGTCAGTTTTTGAGTCCCTGAAAGAGCAGGAAAATGCAATAAAGTCAATGTAGAAAGGATACCAGTGGGGGGCTTTGTCTGCTCTCTTCTTTGGCAACACACCCATTTCATTTTGGAGAACGGCCCCTCCCACAGGCCAACCCTAATCCCATACCTAACCATCACTGCCCATGGTGGCCCTTGCCCCCACAGGCTGGCTCCTGACCAGTGGGACCAAACCACTGTCCTAGGCCACTCACATAGCTATTGGTGCAGCAAATGGGTTCACTGTCCAGGCCAAGCCATCAGAGACTTTCTTGAAATTTTCCCTACTATAATCCTTTCAGGAATAAAACAAAGAACTGAAGCCCAGAGCTCCTTGGGTCTCGCCGCAGAGAGAAGGCAGCCCAGGAGCATGGATCCATCATGTGAAGAGATGTACAGAGAAGCTTAAGGAAGAGTGGGGGGGACTTCTAGCAAAGATCTAGACCTCAAGTCCTGTTCTCCCAATGGCGACTGGACTTTTGCCCCCTCCTACAGTGTGTATCTAAAAGCGAATACACTTTCCTTTAAGCTTAAGTGAGTTTGAGCTGGCGTCTATTATTTGTACTCCAGGAGTCCTGATCCATGCAGACGGTTACCTCTTGGGTTTGGGAATTCTCAGGAGTGAACTTACTGAGTTGTCTTTCTAGTCCCTGTTCCTGGGGCACTGCCTTTGTGGCCAAAGGGGTGACTTATGGGCTCATGTTTCTGCTCTGGGCACTGTTTCTCTCCCTGAGCCTTACTGGCCCAAGGGTAGCATGCAGGGCAATCAAGGTTTCACCTCTGGAAATTAAGGTTTGGATTTGAGAGGTTGTGGGGTTCTTTGAGCAGTGGTGCTCTGGAGGGACAGGAAGGCATTCTCCGAGACACTGTGGTTCTGGCTCCTTCAGAGCTTTAGTCACTCAGCCCCCTCCACACTGAGCTCCATGAGCTGCCTCAGTTCAAGACATTCTACCCTCTCTTCCTCCCCCTACTCCCTGCGCTTCAGCTGGCTACAACTGGTTTTGTCTTCAAACCAAGAGAACATGAAATTTTACACACAAAAAATTGTTTCTATAAATTATTGGTTAGGATATTTTTGACCATGGGAAACATAAGACTTCAATAAAAATCAGCTTGAGCAATAACAAACTTTTTACCTTGAACAACAAGCCTCGAGGCAGTAGCCCCAGGCGTGGTGAATCAGCAGCTCAAGGATGTCATCAGGGCCACCATGTTTTATTTCCATGTTTTGCCAGGAAGAGGACTGACTTCTCTCACAGGTTAGTCCACCTAGAATTCCCAGATGGCTGCCACCCACAGTTAGCGCTTCCTGGGTCATCTTTCCCATTGAGCAGGGGAAGGAGACACTCTGAACATCCTGGCGGTGGTGGGTGGTGAGAGCAGCTCCAAGGCATTTTTAAGTCAGAACTAATTCAGCTTGATGACTGCCTGGCTGTGGGGCGTGGGAAGGGAGGAGCTAGGGCAGTGCCTGGCTTTCTTGCTGAGGCATCTTGGTGGATGGAGACACCCTTCTCTAAGGGCCCTCCAGAGCCAGTTTGGCAGGACAGTGACACCGTGTGTGGGTTCTCTGCCTCTTCAGACTTCGTTCAGGCCTGTCCAGGAGTCAACTGGGGCCTGTCCCCAAAGCCTTGACATCAGAGAGCAAACCACTCACCTCTAACAAGGCGTAATTTCCTGAAGGGGGAGCTAAGTAAATTTCTGTTCTCCTTGAACTGCTTCCGCTTCATGGGCAGCCATTGACATAAAGCAGGCAGCCCCCGAGGAGGGCATGACGTTCCGCTTGTGAGTGTCCTGTCCCAGCTGTGTGCGATTAGAGGAGCTCACATTACGGACATGGTGGGTGTCTACATGGCATCTGTCTCCACCTGCTTTTCACCTTCCTGCTTCAGTTTGGTTCAGGCGCAGGCTTGTGGCCGGTCCTAAAGGATAATTAGTCTAATCTATGCTCTCCACCCTGGCTGAGCGCTGAAATCTCCTGAGTTCTGAACAAATACCAATGCTTACCATATAGGCGTGTGTGCATGTGTGTGTGTGTATGTATGTGTGTGTCATTTCCACTCCTCAGCTACTGTGAATAATGCTGCTGGTATGAACCTGGGTGTCCAGATGCCCCCACGGATATTTTTAAAAAGCTTTCCATGGGATGTGGAATATGCAGTCAGGGTTGAGGACCATTAGTGCATGGCAGTCCCTGGCGACCGCAAGGGGTCTGGGTGAGAGGCCTGCCACCTTCGTCGGCCCGATGCAGCTGCTCCCTGCTAATTACAGTACTCAGCAGAGCCCATAATCAGCAGCTCCCACATCTGTCAGCATCCACGCTCAGACGCCCAGAAGGGCGAGGCAGGTTTTGTTTACTTCCACATCTCAGTGACCGACTCCCACCTGGGTACCCCACAGGAAACGATTGAGTTGCTGCTGTTGAAGGAAGAAGACTTCCAATCCCTTGTTCAACCGGATCCCCCATCAAAGTCAACTGCACCCCTTCTGCTACTAGAAATGATGTGCCATCAAATCCTCGGCCATGCATCTGGTCCCACTCGGGCCTGGGCCTGAGTCAGGGTCTCAGACCTTTATAAAATAAAGATGCCCATGTGGAAGGAGCCCCAGGGGGTGGTGGGGGCCCAAGGTGGGGTGTGGGTTGCTGTGGCCTCGCTCCAGTTTCTTCTGGGACAGATGTTCCAAAAGGAGCAGCTGTGCCCATTCCTTGCAGCTGAATGAGATGCTTAAGTAATCTTCCCCACAAATGCCGGCTTCTCTAGCCCCGTAACCCACTTGAAAAAGAAAAACGGACACGACGCTGTGTTTTTCCTTGAGGTGGGTTTTCCGTGCTCTCTACTCACGTCTGCAGCCCCACGTCCGTGTGTTTACACTGCTTTTCATGTCGGCCTGAATTCTCACAATCCTTTTTTTTTTTTTTTTATTACAGCCTATGGAAATTAAAAAAGTAGCCCCAGATAAAAGAAATGCCAGAGCACCCGCGAGACTTCTGCCTGGTTCCATTTTTAAGTCTGCGGACGTATTTGGAGAGAACCTCTTTCTAATGCGAAGCAGGAGTGTGGCAAATCGAGAATGCTCTCCTCTCTGTTCCCCTGTGGGCTCAGAAGCCAGATGCGCCGCGTGACAGGACCCGGACAGCAAGGACGCGGCTTGGGAGGGAGACGAGGAGAAGGAGGCCCCTAGCTGCTTCTGCAGTGTCTTCTAGATCTGGTCAGGCCACGGTGTGGATGGGGCAAGAGAAGCAGTGCATTTGGGGGCGGAGCTGGTCTTCATTGAAAATGTGGATTTTTCTTTTTAAAAGATTTTATTTATTTATTTGACAGAGGGAAAGAGAGAGAGAGTGCAAGCAAGCAGAGCAGGAGGCAGAGGGAGAAGCAAATTCCCCGATGAACAGGGAACCCGACGTGGGGCTCGATCCCACGACCCTGGGATCATGGCCGGAGCGGAAGGCAGCCGTTTTAACAGATGGAGCCACCCAGGCGCCCCAGATGTTTGTCGTAGAAACTTTTCGCGTTCATTTTGATTTTTGTAAGTACTACATTAAATTGCTTACGTGGGTCATGGAGCTATCTGGCATACCTTCCATTTCGTGTCTCACTTCCCTCACCTTCCCAGCCCTGACTCGACTGGCTCCCAGCTCCTCCTTGCTTTTCCTTGAGTTAGGCTGTGTTTTCATGAGGGAAGCAAGATGTCTCTCTCTGAGTCTTGTGCAGCCATGAGCTTGTTTCCTCTGGGCTTACTTCCTCCCAGGCCTCTGCCCCTGCTCATTTCGACGAGCTCTCGTGCTGCCTGTGTTCACCTCTGCTGCTTCTGCCCTTCCAGGCCGCCCCTCTCGGGACCGCCAACACCAGGAGGAGAAACAAGAGGGTGGCCTTTCCTTCCCGGGTCTTTTGCTAACACAGATTTTGAGCTTCGTATGGAGAGTAACACAATTAGCAAGGGCCCGTTCCTCTTTAGAGATGTTTCTTAGGCCAGTTATGATGAGGAGAACGGCCTTGTGGTAGACCACGGGCAGCCTTGTGCGCTGGAACGTCACGACAGCTGGCTGATACACCAGAAGTTGAGCTCTGAGGTAATGTTAACTGTGCTAACCAGAGCAGCCCTGGAAATCAGAGTTCGGTAAACGGGTAGCTGAACCTTTACGTGCAGGCGGGTCTCTCTGTGCCCCCCACCACCTCCGGCCCAGAACAGTATGGAAGGAAGCGAGCCCATGATTCTGGGCTCTTCTGACACAACAGGACTCCTTCCCTGAAAGGTCAGCTGAGATCTTTAAAAATCTAGGCCTGATTCTGTGAGGGTCTCAGTGAGGAACCCTATCCACCCACCCACCTCCTTGACCCTGGGTGTTTTACCTGCACTGTTTCTGCTTCATCAGTAAACCCACATGAACCTAAATGACGGGGTCACTGTTGCCATTCTAGCCGATCTTCCAAGTCATGAGGGTCTAGGCCAGCTCAGCCTCCTTGATATCATCTTGATGATTCATTATTATAATTAAGCCACAAAATAATAATGACTTACCTCAATGGCCTGAAGGGAAATATAATGACACACACAAACAGCTTCAGAAGTAATACAGCATGAAGAACACACTGAAACAGGGGCCACAGTGTCATAGGGACAGTCACCCGAAGGCCTGACAGCAGGACTTACCAGCACCGTGTGCATCCCGGTGTAGAGTCTGCTGAGACACACCAAGGTGGAAAACACCACAGCCATCAGCAGTCCCAGAGCAAAGGGATACTGTGGGGGGAGAAGGGAAAGCAAGGCCATGAGATCACGCGTGCACAGTTTGATGCTGTGGGAGGAAAAGTTTCCCACCCAGTGACTGCTAGTTTCAACCTCAGTTTCCCTAGACCAGCAGTCTCAGGGTCTCAAACCATTTGAAAAGTGGGAAAAAAAGCAAAGAGAAGGGGAAGACATCCACAGCCATGGCTCTGGGAGGAAGCTTCTCACCATATAAACCTACAAATCAGACACAGTTAGGACTTGGCATTAGGTCTCATGACCACAGACACGGTGCTGACAGTTTTCGTGAAATAAATCATTCTTTATTTCAGACTATTCTTAGCATAACATGCATGAAGGGTACAGTATGGAGCGAGAGGCAAGGTAGAGGGACAGTCCCATCACCCGGAAGTGCAACTGACAGCTTCCCCATCGAGGGCTGGGTGAGCCCAAGGAAGCCCAGCCCAGGCTAAGAACGGGCACCTTTCCATACAGATGTTGAGGCAGAAATCCAGACTTTACTACAACTCAACGTTTGCTGGTGGGTAACAACAGCAGCCAGAGGACTCAGGCTACTGCTGAGTCCTATAGGGATATCCTGCTTATAAATGAAGATACAGAGACGTAATCCGTATGCTTCAAGCTTGAACACCTGTGCTGTCCCCTGGTGAAGAGAATAAAGGCGACAGAGAGCTGCCTGCATTACGGGAAGCACTCTAGAGCCCCATGCTCCTCCCTTCTTCACACAGCCCTATGAAGTGGGTTCTATCATTAGTTCCATTCCACAACCGAGGAAACCCTTAACCTTGACAGTTACTGTTAAACTTAAGCACAAAGACGCTTTCCCACCCATCATCCCATTTGATCTTCAAAGCAGCAGCTGGCCCCAGAGAGGTCAAATGATCTGCCCAAGGTCACACAGCTTGTAGAAGGGAAGAGTAAGAACCAGAAGCCACCTCTTCTGAATCCAAGCCCAGCACGTTCTTTCTGATGTAAGATGGAAGAAAAGTCACACATGGTCGTAGGTCTTCTCTTAACATTTATCGTTAACTGGGTCTCAGAATTTAATTTAAGAAAAAGTGTTAAAAATGAATGAGTGAATGCATTCAGAAATTAGAGTTGGGGCATTTGCCTGAACACACAGTCATATAAATAAACCATATTTAGGACTGTTTACAGCAAATAACCCAAAAAGCTAAATATATTTATCATTAAAAATTGAATAGGAGAGACGTCTGAAAACTGCTGCATCATATGAGCTGAAAAGAGTTTTTTTAGAAGGACCAGGCGGCCTTGAAATAAGTCTATAAACGGAGTTGTTGCTGTGTTCTTGCAGTCAGCTGCTACTTGGGGCTTTTTTCCTGCATAAGGCCTCTCTGGATGCTGAGAGCAGCCCAAGGGGACCTGCCCTGGGCCCCCCCATGTCCTTCTGGGGCAGATACCCCCTATGACATAGCTCAGAAATCTGCATTAACTGAACTCAGACAGTGCTGGAGATCTCGGACATCTCTAATCCTTGCAAGACATGTAAGTAAGTTACGATAGAAGATCATACCTAGTTGGCGTATTCCTTAGACTTGTCCCATTCCCATCCAGGAAACTGAGGTCTGAACCCCCCCCCCCCCACTAGGTGAGCAAGCACAAGACTACAGAGGGAGAGCCAGGACCCAACCCTAATCTTGTCCTTGTCCCCTAGTTCGGCACCAGCTGGAGCACAGAATATCCGGGTTTCGAGGGTAAAGGGATGAGGCGAAACACTACTGTCATTTACATACAAGACAGCTATGTTGAAGTCTAAATTGTTCAGAGAGTAAAGGGTAACACTTACGAAATGAAACTCACTTGGAGCAAAATTTGTCAGACAAGTGAAACAAAACCTCAGTGCTGTGCAAATGTAACTTTTTCTTTTTTTTTTTTTTTTTGTGAATGTAACTTTTAAAAGGTCTGACTGTAACTGGCATCTAAGCAGATATTAATTAAGTGAAATTCTTCTATTTGCAACATTTATCAATCTGCTGTCAGAGAGTCCTCTAGAAAACACGGAGCCATTGTTTCTAGGGGTTGAGCCCCAACCAGGGGCAGAGGCATCCTTGGGAGTCAATCTGGGCCACACTCTTTCCTGCCCCAGGCCCTGGGGAGTCTAGCAGGAGGATTTATCTGGGGAATCATCTCAGCCCGGGAGGATTATTTACGAGGATCATCAGCTCCTCGCGTCTGCTGCAAACAGAAGAGGAGAGAATGGATGGCGCGCTGTCTAGTCAGGCAGCTCAGAGTGACGGTGCAATTCTGGGGAGACTCCATACCTGGATCCCAGGACTGTCCATGTTGTCGCATTGTGGGGGTGTTGTCACCGGGGTATCACTTTCACTTTAAAGCACGGCCTCATTTGGACGCTAAGCCATATGTCACTTTCTCTATGAAGAAATTGTCACTGATGGCTCAATACATTTCGATCCCCCATAGTCTTCATTTCGTAAGCCTCAAAGTCCCTCAAAAAGGAAAATTCTGAGGTAAAACCTCTCTTTGCTGCCTCCCTACATGGATGAGGTTACATGGGGGTGGGGCGGGAGAGGAGTCAGGCGGCCTCACCTGGTATCTGTCCATAGTGGAGAGGAGGAGGGTGAAGGATATGACGGTGGCTGCCATGGCGTGGGTGGACGGCATTCCGTACTCATCAATCACCCTCTTCTCCAGCTTCACCACGGGAGGGGAGAGGGGGCGGGGCCACTTCAAGATGTCCTTGGCCACCTGGCCGATGTACATCACCAGCTGAAAAACCAAAGGACCAGGGTGAGTCCAACCAAACAAGTGAGACCCTCAGAGTGCGTGAAGAAACCAGGGAGTTTTGCTGCAAAATCTGTGGCTGACGGTACCATGGCAACACCCCAAAACCCAGGACAGTTTTCCAATCAGACAGCCTTCATTTTTAAGTTTTAACCAGAAAAGTGACTGTTCTCACAGAACTTCTGCTTTAAAAAGTTGTGAATTCCTAATGCAGGTAGGTAACATACTGGATAAAATTTAATTTCTTTCAGTCATCAGAGGCATCAGTAAAATACACGGCATGAGTATTTTCAACCCTACAATACAGAAAACTCATGCTACAGTTATTTTTCAAATGATGTTTCATGATGGTATGAACAAAAAGACTGCCCCCCTTTCTTTTTCTTAAAGCACAAGGTAGAAATCAGAATTTGGCTTCTCTACCCTTCAGAGAGGAACAGGAATATAACCACAACTCATTTTGTCAGGGAACTTTACAGGATGATTTCAGGATCAGTGATAAGGAGGGAAGAGCACTCATTTCCTCACATCTGCCTTTGCAGCTCCAAGTGTGGTCTGAGGACCAGCAGCGTTGTGCGCCACCTGGATGCTGGTTTCAAAGGCAGAATCTCAGTCCCCTGCCTCCTGGACAGACCGAGTTAGAACCCCTGGTCACAAGACTCCCAGATGGTTCATGGGTGCACGAGAATTTGAGGAGCCCTGTTTGACCCTGTGTCCTTGCCCAGGCCCCTTGTCCCTTGTCATGGACTTTAATCATAAACCTTCCCATCATCTTTCCGCGACTCTATTGATTTTACGAGGGCTTTATTTAGCTCATGATGGATGGAGTTACCTCGCTTTGGAACAAAACCCACGATGAAGGACTATTTCAAAATAACTTTCATTAGTCAGCCAGAGTGCTTTGGGGTTTCCACATTCTCTTCCTTTCTTTTAACTCATTTAATTCAGAGCATTAGTCCAGCATACACACATTCCCCAGAAGGCGCTACTGCTGTTTTGTGCTCTGCTGCCATTTTGCTCAGGTTAAGAAACCAAGAGCCACCGTCTGTGCACAGCAGGCCAGATCCACAGGCTTTAAAGCCTCAGTGACAATCACTGAATTCCATAGCTGTGATTTCTAATCTGACTTTGAAATCCAACCTCTTTACCATCCCCTTATTACCAGGAACTACTGTCCTGGAAACCAACTCACTCTTTTATGTTTCCGCCTCCCTCCTGTGAACCTGTAAAAACCACATCAGACTGACAATGATGTGTGGAGTTGAAAAACTCGCAGCTATCACTGACGACCAGGAATGTCTCAGAAGCTGCTTGAGGTGGATTTCTCAACACTGCCCCTTCCCCACTCACCGGCTGAAATAAAACACTGCAGGCATCATAACTCTGGTTTGCTCAAAAATTCTTAAAATCCTCAGACAGGGACCCTTAGAATCATTAGGTGAAGACAGCCAGGGAGGTCTTCAGACACAGTTTTAAATTTCCTTGACATTCACAAATCCCTCTGACTTCACTTCTATTTTGCCTTCTGTGTTTGAAGGATGCTTTTAAGAATTAGGACAATTGTTCATTTCCTTTCAACAATATTACCACAGCATCACATTGTATCTGATCAATAAATTTCAAGTAACGATTACGGTAATGACAGCTCTCTTTAAACAGAAAATAGGGCTATATTCTTCAAGTCATAGGAAAGGAGGACCACTCATGGCTTGGGAAGTACTGTCACTGTCTTTGTAGTCACTAGAGTGAAGTGATGATGTGCTCAGGCCCATGTTAAGTTCCCATCCTTAAGTGGAGGAAACCATCGCATAAAAAGAAGACCTCATCATAATGCAAATATGCTTTGAAAAAAATTATCTAACAAATTCTCTGCATATGTATATCTGCAGAAGCAGAATGAAGAAACCGAAACAAAAACAAAGAAAAAAGAAGCATATATTATATAATTCTGTTTTTATAAAATTCTTGAAAGTGGTTTAACCTTATGGCACAGAAAACAGACCTATGGTTGCCAGGAAAGGAGGAAAGAAATCACAAATGGGCATGAGGATACTTTTAGGGTGATGGATATCTTTTTTAATAATTGTGATGACTCCAGGGGTATGTCAAATATTCCGACTCAGACATTTTTAAATGTGTCATGTTTGCGAACACACTAAGAATTATGGAATTGGACATTTTCATGTTCTTTTTTTTTTTTTTAAAGACTTTCATTTGTTTATTTGAGAGAGAGAGAGAGAGAGCGAGAGAGTGCACAGAGGGAGAGTGAGAAGGAGAGGGAGGCTCTCTGCTGAGCAGGGAGTGTGACGTGGAGCTCGATCCCAGGACCCCGGGATCCTGACCTGAGCCAAAGGCAGATGTTTATAACCGACTGAGCCACCCAGACAGCCCGGAATTGGACAATTTTCAATGGGTGAACTGTATGGTGTGTGCATTATACCTTGATAAAGCTGTTGAAGACATGCAATTTACTGTATGTCAATCACATCTTAAAAATGCGGCTGTCATAGCTTGGGTTGCCATAACAACCAAACATAGACTGGTGGCTTATAAATAATGGAAATTTATTTCTTACATTCTGGAGGAGAAAAAGTCCAAGATCAAGGCACCAGCAAATTTGGGGTTTCATGGGGCCTGCTTCCTGGCTCACAGCCAGCCATCTTCTCACTGGTTACTCATGTGGCAAAAGAAGTGAGGGAGCTCTCTGGAGTTCCTTTTAAAAGGGCACTAACCCTATTTGTGAAGCCTACACCCTCATGACCAAAACACCTCCTAAAGGCCCCACCTCCTAATACCATCCCATTGAACACTGGGTTTCAACATGTCAACATTTTGAAAGTTTTCTCAAGAATGAAGAGGTGTTTGTGGGGTGGGCCTGGCTGTGAGACACTGTATGGAAGGCCATCTGGAGCTTCGGTCCACTTGGTGGTTTGGGGAAGAGGTGTAGGCAGACCTGATCTGTCCTCTGGGGTCATGGACAGAGTGGGAGCAAAGACATCAAGACTAGATGAAAAGAGACCAGGTAAGAGCATATTGCAAAATCCAGGTGAGAGATGAAGGTGGGTGGGTTCAAGGTCAGCAAAAGTGAGGCAGCAGACAGATTAAAAGAAATTTTTGTTTTAAACTGGAAGAATGTTGAATAGGTTTATAAGTCTTGGAAGAATGGCAAGTAGAAATTATTTAAATAAAAAGGAGGGGGAAAAATCCTCAGAAATCAATTGACTAGGAGCCCAGAGGTGATTGTGTATGTGGAAATCTTTAAGTTCAGAACAGCTAAACCACTGGTCCTTACAAAAAACATATGGTTTCCCTGGAGACACACTTGGTTAGCTCGAAGATGGTGGGCACCGCCAGCATGAAGAAAGAAGTTCGGGTCATAGTGTGCCATTCAATGCACAAGATGGTACCATTCTAGAACATCGTTTTCTGTTTCTAACGTGACTCTTGAGGAACTCCACCATTCGTGTAGGTGAACACCTATCTGTAATCCTCTGAATGGAGGGACTAAGTCTCTGTTACAAGTCAACACCAAATGTTTTCTTGCAAGGTTTGAACATGCAATGAAGGTTCTGAGAACATAAAAACCAAGTAAACGGAAGAAAGACTGAAGTTTGATTTATTTGGAACTGTATCTAGAATTGCTCACCATTTAGAGAAATCGGGTCACCACTGGAAATGCTGTTTGTTACATTTGAGACTCTAATGCCACATGCCTGTGTCCACGCCACCATAGCTGACACACAGGGACCCTGTTTATAGGTCCAAGGATCCTACTACCCTACGTGGACAGGCCTAGAATTTGCTTATTTTAAAAGCCACCCTCTTATGACAAGGCAGATTTTTAGGAATTATGCAAGTAAGTCATATTTTCTATGAATATCACTTAAGGAAAGCAACTACAATACATTTAGGGTATAAAAGGAGGTAATAGGGGCACCTGGGTGGCTCAGTGGGTTAAAGCCTCTGCTTTCAGCTCAGGTCATGATCCCAGGGTCTTGGGATCAAGCCCCGCATCGGGCTCTCTGCTCGGCAGGGAGCCTGCTTCCTCCTCTCTCTCTGCCTGCCTCTCTGCCTGCTTGTGGTCTCTATCTGTCAAATAAATAAATAAAAAATCTTTAAAAAAATAAAAAAAAAAATAAAAGGAGGTAATACTATGCTCAGTTTAGGAAGACAGACACAAAAGACTACATACAAATGATTCCATTTATATCCAGAAATATCCAGAATAGGCAGATCCAGTGAGACAGAAGAGAGATTAGTGGTTGGCTAGACCTTGGAGACCAGATGTCTGTAATCAAGGTGTCAGCAGGGCCACACTCCCCAGGGTTCTAGGGTAGAGTCCTTTCTTTGTCTCTTCCAGTTTCTGGTGGCCGCACCCCCTGTAATCACATTGCCTCTTCCTCTTCCTTCTGTCTACTGCTCTTCCGTCCATCTCAGCTCTCCCTCTGCCTTTTTCTCATAAGGGCACTTACCATTGGATTGAAGGCCACTCACATATCCAAGATAATCTCATCTCAAGATCCTTAACTGAATTACCTCTCCCACTATTCTTTTTCTAAAAAAGATAGCATTCACAGGTCCCATACACTAGAATGCAAACGTATCTTTTTGAAGACTACCATTTAATCCACTATATTCAGCAAATAGTGTATGAATGACCAGGCACTGTGCTGGACTGGGGATCACCATGAAGAACAAGATAGACCAGATCTTTGTTCTCAGGGAGTCTATGAATCAAAACATGAGCAGGAAGTATGCTTAGCTTCCTTGCATTTCATTTACTTCAATAAAACAACACTGTCCTGCTTAAAAAAAAAAAAAAAAAGAAAGAAAGAAAGATAAAGAAAAAGATAAAGAAAAAAGAAAAAACTCCGCTCGGTCTGACAGAATCATAAAGTCTAACATATAAAAACTTTACCGCAGATATAAGCATCACGTCATTAGGGAATTACAAAATAAATCAATGAAATATCATTACACATCTACCAGTACAGCCCAAATCTAAAACACCAACAGCGCTAAAGGCTGGTGAGGGGGAGCAACAGGAATGCTCATTCTTTGCCAGCGGGAATGCGAAATGGCAGAGCCACTTTGGAGAACAGTTTGGGGGCTTCTGACAAAACGAAACAACCTCTTACTGTGAGATTCAGCAATCACACTCCTTGGTATTTAATCCAGATGAGCTGAAAACTTATGTCCACACAAAACTCTGCATATGAGTGTTCATAGCAGCTTTATGTATAAGTGCTGAAAGTTAGATGCGACCAAGATGTCCTTCAGTAGGTGAAAGGATAAATAAACTGTGGTATACCCAGACAAAGGAATACTAGAGCTAAAACAAGTGAGTTTCCGAGCCATGAGAAGACATGGAAGAACCTTAAGTCCATACTACTAAGTGAAAAAAATCTGAAAAGGCGACATACTATAGGATTCCATCTATATGATATTCTGGAAAAGGCAAAACTGTGGAGGAGTAGAAAGATCAAGGGTTGGCAGATACTGGAGGGGAGGGAAGAAGACTAGGGAGAGCCCAGGGGATTTTTAGGGCAATAAGACTACTCTGTATGGTACTGTAATGGTGCATGGAAGTCATTAGACATTTGTCCAAACCCACAGAATATTCAACATCAACAGTGAGTTGTAGACTATGGACTTTGTGGGAATATCACATGTCAGTGTAAGCTCCTCAATTCTAACAAATGTACTGGTCTGAGGGGGCGATGATCATAATGGGGAAGGCTGTGCTTGGCTGAGGGCAAGGACTATATGACAACTCTCTATATGTTTCATTCAATTTTGCTATGAGCCTAAAAGTGCTCTAAAAAATCAAATCTATTAAAAAGAGCACTATGGCAGGGGTGCCTGGATGGCTCAGTCAGTTGGGCAGCTGGCTCTTAATTTTTGGCTCAGGTCATGATCTCAGTTACTTGGGATGGAGCCCTAAGGGGCTCCCCAGCCAAAGGGGACTCTGCTCAAGGATTCTTTCTCCCTTTCCTTCTCTTCCTGCCCCTTGGCGCCCCCAGCCCCGACCACATGCTCTCTACAATAAATAAATCTTTAAAAAAAAAAAAAAAGAGTACTATGGCAGAAGAGAACTATTTCTCCATTTAGTTTGCAGTTCAAGAGTATAATGATTAACTTGACATGGCTGGCCCTAAATGGAAGGTTTCACTCTGTATTGTTGAAGGGTCCTCCTACCTAAAGGGACCAAATTAAGTTTCATCATCCATCATGTTCCTTTGGGCTGAGGCCCCAAAGACCTATATGTGAAGGAAAAATCCATGAGACACAGCAAGGCAGGAAGTAATTATAGATCATTAACGCCTTAGAAAGCTGTCTGGGTCCCCCGTACGGTGCTGGGGCCCTGTGGCATTTGGTGACAAGGAATTAGTCTTTTTTTTCTTTTTTAATACTTCTGCCCTGATTACAAGAGAAAGGAAATGTATAGGTGAGGGGATAAAATCTAGTTTTCTGGATAGGCTACTGTTGATCCCAAGCAGACAAAAGGCTTTTTCTAGGAAACCAGTTCTGTCAACACAAAATACGTCTTGCCTGCATGGAAGGACTTACAGCTTGGGGTCTAATCTTAATATCTGGGCTCATCTGGGGCACTCAGAGAAAACAGTGCATGCTCTCTTTGTGTGGTTGTCCTTTCGTGTTATTACAATTCCACTGACAACTCCACTGTGTCTAACACATCTCACATTAACAAGATTTTACTCTTCACACTAGTTAAATAAAACTCAGATAGTTTTGAAAATAGAGGATCCTTGCAAGAACATTATTACTAGTAAGGCAGTTAATCATTCTTTTTTATACAATGAGATTATCAGCTCCCCCATTTGTCCTCCTCCACTGGAAGCATCCCCATCCCCATGGTGTAAAGGCTCCACTGTTGTTATAATAAAAGCTAAATTCTAACGTTCCCCCAACCATCCTCCATCCAGAAGCACACTTTGATAAACTTTAACATCTTTCCTCCTTCCTCCTATACCCATAGCTCACAGTAACATAAAATTACAATAACAAAAACTGTGTTCCTTAGGTCTCATGGGGCAGAGACATTGTGAGTCACTGGGATTTATAGCTCACCTATCCACGGATTTATTTTTAAGAAGTCAGGAATTGAGTTATATCATTGTTTAACTGCTGGAGACTAGAGAACATTAACATGTAATCCAAAGACCACAGTTTCTCTGGCCATACATACCCATCTTGTCCAACCAAATTAAGCTCATTCCTCTGCTGCTCATTACTGATCTGATGATTTGGATGAAGAAAGACCAGACACCCAATCATTCCACTTCTAGTTATGTACCCAAGAGAATTGAAAACCTATGTCCTCATAGAGACTTGCCCATGAATGGTCTTATCATCATCCTTCACAATAGCCATGAAATTTAAACAAACAACCTAAACATCCATCCACTGATGAATGGAGAAACAAAATGGGGTATATCCTTACAATGGGATATTATGTGTTCATAAAAAGCAATGAAGTACAGAAACAGTCTATAATGTGGACGAACCTTGAAAAGATTATGCTAAGTGAAAGCAGTCAGATGAGAAAAGCACAGATACTGTATTATTCCATGTATGTGAAATGTTCAGCATAGGCAAGTCCGTAGAGACAAATTAGATCAGTGGCTGTCTGGGGCTAGAGGGGAGGGGAGTGGGGATAGGAGGCTTCTTTTAGGGAAGATGAAACTGTTTTGAAAGTAGATCGGGGTAAGGGTTGCACAACTTCATGAATACACTAGAAACCACTGAATTACATTCCTTTAAAAAGTGGATATCATGATATGTGAATTTCAACACATTTTGAAAAGAGAGAAACTAGACATCAAAATGGGTCCTTCAAACACCTCTTCTTTGTGTCCTTGAAGTCCTTTGCTGCAAAGTGTTACTGACAACGCCTTCCAGTACCGCCCCAGAGAAGCCCTAGGGGGATTACTAATATTCTCTGCTTCAGGAGCCCCGCCCAGCTCTGCCCAAACCGGGTACTGCAGGGCAGCCAGGGGTGACTACCAAGGCCACACAGAAGGCTGCTGAAAACCCACCTACTCCAAAGTAGGAGTAGGGGACTCACTTTAAAGCATTTAGCTGCGGAAGCTTTCCAGATCAACACTTTTTACAAGAGGCTGGCCGCACTGGGCTGTGTTCCTGTTGACCCTGGGTACTGTCCTCCCTTCTTCCTGGAAGATGCGGGGATGGGGGTGGGGTGGGGGTCTCTGTGGCAGCTTTAGACAGCTCTTTGTTATGGTTATTTCAGAACATTCTAGAAGCCCCTGCCTACCAGCCAGCCTGAGTTGTTTTCAGCTAGTGAATGTCCCATCTTGTACTTGTGGCATGGCTTTATTTTATAAGCTCATTTCCAGTGTGGGGTGTGTGTGTGTGTGTGTGTGTGTAGTGGGGGTGGGGTGGGATGGTGAGTCACTGAGAGAAGCAACTGTAATTTCAAACTAATAAGATTTCATTCCATGCCTGAAGCACCAAAACAAAGAAATTACAGAGCAAACACCATAAATCACTGAAGACTGACAGAAAACTGGTCTTTACATATTCAAGGTCCCTTGGAAATGGAGATATAATAATAACTAAAGCACAAATGACAGGTGAGAAAAATAAAATAATTAAGTTACAACATTTGCTGGTTCTTCCTAATGCTCCATTTTTTTTCAGGCTCAGATCTGCTTCTGAACTTTTTGAAGACATATTAAAGGCACAAAGATTAGTAACTAAGTCATAGACATATGAACACCTTTAGAAAAATTACTTACAACCAACTGAGCTTCCTTTTCATTATTAAGAAGGAGCTGGGTTCAGTAATAACCTAATATTTGTACAGTGATTTTTTTTTTTGTAGAGTGCGTTTTCAGAGATCTTATTTAATATTCTTATCATTCCTACTTTACAGATGGGGAAACTGAGATGGTGAATGTCTCACTAAAGATAACATAATCTGTGTAGTGGAGCTGGTCTTCTCACCATATTCCACCACTAAGCATCTGACGATTAATATATTCAAACAAATATCTTTCTGTAGGAGCCCAAATTCCATGATCCTAACCCGTTACACGCATGTAGCACACAATAGAGGTCACTTGACTACGCTGGGACTAAGAGATTATGATGTCACCGCTGACAAGAAAATTACCAAATTCATAGCTGTACCATTCCACCAATGAACCATCCAGCAGAAGGCTGGGACCACAGCATCCTTTAAGCACTACTGGAGAGATGTCACCTCCAAAATGGCACCCACTGACAGAATGGGTGTCTTCAGTTCTAATAATTATAGAGCACATACAAAAGCTAAAATCATGCATAAACCCACACTCCTTCAACCAGTGAATCACAAAAACTTGGAAACTAAATATCCATGACAGACCACTGGTTAAATAAATTATGCCACAGTTCAAAAAGCATTATGAAATAGACAGTTAAGTGAAAAAAAGCCAGAGTCTGCAAGAGTACATATTGATCCTATTTGTATTTTTTTAAAAATGTGTTTACATATAAATGCATGTAGGTGTGTGGGAAACTGTGTATAGCAGAATCACAGGCTGGGGTAGAACTGAGGTCTGGGGTGGCTACCTTGTACACTATTTGAGTTTTTCATACAAATAAAAATACAAAATAAAAATTCCCTTCAGATAACAATGCAACCATGGCAAAGAAAATTCCTTTTTATGAGACTCCTCCCTCACATTTTTAAGTATTTTCATTGTCGGCCCTGCTGACTATAGAATAACAAACTGCAAAATAATGTTGAAAGATCAAAACCTTTATTTTTATAGACCCCTGAAAGCAAAAATGCAATAGATGTTAGTCCCTCACCATGTTCAACTTTCTCATCTGATTAAAACCACAAACTACTTGCATCTTCAAGCATGCACTAAAATGCTGTGCGTGTAACCCAGCCAGGCAGCCTAGGCTATCGCAAAAGAAGAAGAAAAAAATTCTTAGAATTTAAGCTGGAAGGAAACTCCACCTTCAGTCATGGCTGACTGACGACTAAGCCCAGACTTTTCTGCTCTTGCCTGCATCAGAAACAGTCAAGCCTGCAAAGGGACTTTCCCACAGGGTGGAAACCCAACAAATTCAGGAAAATCACCCCAAGCAATCAAAACCAAGAGCCTAAAAGAATTCTTTGGCAATCAGCTTTACCAATCAGCCAAGCATCATCCTTGGTCTCTGTGGGGCAAGGACAGCCTGAATGATTAGCTTCTTAGTATTTTCATGATTGAGTTGGCATTGTTTTAAATGGAATTTGTCTGGACCTCTGTTGTGACCCTTTCTGTGGCCCTCCTACCCAGCTAGGTTTGCGGTCCCCCCCAGGTCAAACTCTCATTAGCATTTTCTAAACGACAGTCAGTTACACACCACCTTCTAGATTTTGCTGCATTTATGGACGTCTCATGTTATTAAATACTGGTCTTCAGAGTGGCTTACTCATTTCTAATAAAACATTTGTGAAATCAACCTGATTGTTGGTTATATTTTACAACATAAGTAGAACTCAGATATACATATTTAAAACAAACAAACAAACCTCCCCTTCTGACGTACTAGGCACTCTGGGAATCACAGTTACATAATTATGAGGTTGCCGATCGCCACTAATTTTCATATGATTACCTCTAGATTAGGCTATGCTTTTTTATTTTTAAAGCTTTTATTTATTGAGAATGAGAGAGAGAGAGAAAGAGAGAGAGAAAAAGAGAGAGAGAGAGCACGCATGTGTGCAAGCAGGGGGAGGACCAGAAGGAGAGGGACAAGCAGACTCCCCACTGAGTGTGGAGCCAGATGGATGCAGGGCTCGATCCCATGATCCTGAAATCATGACCTGAGCCAAAATCAAGAGTTGGACACTGAATCGACTGAGCCACCCAGCCTCCCTGGCCCCTGCAACAAGCCTAGGTCCTGAACGCACGCAGCATACAAGCAAGCAAACAAGCAGTAAATATGCATGTATCCATCACTAGCCAAATTCTTGTTTTCTGAAATCTGAAGCTGAAGAGACAGAGGTAAACATGTGGATAAATTTCTTGCTATCAAACCTCCTGTCACTTGCCATCTGGAACTCAGGAACCAAATAGATTTGAACAAATCATAACCCTTTGTACTCCACCTTGCTACCTGGACTTGGCCTAAAATGCATTACTTCCTTTTTCATGTTTAAAATTCACACAACTCTCAGTTCTTCCCCACTCAATAGAAGCTTCACCTTTTTTTAAAAATTAGATTTATTTATTTTAGAGCGAGAGAGGGAGAGAGAGAGGGAGCGAGCATGAGCAGAAGTGGGGCAGAGGGAGAGGGAGAGAAATCCTCAAGCAGACTCTCCCCCACTCCCTGCCCCCAAGCATGGACCCTGGGCTCAATCCCAGGACCCTGAGATCTTGGCCTGAGCCTAATCAAGAGTCAACCTCTCAACCTACTGAGCCATCCAGGTGCTCCAGAAGCTTCATCTTTTTATGCGGTGCTGGCCACATCCTTGTCACGATGGTAAAAGTTAGATTAAGGGGATTTGCCTGTATCGGGTGCCTTGTCACCAGCCCGTTTCCAAAGTGGCCATTGTGGCCATTAGTGATTCCCTTCCTTGACCTTGATAACATGGGCTACATGTTAGTAAGTGATTCTACCCTTAGCAGGTGCAAGGCAACATCAGGGCTGAGAATGGGAACCTGACAGCAGGAATTCCATCCCCATTTTCCAGAAGCAAGATCCCACCAACATCCAATGGGCTGATGTGCTAAATACCTCATAGAGGTCACTGCTATCTTTACCATCTTACGCAAGGCAGGTGCTCACTTGAAAGGTGAAGACACAGGATTATCATCCTGAACCCCTGTGTTGATGTCACAATGCTCAGAAAGGGAGATAACTGTGACAAGGACAACTGCTTGAAGACTGTCAGCAATACCATCTACAGACCTAGTGCTCGACCCTCCTGGCCAAGGTTATCCATGACGACTTTGGCAATGTAGAGGAGCCTAAGGCCATGGTCCATGCTATCACTGCTCATGGATCGTGACGGTTCTGTGATGATCATGGGTGAGGATCATAATGGCCCTTCTGGCATGCTGTCATGTAATGTCCATGATCATTACTCCTGAATCCCTAGTCCTGCCAAGGCTGTGTGCAATGTCATTGCCAAGCTGAATGGGAAGCTCACTGGCTTGGCCTCAGTACTGTTACCATTTCTAATATTAGCTTCCAGAATGAGCTATCATCTCCCTCCAGAGCTCTTGTGTTTATCAACAGCAAGCCAGAGCTTTTCAGCACAGAGCATTAATAATAAGCTGCTGCTGCCTTTCCCTAAATCCCTACTTGCTTGTATATCCATCAGCTTGGGAGCCATTTAGAGGTTACAAATCAACATTGCTAACAGCAGCCTATATATGGTTCATATGATAAAGCAAATATAAGATATGCTCCAGCAAAAAGTCAGGAAAGCACTGTTTTCTATCTTCAAAGGACTCCGGGAAGTCATTCTCTTATTTTTCTCCAGAGATATAATGAGAAGGGGAGACCAGTAGGTAAATTTAAATTATGAATTTTTGAAAAATTTTCAAAGATATTATTTATGTATTTGACAGAGACACAGTGAGAGAGGGAACACAAGCAAGTGGGAGAGGGAGAAGCAGGCCTCCTGCCCAGCAGGAAGCCTGATGCGGGGCTCCATCCCAAGACCTTGGGACCATGACCCGAGCTGAAGGCAGATGGCTAACAACTGAGCCACTCAGGTGCCCCAAATTATGAATTTTTTATCTCAAAGATTTCCCAAAACATTTTCACGTACTACCCTAATACCTGGTGATTTTTAAAAACTTAATTGAGCAAATCTCCTACCTCACCTCGGCCAGTTTCTCTGTTTTGTTCATCTTTTACAAATGTTCCCACAATTCTATCAGTCGTGTTCTAGAAGTGGGCCTAGCAAATGGGAAAATTTATGAGAGTGACACAAGGAATGTCTTCCCAGAACCTTCTTCAAGCTCAGGCCAGGCTAGGGACACCCAGTAACTTCTGCTTCACCATAAAGTATCTGTCTTAAAAATTGCTGGTCATAAAAACAAATGTTCTTACATGTCCCCTTTCAACTCCACCCAACCCCAAACATTTAATAAAACAAAAACAGCTGTGTAGGCTAAAGCATTTGCCTTTCTATAATGTGTGTCAGAATTTTCTGAAGAAAAAAGAAATCAATTGGAAAAAGCGTAGGTACTGTTTAAATGGGATTCAGGCTCACTAGATCTTGAGATATCTTTAGCCTCAGAGGGAGTCTAGTCTTAAATTGGAGACAAGAGAAAAAAATCTATGTTCTACGGCAGCATCTGTGGAGGAGGGAGTCTCTGGGTGTGGGGAAGTTGGGGTGGCCATCATGCTGATTTTGACAGACCCTGAGCCTAATTTTAGGCTAATGGTCTGATATTAGACCCCTAGTTTTCCAGGCTTTCCTCACACATTTAGTCAGAGTTGGGTCATTTCAAGTTGGCTTCCTGTAAAAGAGAGGGTCTTGAGGTTTTAGAACATTTGGAGCTAGAGGTTGCCTCGGTGGATTTGACAGCCTGAATGCCTATACAACTCAGAAAAGCTCTGAATGGTGGTCACACAAGAGAAATTTTAAAAAATAAAAAAAATTAAAATAAAAAAGAAAGCTCTCTTTCTGGAAGGATTAAAGACTTCAAGGAGTCAAGCCTGCAGCCTCATCCGTTCAAGTTCTGAGTGCAGTCAGCCACGTCTCGGTGGCTTGCCTTTCCCAGGACCACTGAACTGTGCTGCACAGAAAGATACACGGTTAATGGCTCGGGCTCAGGGAACTCCCGCTGTAACCCGAAGGGATTACAACCCTCTTTAATCAGGAAAACAGTGTGCTAATGGCCCTTCTTGGAGGAAGTTCAAGGGTTAGGGGCCGTCTGCTTGCCCAGATTTGTTCCCTCCACATATGTCCAAATCTTCCTCAGCAAGGAATTTAACATCAAGCTAACTGGGGTGAGAACAGTGGGTGACAGTCCCCAGACCTTCAGGTCTGGGTGCTCTCTGTCTCTGAAGGCCGGTACCGCCAACTACATTTCCTCATACTCGAACAGCCACACCTTCGCGCGGAAGGCGCGCTTTCTTGATAAGGTGCCTTCTTGTGCTGCAGTCCCTGAGCAAACGAAATTACCAGTTAAAAGGCTGGAAAGGAAATGGAGAGCTAAGGAAATGCATAAGAATAAAAATTCAATATGCAAGCTAACAAAATTATGGAAGCCATAATCATAGGATGTAAGGAGGAAAATTCACTTAGGACAACGTGGATGATGTCAGTTTGGGGTGAGGGCAGCCTGGCTATGTATCTACTCAATGAATCAGGGAGAACAGTCAAATGGTCTCTTCTATTTTATTCTTTTACACAACGTTTATTTCCACTCTCAGGCTGACATCACTGGCTGAGCTATCAGCACCGGGCAAAGCCAATTTCATACTCTTATTCATGTATTTATTTGACACACAGAGAGAGATCACAAGTAGGCAGAGAGAGAGAGAAGCAGACTCCTCATACTCATGTTTGAACAACTATCATTATTTCAAATGACTATGAACGTTAGGACCCACACAGTCAGGACTCTGCTGCTCCCCTCCCCCACTATCATAGCCCTGGGAATAGCAGCTTGCCATCCCACTTACCAAAGTATCTGGTCCTGGTCTAAGACTTAACCTTACTCCTGGGAATCATCTGAACCTTGGACAGCCTCTTCTAGAGAGGGGAGAGTACTTGAGCCCCCACTCGACATCCAGGTGGAGGTTTTCATGCCTCAGGCACGAAACCAGTCAGCCAGACACACTGTGTTAATTCCTCTCCAGGTGACATCTTTCTGCCAGCCAAATGGTTCAGACCGACTCTGAGCCAGCCTGACGTGGGAAGGTAACACTGTAAGTTTTCATGTCAGCCACCGGTACCCTGATCCTTCAGGATCTCTGCCAAGAGACCTCTGGTTCTAGTGAGCTCTATGGAAGGGCTTGCTTGGTGTAAACATAACAATACCAACCCCAAAAACACAACTCCCACCCCCTAAAAACTGAGATGCCACTGCATCTGACAAGGGGTGGTAGATGTGGAAATAGGCTTGAGCCTGTCATTTCTGAAAATCAAGTTTCCTTTTCATTTCGGCTGCAAGAATGTCTTTCTTCCAAAAAACTGTTTTGTTTTTGTTTTTGCTGTTGTTGTTTTGTTTTTCCCCCTCATGTCCTGTCTTCCCTGCTTCCTCTGCCTCTCCAGAGGAAGGCTTCATTACAAGACTTCTCCAGGCAGAGAAGAATTGGCCCTCCTCCCCTGGAGCTAGACGACTCCCCAGAAGCACAGATCTATGAGCAGGAAGGGACAGACTCCCAGAGGGTCCCCAGCCTGACGCCTGCTCTCTGCAGGAGGCAAAGGAGGGAGTCTGGAGGAGGACAGGCATGAGGGACACAGGCTCCACTGATTTTCCAGTTGGCCAGTGAGTGATTAACTCTATTAGGGGGGGCTGGGGATCACACAGTCAGCAACCCCCAAATGGGACTGCAACCAGCACTATAACCTCCCGGTGACCCTTTGTAATGGGAGAGGCTTGAGAGCTGGTGTCTGCTTTCTGGGCCAGCAGGCACATCCATGTTCTTCTGGCTGAACCCTTGTCCCTCACTTGCACCAGCCACGGGAAGGCCACAGTCCATGCAGTGGTGGGCAACACAAGCCTTTGTGCAAAGTTCCACAAAACATCTTAGAGATTTGAATCACAGCCCAAGTTTGCTTCGAAGATGGAAAAGACCCCCTGGAAGGCGGCTTGGAGCTTTTAAAAAATCTTCCCATCTTCTAGCTGCTTCTTCGGGTCTTGCTTGCCAGGTCGTTCAGACTTCTTGAGAACCGCGGTTTCCAAATGAATTCCAAATGAATACAGACATTGTGGATATAGAAAGACCACTGCTGGGGCGCCTGGGTGGCTCAGAGGATTAAAGCCTCTGCCTTTGGCTTGGGTCATGATCCCAGGGTCCTGGGACAGAGCCCCACATCGGGCTCTCTGCTCAGCGGGGAGCCTGCTTCCTCCTCTCTCTCTCTGCCTGCCTTTCTGCCTACTTGTGATCTCTGTCTGTCAAATAAATAAAATCTTAAAAAAAAAAAAAAAAAGACTGCTGCTAAGTGTGAAACATTCCAGATTTGCCACAATTTGCACGTGAGCTCTAAGTAACTACGTGTCAAGTCAGCCCTGTGCCCCAATGCTACCATCTGGGAAAGACCTTCCCTGACCCCCTTCCCTAACACGGCTACCTCTCCCCACACCTTTTTATGTTTCTTCATAGAATTTTACCCTGCCTCGATTTAGACTATGTATTTTTACTTTCTTGGTCCCACCCTCACCCTGAGCAGATGCCCCGCCTTACTCGAGACACGGAGTCTGGAACAGTGCCTGGGTCCGCAGGGGATCCTTGCCCTTTCCACCTGTCTCAGGTGGAAATCTCTGCCCCAGCCTCCCACCTGGCTGGCTCCCCCTCATCCTTCAAGCCTTGGGTTAAATGAAACAGCACAAAGCGGGTTTTTTTTGTTTTTTGTTTTTAGATTTTATGTATTTGACAGAGATCACAGGTAGGCAGAAAGGCAGCCAGAGAGAGAGGAAGGGAAGCAGGCTCCCAGCTGAGCAGAGAGCCCAATGTGGGGCTCCATCCCAGAACCCTGGGATCATGACCTAAGCTGAAGGCAGAGGCTTTAACCCACTGAATCACCCAGGTTCCCCGAAAGGGCTCTTTCAAGTAGGTCTCTGCTCTCCCCCTAGTTGTGGCCCAGATGATAATCAGACCATCTCGACTGTATCAATTTCCTTATTTCTATTTTGCCTCCATGGTAATCCCAGGAGGGCATCTGTCTTGTTTGCTGCTCCTTCCCCAGCACTTAGGCTAGTGTCGTCAGATATTGGTTAAAGGAATAAATGAGTGACTAAGATTCGAGTTGTTGCCCAACAACGACAGGGTAAGAAAGTGACCCTCTTTTTAAAAAGCAAACGAAGTCTGGTTTCTGATTTGACTATTTATGAGGTCAGAAACAAATAGAATGATTAATCTCATACTGAAAACACCTTGATGGAAGCTCAACCAAATGTGGGTCCTGACTTTCCAGCAGGGACACTGGAGAACCATTCCAGATGGTGTGGAGGAATTCCACTTGGAAAGCTCTCCAGGGCACTATCCCAGGATTTTGTAGATTTTGAGAGTACCTTAAGTACACTGAACTGTTCGATACTTCTTTGCAGGTCTGTCCCCAAGAGGGGACAACTCTTAAGTCATCTTTGTAGAAACAGCCTTTATTTATTTTACCCAATTATTTGAGTAGCTACTATGTGGTAGCTTTGAGGGACAATAAGGAGCCATCTAGGAGGGAATGCACATACAAGATCCAGGTGACTTTTCTAAAGACGAAGCCGGTGCTGAGTCTTGCAGCAAACAGGGGCTGGGGACATCATGAGAGACAGTGGCAGTTCTGGGAAGGAAGCATAAAGCAGAGCAGGGTATGCCTAAAATGCATACCCTGAGATGGGAGTGTGGGTCATTACCAGGATTTCTGCAATTCCAGAGAACGGATAGGAAGAAGGACTAAAGGTAGAGATTTAGGCAGGAATCTTGTAAAAGGCCTTACAGGTAGTTTTAAGGTGTTTGGACATTAATATGTTTTAAAGAGTGGTGTGTGGTCAGATTTGCATGAGAGGTCACACTACATGCTGTGGGTGTGGGGGGGAGGGGGACATTTAAATCGCTGGAAGGAGATTCATTAGAAAGTTAATGCAATGGCGCTAAATAAAGATGATGCAGGCTTGCACTGAAGGCATATTTCCAGAAATGTGGGAAATATAAAATTACAAGGACACAGTATAGAACAAAAATCTCTACTAAATGAGTAAGTGCATTGCTCATGGTTCCCTAGAGAATGGCTCTGCTCACTGCTTCAGGAAGCAGATCAATCTGAGACGTGAGGACCCAGTGGACATGAACAGTTTTAAGGCGGCTCGTGTTTATTTTATAGCTTTTCTGTTTCACAGCTCCCTGTGTGAAGGGAGATCATTCGGATGTTTTGATTTAAAAGTCCCTACTCTTTGGATCTACCAAGAAGCTCATGAAAAAATAAAAGTCAACAAGTCGAGCATATCGGTAAGTAATTTAGGATTGTAGCTTGTAGCCAGTGCTCTAGGACAGAACTGAGAATCTACGTACAATGCTATGTAACACCTTCTTTGATACTGTGTAACTTGTAGGCTCACCTACTGAGGTGAACAAAAAATTGTAGGATTGATTACTCCAGATCTGATCCTACATCTCATGAGATCAAGGTCCCTGAATTAACCAGCATGTTGAGTAGAACACACATTTGATAAAGCTGAATCAACAGCGCACATGACCTAATAGAATTAGTTTTTCCACATATTATTTGAAAGTGATACAGCACTCTTTAAAAATCCATGATCTCTGTGAACTATTTATTCACTTAGAAACAGTAATAAAACAAGTTAATAGACTGTCTGCACCCCATGGAGAAGGGGGTATTAGAGAGCAGGTTCTCAACGGTTCTCATGAATGCTGCGAAAGCCAGCCCTAAAATAAAGGGGGAAAGCATACAGAAATAATGCAATGTTTGGTTGTGGAAGATGCTTTTGTAGTTACATTTGAATATACAGTTGGTCCCTGAAACAGCATAGGGGTTAGAGGCACATGGGGAAATGTGGAAAATCAGCGTGTAACTTAAAAACGCATTTTCTTTTTTTTTTTTTTAAGATTTTATTTATTCATTTGATAGAGAGAGACCACAAGTAGGCAGAGAGGCAGGCAGAGAGAGAGAGAGGAGAAAGCAGGCTCCTTGCCGAGCAGAGAGCCCGATGCGGGACCCGATCCCAGGACCCTGAGATCACGACCTGAGCCGAAGGCAGCGGCTTAACCCACTGAGCCACCCAGGCACCCATTTTCTTTTTATTTTAAGTAAACTTGATACCACACGTAGGGCTCAAAGTCACAACCCCGAGGATCTCTAGAGTCCCGTTTTCTACTGACTGAGCCAGCCAGGCACCCCTCGAATGTCATTACTAATAGCTTGTTGTTGACTACAAGCCTTACAGATAATAAAAACAGCTAGATAACACATTTTTTTGTATGTTCTACATGTTATGTATGGTATCCTTACAATAAGTGAGCTAGAGAAAATGTTATTAGGAAAATTGTAAGAAAAATGCATTCACCTTTATAGTGGTAGGCTGCAGTTACTGAAAAAATCTGAGTGTACTGGACCTGCAAAGCTTAAACCCATGCTGTTCAAGGGTCAACTGCCTCTCTTATAATCTAATCAATCCTAGCTAATGCTTGTGATTGGACACTATAAAAATAAAGTTAGGAACCTATTTCCTGTTCAAGCAGCAATCTTTAGATCTCTATCTGGTTTCCACCACTAGTCCAAGTGAGGCTAAATACCAGCCTGAACAAGAGGGGCCCGTTTCCTCATTTAGTTATTTGCATGTTGCCTTAGTTAGAGGAGAAATTCAAATGCCTTCCTGAAAGTTTTTCTGCAACACAAAACACTGTATGTGGCATAAGGGCAACAAACACAAACTAAAATTTGCCACAAAATAGTATTTGGAAGAAAACGGTAGTGCCGCCCCACACAGGTATTTATTCTAAATACCTTGGAATACCTTGGAATTCTCCAAGCTTCTTCATTGCCTCCATCAAACAAACAAAAAAGTCCTAAATGTGGATTCAGGTAAGGAGAGATTTATTGGAAAGGATTCTTGCAAGAAATGGAGGGGACTATGGCAATCAGGCAACCTCTTTGACTGGGAGATCTATGAGCATTCAAAGATTAGTCAGAGAAGGGCTTTCCTTTACTAGGAAGGAATGAAGACGTTCCCCAGGCATGGAGAGGTAGACAGGACAGTAGATCAGAGCATATGGACCCTGAGCTCAATTTATTCTCAGGGGGGCCCTTCAGGAGGGGCTATGTGTTGTATGGGGCAAAGGTGGGTCAAAGTTCAGGGGTGTGGGCAGGGAGAGAAGTTCCAAGTTTGGTCAAGTCACTTATTGTCCAGACTGGTCAGGGGAGACAGGGTTCAGATCATTGACAAGACAAAAAAAGGGAGTTGAAGGGTTGAGTCTGGCCTTGTCACAGGTCGATAAGGGGGAAATCTGAGTGTTGTTGAAGTCACCTGGGGAAGGGTGGGTCCTTGTAGTGAGTCATTTCCTGGAACACAAAAGAGGGGAGGATTGTCTTCCGGGTTTCAGGTAAAATTCAACAGATATGCTCTTGGCTTAAAAAGAAAAGAAAGGGAAGAAGATATTGAGAATTTTACCTAAATGGGTTTTGTTTTGTAGGAGAAAGTGTAGGTTTAAAAGAATTTTGGTGAAAGTACTTTGAGATCAGCTCTGAGGTTGCGAACCCATTTAAGGCTCTCAAACCATCACCTTAGATTAAGAACAAGCTGAAGAAAACTGCCAGGAACTTTCAGAGAAGCTGACTTGCAAAGTGAAACCAGGACTTGGGTCACTGGGTGAAAAGGTACAAGGTTTCCTTCAGAAGAAACCAAAAGATCAGTCTTGACCGAAGGTTTAGAGGTCTTGAAATCCTGCTCTTTTTATCCCATATATGTGGTAGTGACTCATTATATGATTGTTTTTCTTTGAACTTTCCTAAGAGATGCCTTCGCCCATCCATGAACATTCTCTCTACCACCCACAGGCTAACCCACTGGGCCCATTCCAAAGACTCTTCATTTCCTCCAAAACACCCTTTATTTTAGGCTGGACACAGTATGAGGACATGGGAAGGTGGCCGGATTGGGCAGGATTATCAATATCACATCCTTCATTTCATCATATGTAAATGTAGGTATTAAGTATCTTATCAAAATGATGTTAGATTGAGATAAAAATATGTTTGGGGTGGGGGGAAAGGAACATATTTGGAAGTGTTATGCCATCTGTGGGCTTGTAGGCTTTTTTTTAAAAAACATTATTTTTAGAAACAATGACTGACTCATGGAACTTCTATTCCATGTGTGGAACCTATCAACATGCTTCCAACATCATATTGTAGATAAAGAAATGCAACAGTTCCTATTTCTACAGCATTTGCTTGTGTCCCGTGGTTTCACACAGCAGGCATGAGATCAAATTACACTCCGGCACCATCTCATCATCTTAAGAGACAAGCACATTTTAATCTGCTTTTACTCACCCAGGGGTCCACCTGGACATAGCTGAGGACCAAAGCATTGGTAGCAATGACTAATGCGTTAAGTTTATGGTCACAAGATCCCCAAACAAAAAACTACAGGTAGACACTCAAGCCTGATGTCTCTCCAAGAACCCAAGAAGCAGATGTTTTAGGAGACGCCTTGCTTGTCTTCCCACTTGTCTCAATGTCTGGTGTGTAAATGCACATACTCCCAGCGTTTCAGGTTGCAAAGGGTGAAAAATGGCCAGGGGACCACAACAGAGAATTTATCCTGGGGTTTTGCTTTGGGTGCCTGTCCATTCACCTTGGCTTTTGTAGGGTAATTGCAATCACAGAAGCTGCTGTTCCATTTTTCAAGATTACTTTCTGAACCAGGATCCATCTCATGAATGGTGTTTAAGGTTTTAATCTTAAAGATGACCCCCTAAGAAGGCTCTAGGTAGTTTTATTTTATACTGTTTCATAGGTTTTCTTTAAACTATATTCCTCATGAATGTATAAAATTACCCAAGATCAATGTTCATTAGAGAGCTAGGTAACCGATTAGCACACCTTCAACACTCTTGTAGGTAAGGGAGAGGTTTTTAAACATAGATGAGCACCTGGTTTTCTGAAACCCAGGTTCTTGACAGTTTCAATTATTTAATCCATTCAATGCTAATCATACCCTTTTAATTGCCCCCCGGGGCGGGGGGAATAGTCAAACATTCTTTGTAGATTAAGCGAAATTTTTTTAAGCATAAAATTCAGTCTTACACATTTGAAAAGCTTTCTACAGTACAAATTTAGGTTTCTGAATTTCTGAATCCAGGCCCCAATAAGCAAAAGCCTCAAAGGAACATTTAGCGAGTTGGGAATGCTTACTTACCCAAGTGAACAGAACAAGTTTCTGTTTTTTTTTTGTTTTGTTTTGTTTTTGTTTTTAATGAATCCCAATGAAACAGTCACCTTGTGAGTTTTGTTGGCTAGAGAAAAATGGAGACTTTCAATCCACCCCTCTCCATCCCCTACCCCCCGCCCCGGCCCCGTGTCCCCTCTTTCTAGCTAAATGTTTTTTTTCCAATTATGTAGTCAAACACTGGAAATTGCTCAACCTTGATCTGTTTCACAGCCCCTTCTTTACGAAGCCCTCTTGGGGTGTGGTCAGGCGGGGATGGGCTGACTTCCCACGGGCAGCCCCTATCCCACCCGGGTGGATTGTAGCGTTAGTATTACATGCAGATTCATCTTCTCCTTTGCCTGCACCTTCTATTATGGCCTCATAAAAGAAATCAGCTTTTATTTCTTTCACTGAGCCTTTATTGGTATAGCCGTGTTAGTTTAAAAGGAAGCCTGCTTACGGCTGCTCACAGCTTGTTAATTTCCAAATTAAGAGTTTCTGGAAAAACCTTCAGAACGTCATTTCCCATCCTCTAGAGTCAAACTGCTCTGTGTTTGAAAAACATTTTCAAGTTGAACAAAACATTTTTTCCCCTCTGATTTCAGTGCCTGTGAATGCCAGAAGAAATTTAATTTTGAAAGAACAAAAA
Source organism: Mustela nigripes (assembly GCF_022355385.1). Classification (NCBI taxonomy): domain Eukaryota; kingdom Metazoa; phylum Chordata; class Mammalia; order Carnivora; family Mustelidae; genus Mustela; species Mustela nigripes. The sequence goes on along the minus strand of NC_081559.1, from coordinate 31,603,986 downwards.
CCAACATCTTTTTCTAGTTAAATCTGCGCATATGCCATACAATGAATTCATACGTGCCACAGTGCGCACACGCACACAGAAGCTCAGAGCTAGATTTGCGCGCTTGATGTCTGCCATTGCCATTGTGCCCAAACTAGGAGGAGTCTTGAACCTTCAGTGAGTCTCTCTGTCCCTCCTCGGCCCGAAGGCCAAATGGTTCCTAGGGACTCAGACTTGGAGTGGCTCCACTAAGGACCCTTTTCATAGGGAACCACTATAGCTCTTCATGGGCAACCCCAGAAAAACCAGTAGGAGCTAACCCAGTCAAGGTGTAGGGGGCGTCTCTCCAGGGAAATATTATGGGGCCAGATGCATTATCAAAGTCAGATCTTAGGATTAAAGACTGTTTTCTGGAAAGACCATCCGCATCAATATTTTTTATAATTGCAAAACTCTCAAAATAAGAGGAGCCCTGTGGTTATTTTGTTCAAGTCCATATTTCATAGATGGTCAGACAGGCCCAGAACGGTCATTTGAGGAGCTACTAGTAAACTTTGGACTACCATAGGTTGCATACCTCGAACAGGCTGCAAGCTAGGAGCCCCTCTCAGCTTGCCGAAACCCACGCTGTGTTAAATAGGGAGCAATTTTCACTTGGATTAGAATCCAAGTCTCCTACCTCTTAGGGCAAACAAACCATCCTCTCATTCAATTATTCCTTTTAAGCTGAAAGATTCCTGAGTCATCCCGACCCGGTTCCCTCTTTTTCTTCTGTATTCATGCGTGAATGTCGAGCCCTTTTTAATGTTCTAAGCAGTACGCAAACCCTATGCTGTGGTAAAATATTGTGTGGCTGGGGCGGCAAAGAGATGGAAGGGGTGAACTGGCCTCCAATCAATAGAGGAGGTAGAATTTAGGAAACTTTTTCTTATTTTCTACCTTTTTGTATTAACGGAGTTTGCTACTTATAAAATGAAAAAAATAAAATTGAGCATGTTAAATACATAAAAAAGTGGAGGTACATTGAACGTATTTAAGGGAAAAGGCTAGTGCAGATGGCAGTGGCTCGTGGCCAGGATTCTGGGATCAGAGAGTCATGGGTTCAAACCCAGTCTCTGCCCTCACTGCTTCTTTGCCTTTAGAAGGAGAATAACAGCAGTGCCTCTAGTGTGCTCAGTAACGTCTGTAAGTCCATTGTCTGCATCTAGCAGAGTTGGTACTTGACAAATGATGGCTGTCACCACGCTGAGCCATCATGGTCTTGAAAGCTGGCATGGAGGCTGTGCTCCTGGGAGGAGCACGTCGCTTACGCTTCTGAATTTTCGGCTGTCATGTATTCATAAGCACTCATACTGTGGCTCCTTGAAAAGTATATATTCTCTCCACCTCACAGGGGACAAGATAAGAACAAATGGGCTGCACCCAGAGGACAGACCCCCGAGGACAGTGCTGGAGTGGGGCTCCGATGCCAGCAGATGGACTGGAGTCAGAGCTGGGGCCTCTGGAGTCCATCGGGCCAGCAAGCCTCAGTCTCCCAGATTAACCTTCAGATGACCGAGGTCCGACTCCCACCAAGCAGGCCTAGTGCCTCCTGGCTGCTGTGTGTGCCTGCAGAAGCCACCAGAGCAAAAGGGCCTGACTGGGGCTGGTGGCAGCTGGGCCGCCCACTGGGGAGAGTCTCCCGCGCTGTCTGCCCTGGGGAGAAGATGCTACAACTGCCTCCTCTGGGAAGCTCTGGTGCTGCGCAGGTGAAAGGGCAGGGAGGAGGAGAGAGGACAGCCAGCAGGTTAGTAAGACTGGGTTTGTCTAGCAGGTCTCAGGCTTCCAGAAAATTCCGGAGGCCTAACTAAAGCATGACCTTCCAGCTATAAATAGGTAGAGCACTTAACTACCGAAGGCCTCTCCTTCCCCTTCCCAGCAAAGGTGAAATCTCCCGACCCTCAAAAGCTCTGGGAGAGCTGCTGAGGAAAGTAAGACTCCTCATCCTCGCACTGAGGGGCCCATAGGTGCGGAATGCACCGCTGATGAAGGTGCCCGGAGACCACAAGCCTGGGAAACACAAGGCATGCAGGGCATGATGGTGACAAGAAAAAGGTTGGCCTTCCCCAGGAGGTTGTCTCCTCAGGCAAGGATAGCCCCCTGAGGGTCAAATCACCATCTCCTTGTGGGATAAAGGGCCACTCTTATATTCGCTCCTCCTTTTCCTCTTGACTGCTCTGCACGCTAGGGCAAGGACGTGGAGAGTGGGCCCAGATATGACAAGCCCACGGGGTCGGCAGGCAACAGACCTCAGGCTTCCAGCCCTGAAACAAAGCTACCAAAGCCCTTCTCCACCCTCCTGGGCTCCAGGCCTTCTGGAAAAGTGGAGCAGATCTGGGGCACATGGTCTGACCAGCGGGTTACTCACAGGGACCCCTGCACAGATTAGTGAGGGGTGAATGTCTGGGAAATCTGTGACAGGGCTGTTGTACCCCACAGGGCACTTGTAAAGGAGACATTCTAACCTCACAGGCCCAGAGTGTTTCCCGAAGAATTGCATTTGGTGGGTGGGTGGGGAATGAGCCAAGTGCAGCCACAGTTCAAGCAAGAGGAGAAGGACCTGGAGTCTGGAGCTAGAACCAGGGATGAGCCCTCCCTGTGTTACTCACTGGTTCTGTCCCTTGGGTTAAGTCACTTAACCCTTTGGGTTTCGGTTTTCTCATCTGCAAAGTGGGGTTCATAGATATAAAAGGTCTGGCGTGGAGAGGAGGGTCTATAAGCAGACCCTAAGCAGACCCATTTCAAGAATACAGCTTTGTAAATGGAATTGATTGGTAGGAAAAAAAAATGAGTTTTGTTAAGATTTAATTTGAAAATTTTATCTGAAAGACTGCCCCCACCACCACCCATGGCCTGTGGATTAGGTGACAGGGAGGGAATCTGGGACAAAAGTCCCATCCAGGAGGGTACTTTGTAAAGCCCTGCAGGGACTGTCCCACAGGCAGATGGGCACAGCAGCCCCCGACCCCCCTCCCTGGGCCACTCCAGTGAATTCGGAGAGTCCCAAATGCCTTTTGCTCCTCCCTGCCTGACTGTTTCTCAGTTTCTGCTCTGGACAGGACTTGGCGAATACTATTTGTTTTTGTTTTTGTTTTTGTTTTTTTTGGTTTGTTTGTTTGTTTTTTATATAAGACTTGAAATGCTTCCAGGAAACCAAAGGGAGCCGATAAGGACTAACCGCACACAAAACTCTATGAAATATTTAGTGTTTCACATTATTTTAGGAGCTCCATAAAGCTTGCCATTTGCAACAATGTGGATGGAACTAGAAGGTGTTATGCTAAGCGAAATAAGTCAATCAGAGAAATACAATTATATGATCTCACTGATATGAGGAATTTGAGAAACAAGACAGAGGATCATAGGGGAAGGGAGGGAAAAATGAAACAGGATGAAACTAGAAAGGGAGACAAACCGTAAGAGACTCTTAATCTCAGGAAACTGAGGGTTGTTGGGGGGTTGCGGGGGAGGGATGGGGTGGCTGGGTGATGGACACTGGGAAGGGTATGTGCTATGGTGAGTGCCATGAATTGTGTAAGACTAATGAATTACAGACCTGTGCCCCTGAAACAAATCATACATTATATGTTAATTTAAAAGAAAAAAAGAAAAGCAGCTCCATAAAGGCATCCTACCTCCAGGCCCCTGGGGTTTCTAACAAACAACTTCATACCTAACTAAGCTCTAAAGCCATCACATACCCACAAGATAAATTAAGTGGCACATTTAGAAGGGGATACTTGGAAAGGGGGGCCACTATCTGGAAGGATTACAATTCTGCCCAATCAAAACAGAACCAAACTGAATCCAGTACTGCAGTCTTAAGGGGCAGGGAGCAGGGACAGTATTGGAGGGCGGGGTGGCAGGAGGAGTAGGGAAGAATGTGGGCACATTTTCCAGGCATCATATGGGGGGGGGGTCATTTCTCCAGTAATGAGAATGACCCACGATCCAAAGAGAGACCCAAACTATCTGTTCACCAGTTTTAAGCTTTTCTTTTTTTTGAACCCAGACTAAAACCGAACTATTTCCTTACTGCGTTTCAAAACCAAACCAATAGAGTTTGCAAAAGAAACCCCCTAGAGCCATTTACTTAATATTTAACTAAAACTAAATTAAGAGATGCTACTTCAGAGAAACTGGGCAGCATCTCTGCCGCCTAATTCTGCTTCATTCAATGCAAGTTAGCGTGGGTTACAATCTGGCCAGTGTTGAATACTTTTCAAGACTCATTAATCTCAGGCAAGAACCAATTTAACGAGCAGGGCAATCTTTTGAAGTGAACGGTGGTAGTGGTTTAAACAGAGGATTAGGAGTTAATCACATTTAAAGTCATCTCTGGGCACTAAAAGTGACCCTGGACGAGGGGAATGAATTACAGGGACTGGGCGGCCGTTCCCCTCTTCTTCCTTACTCCCCTGTGGGACAGCCAGATGGCAGCCTGCCCACGTCCAGAGACAGGGCTCCATTCTGCCCACTGCGACAGGTTATCACAAAGTTTGCCTCTTAACCAACTGATGGGTCAGCTTTATAAAATATTACTCTAGACTCCATGGCCATTAGACACTGTCTAGATCACGGGCACAGTGTAAGTGTAAATTTCAGGTCTTTGAACCACAGATATCAGCCAGCTAGTGTTCAGTAATCAGCATGTGAGCCACGTGAAATGCATCATTTCAAACTTCAGCTCTCCAGTGTGAATATGACTGAAAAGACTAGGAACAGAAGGGCCTGGCAAAAAGAAATCTGTTCAGATTCCTTTTATATTCACCAAGCAATTAAGCATTTTCCTTTAAAGTGTTCCTTCGATCCTGTTGAACACAAACAGCGGGCAGCCCAACAATTATTCAGCAATGGATTGGATATGGATGTCAACTGCACTAACACTGACGGGATTCACCGCAAAGAGACAAAATTAGTAAAGCCACATTAGCATTCGGTCTGCAAAAGAGAGGACATGGGTTTGGTTTTTGTTTTTTTAAATGTGATCTGGCCCAGCACTGGCTCTTTTGCTTCTTACTCCACACCATAGCTGAAGCTCTTCTAAGGGTCACACAGCAGACATACAAAGAGGACTCAGGACCGTGTTGTGTTGCAGGCCTCTGAGTATCGTCTAGCTGAGTCCTTCCATTTGAGAGCTAGGGGCACTGCTGGCGGGAATCCTCACCCGCCTTGCACAGGTTTCACTGCAAGGATTATGGTTCAAGTCTTGATATTCTGACCTGGCCCGTGGCTCTGTGCCTCAATTAACTGTCTATCCCCACCCCAAAAGAGCTGTTTGGACCAAGTTTGACTGGCACGAGATGGCTGGAATCATGAGACTTACTGAGCTGGGTCCATTGGTCTTGAAAATCTAAAGGAAAGGACCATTGGGAGGTGACCAGCTGGCAACAGGAGGTGAAGCAGCAAGTACATGGGGTCCCAGCTTCATTGAGCAGAGGACCACGCTGTCCACAGGAGTCTGGCCCTGTGACATTCTGGCTCTCAGATTCCCTGGAATCTTACACTAAGTCCCCACTTTGAGTGGGTCTCTCTTTCTGGGAACCAAGCAACACTACCTATAAACATCAGCCTGGTGTTCCTTTCATGGTATTACAGGACCAGATCCTTCTGTCCAGACCTCAGAGCTGAGGATGGAAGTGGAAGGAGCCCCCCCGTCCTACCCCCCACATGCGGGCCTGGCTTCCAATCAGGGACGTCAGCAGAAGCCATGGATTCTTAGAAGAGAGATGAACTCTGCCTGAAAACATTCAGAAGCAGCCATCAGAAAAACTGTCAGAATAGTTTAGATAGGGTAATAATTTCTTAAAATAGTCACACTTAAGAGCGCCTGGGTGGCTCAGTGGGTTAAGCCGCTGCCTTCGGCTCAGGTCATGATCTCAGGGTCCTGGGATCGAGTCCCGCATCGGGCTCTCTGCTCAGCAGGGAGCCTGCTTCCCTCTCTCTCTCTCTGCCTGCCTCTCCATCTACTTGTGATTTCTCTCTGTCAAATAAATAAATAAAATCTTTAAAAAAAAATAGTCATACTTAAGTAAGAATGGTAGGGAACAGATCTTTTGATGTTAGGAAAAAATCTGCAAATTTTCTCATGTGCAAACGTGCTGTGTTTACAAATGAGAAGAATGTTTACAAGTAGAAAAAAAGGCAAGGAAAAACTCGAGACAAATTTTAACTTTACTGGAGTTCAGGCATCAGGAACCAGGTTTTCTAAGGGCCGGTCACTGGAGTAAGCTATTTATGGCCAGAGAAACTATTAGTCAGAAAGATTAGGTGCCTGAAATTAGGAATCCCAAATTCAAATGCCTGAAAGGGGCCAGTGTGGTCACAAAGGGTAATACAACAGGGAGTGGTGAGGTCTGTGCCCAAACTGAATACCCAGTAGAAAAGCACTGAAATTCAATTTTTGTAAAAGATTTATTTATTTTAGAGGGTGGTGGAGGGGCAGAGGGAGAGAGACAGAGAATCCTCAAACAGACTCCCCGCTAAGCATGGAGCCCAGACATGGGCCTCAATCCCAGGACCCTGAGATCATGACCTGAGCCAAAATCAAGTCAGACACTTAACCAAAGGAACCGGTGTTGTTCAGGTTTAAAGGGCTTTAAGTCACTATTAATGACACCATAAATTTAAATACCATTTCTCAAAGTCTCAAACTTCTAAAAATCTTATTTGTAAAGATACATGGTCTCTGATCCATGGAAAAAAATCAATAGCTCAGTATCATTTTTATAACTGATGAAAAATCCATTTAAAAACTAAAGCCTCTCTTTAAACACACACACACACACACACACACTCAAAAGGCAGAATAACAATTCACAGAGGAGTTCATACAAATGGTTAATAAAAATCTGAAAAATGCTTTCATCTTCACTAAAACTATATGAAATGAAAATTAACTGAGATAACATTTTTTTCCCATTGGTGAAATTAGCAGTGATTTAAAAATAAGAATGCACAAAGTTTATGAGGAAATGTCAAAAGGGGTACTCACACACGATGGGGATGCTTGATACCAAACTATTTCTAGGAAAATAATTTAGCAACAGAGCTCAACGATTCTATGAACTCTGTGTCAGAAGAAGTTTTGCTCCCTTAGGAATAAACCAAATGTTTCCTAGTGGATGTAACTGAATCTCATTTTGGTTTGGTTAGGACAAAATCAAAGACAAATTTGCGGCTCAACTTTGAATCAGTAAGCTACATTTCATTTCAGACTAGGCCTTTATCTCCTAATTTATCCATATTTCCCCTAATTTTGCTTTTCCCATTTTACTTCCATCTCATTTTGAATGCCAAGAGATATCTTAAAAGAGCAGTATAGAAATAAGTAACATAAGAGCAGACAAAAAGGAGCTTCCCAAGGATGAACTGTGGTATTGATATTTGCACTGCTATTTTACTAAATGGAGAATAACTTGACTTAGCAGAAAGTGAGATTTTGCCTCACGTTACAAAGCCGACCACCATGCAGATACAATGAAATGGTCTCTCATCTTTTTGAGACACAGCAATATTGTTTTAAAGCCTTTATTTTTTGGTAGGGGTGCCACCACACCAAAGTGGAAGACAAGAGATGGGACAGTAACTCTGGATAGTGACTCTTCCTAAAGCACGGTCTGCCATGTCTTTTCATGAGAATCTAGGTCAATTACCATTCACAGTCATCTCTGCTCCATGAAATCCAATGGTGGAATCCAATGCCAGGTTAAATACCCTGGTAAGTGACAGAAGAGGGAAATGATGACTTGACAGATGTCTTTTAGCTAACTAAAAAGGCTCGCTTATCTAAATTTTCTGGGATGAAATACTCTGACTTGTCAAGAAAGTTACATAAAAGACACTTAAATAAAATACAGAGTTCATAAATGTCAGATGGGCAAACCTGAAACACAATCATAGCAAATATGCAATAGAAGGTAACTTTGGGGGGCAACTGGTTAGCTTAGCTGGTAGAACAAACAACTCTTGATCTTGGGGTTGTAAGTTCGAGCCCCAGGTTCTATGTGGAGATAACTTAAAAATAAATCTTAAAAAAAAAAAACAAAAACGAGGGTAACTTTGGGCAAGTGATTTTAATGCTTAAAGCCTTGGTTTTAACACCTCTTAAAAAAATTAAAAAAAAAAAAAAAAGAGGAGAAGCTCTTCATATCATTTAGCTCTGTTCTAAGAACTGACAGCAGCAGCTGCCTCCAGCCCACGAGGCCCTGGATGCCAGGATCAAGTCCACTCAAGCCAATGTGATCACGGGTGAGTTATTCAGTCTTTCTAGATACCAGTTTCTGATCTGTAAAATGGGCTGGCAAGCACCACCTCTCAGGATCACAGGCAGGGTTCAAGGAGGTAAAAATATGGAAGGCGTCGTCTCACGGAAGGCGTAAGTTGTAGAACGACGCTGATGCACTCAATGTAGGCTATGGCTCAGTATTATTTGAAGTATTACTCTCCTGATCTATAAAATGATGAAAATGATACTCACCCCATTGTTATGAAATCAAATAAGATAAACAACACAGATGCCAGTAAAAGCAATAGAAGATGTACTGTGTGTGGGGGTGGGGGTGGGGGGATAGTCAGGATTGCGACGAGGAAGTGCTCACTAGAACCATAAATTCTGCTAAGCTACCTCAGATGGTATGAGTCACCCCCGTGATAACAAGTAATTTTTTAATGCAATAACACCTGTTGGGATTCCATCCAAGGAAAACCGTGGAACGGACAGAAAATCTCACAAGAGGTTTAGCGCTCCTGAACACAGTTGCCTTTCCAAGCCTCTTGGACGAGAGAAGATGTTTAATGCTAAGAGGCTTCGCACTCTGCCCCGTGTCATTGGCGTGGCTGCATCCTCACTCCCTAAAGACCCATGTCCCTTCTGCCAGAGAGGCTGCCTCAGAGGAAGCTGCTTCCCAGGGAGGGCCTCACTGTGCTCCAACCTGCCATCCCTCCTAACCTCCCCCACTCCCACCAAACCCACCAGGGACTCCCCTTCCCTTCCTGCCTTCTTCCCAGAGCCAAACCAAGCATCTTTTATTATCTCTGCCACAGGCACAGAGCTCCCTCCTCCCCACCTCCCAACATACCTTTCCATCTAAGTCTTGTGCTGCTCTCTCTCTCTCCCCCTCCCCCCTCCTACCTCTCCCCCTCCACCTCTGCTTGTCCCTGTCCCTCTGTTCTTGTCTATCTCCTAAAATGGCCTCCACTGTCTGCACACAGACCTACTAGGAATTCACTGCTTCGAGGATCCAACTGACCACACAGGACGTGGAACCTCGAGCCCGGTGGCCTGTGGACCTGAGCGCACAACCCATTTTTTTAAAAGCAAGGAACAGGTCACCAAAGCACAAGACAATCTACTACTCAAAGGTTGCTCTTTTCCTTTCTCAGGAAAAGATCTGATCTACTCACTCTCTGACAAAAGACTGGTAATTCCACCTCACACAGGAAATCCTTCGGGCACTTTGAAAGGAAGACGTGACAACCAAACGACAATCAGAGAGTCCCCTGACTACCATCCGGTGTAAAGTTTCTCTCAGCTGCTCAGGAAAAACGGACCACTCTCAGTGGGGGATACAGCAGGCCTCGAGCCGATGGCATACGTGAACAATTATAAAAGGGTTTAACATCATCTGCCTCCCTCAACCACCACAGAAGTTGGAAAACTGATATATATTCATATGCACACACATATAGAAAGTAAATGAATGGGAGGAAACTCAAGCACCCAGCCCCTTTGCTGCATTTCAGAAATGCTCCCTGCCCTGCCCCCATGCGCGCTTCTTGCCTTCCCAGTGGAGCCGGGACGGCCCTGCTCTGCAGGTCTCGGAGGGACAGCAGAAAGAGACATGCATGACTGATGACACCACCTTTCGCCTTTTGCAAGAAGCCTATGCTTTTGCAGAGTCTCAGGTCATACTCTCACTCATACAGGAGCTAGATTTCAGAAGAGGACTGCTTGGGAGACAGGGATGACAAGGAAAGGAACCAGTGGCTTGTAGGGTTTAGAGAGAAAAGGAGAAAAAAAAAAGTCGGGAAGAATTTGGGGCCAAATAATCATAACCATAAGCCCTGGAGACCTTAGTGGTTAAAGCTCTAGGCTAGAGGCTTCAAACCAGTCCTCGTACATGTGGACTTCAAGGATTCTTTGTTCAGCTGATGCATAATGTTTTAAAGATGTATGCCTACATTTAAAATATGGGAGGCTTTCCACGAAAAACAAATCTAACAGCTCCAGCCCAGTTGCTTCAGGGCGGTCACAGGTGGAACTGAGAGGTGGCTGCTCCCCAGTGCCCCTAGTGGCCACACCGTGACTCTCACTAACACCCCCACTCCCTCTACTACCCTAACCATCCCCACCACCCTCCCCGCCTAGGACTTAACCCTTTGATTTCCCTTCCCCTGTCCTAAAGGACATGTGACGTTATGGTTTCTGACTAAGGGCCCTAGAACTTGGTCTACAAACGAGAAAAATAAAACCCAGAGTGGTGGAGTCATTTCTTTAAGATCACACAGCTTTTCAGAGCAGAGCTGTGCAAGAACCCAGATCCCTTCACACAGCCAAGTATTCCTGAACCCCCGTTTTCAGCACAGAATCTTGAGTTGTGGAAACAGCCATGCTGGCAGCCTCGCTCTGATGTGCCCCTGCCCAGGGAAGCCGTCTGACCTCTGAACTGGCTGACCATTAAAACTCCTTCACCTTCACAGACGAGTCGCTAAGCATTACCACATTCAAGCAGCGATGGGTAGCGTCCTCCCACATGCCAGGCCCCTAGTTCTAAGCCTCTAAGACCACTTGGAATGAATGATCAGTCAACAGCTTCTAGTTTCGGTTTTGGGTCAGATTGTACTAAAATTGGCCTCTTGGGGGGATGCATTTTTACGCCCCTACATGGGTTCTCAGAAACGTCCTTTCTTCTCTGCACCTCACATCTTCGCTCTTCTGGGTTTGTTCCTGCAAACAGAGGTGTGCGCCAGTGTACATGCATCACAGGTTTGTCTGGTTTTTGCAAACAAAACAAGTTATGTCCACAGCTTTTAAATATTTCCAAAGTAAACCATATAAAAATTTAACTCTAAGTGATTTAAAAAAAAAAAAGAAGAAGAAGAATAACAACACATATGCAAAGTACTTGAATTCCAAAGCAGGTGGTTGTTGAAGGCGTCGTTGCGGTTAGTAGGTAATAAGCATACTTACAACCCATATGATGATCAGTCTTCTGGATAAATAAGGATCAATGTTCCAGTGAGTGAACGGAAGAAATGTGATGTAGAAGACTTCTTGACCCAGAGCAGCAGAAAATCGGAACAGGTAATAGTAGAAATAATTCTTCACAATGTACTTCTGTACATAAGCCTAAAAGACAAAAGTTAGAAGACTCTGAGTTCCTCCCCAACATGTCACTGTAGGGCAAGCTTTTTAAAACTTCTGTGTAAAACTCATGCGCTCTCAACTGCCAGGGTGTTTCCATGATGTAATTACAGTAGCACTGCTATCCGTGTTCTCAACCCTGATACAGAAGAGGTTAGTTCTTCATAAAATTAAGTAGCATCATGACAGGCTATCAGCAGAAGGCAAGGCCAAGCCTCAATCTTGTCTCCTTTGTATATACAGAAGGCAAATGCTGTGAAGACACTTTCTGGGTTTAGGATTATAGTAGGTAGAATAACATAGCCAAATATTTCCCCATCCTAAGGGATCTGTGAACTTGCTGCCTTACGTGGCCAAAAGGACTTGGCAGGTGTAATTAACAATGTTGAGACAGAGAGATCACATTCTCTTTGGGCTCAGTGTGACCACAAGGATCCTCGCAAAATGGGAGAGGGAGGCAGGAAGGTCAAGGAGAGGGTGATCTGAAAATGGGGAGAGGTCCATCGGGCAAGGGAGGCAGGGCACCCCTGAAAGCTGCAATAAAGAAAGGGAAGATTCTCCCCTTGAGGCTCCGAAAGCTATGAAGTCTCAGTGATGCCTTGGTTTTGTCTGAATATGAACCATTTTTGGACCTTGGACCTCCACAGCTGAAAAAGATACATCTGTGTTGTTTTGAGCCACTGAGCGAGTGGTGGCCTGACAGAACTGCAGCAGTCACAGATAACGAACACGGGACTTTAGAAACATCACTCACCAGTGAATATTTTTAGTTTACCTTTTTTTTTTTTTAAATTTGAGAGAGAGACCCAGTGGAAGGAGAGGGAGAAGCAGACTCCCCAATGAGCAGGGAACCAGACTTGGGGCTTGATCCCAGGACTTGAGCCGATGGCAGATGCTTAAGTGACTGAGCCACTGGGGCGCCCCTTGTGTTTACTTTTTAAATGGGATTAGTACAGTCAACCCAGTGGAGGGATGGTATAAGAAACACATCAAGGGGGTGCCTGGGTGGCTCAGTGGGTTAAGGCTTCTGCTTTCGGCTCAGGTCATGATCTCAGGGTCCTGGGATCGAGCCCCACATCGGGCTCTCTGCTCAGCACGGAGCCTGCTTTCCCCCCTCCCTCTGCCTGTCTCTCTGCCTACTTGTGATCTCTCTCTGTCAAATAAATAAAAATCTTTAAAAAAAAAAAAAACACACATCAAGAACATTCAGGGTCTGCTAAAATGCAAACCTATTTTCAACCATTCCTTCCCTCCTTCTTATCCTGGCAGCAGGCAGGGGGAAAAAAAAAAGACTTAAGGGGGTTAAAATAGGAATATGCAATCTATTTTAAACTGTGACAAATGTCCTTAAATTATGGTAGATTAGTAATGAGTTAACAAACAAAAACATGGTCACCCTGTTAAATCAATCTAAAAAATAGAGTTTTCATGCTGATTTATATGGTAGTCATAAACTTTATAAAAATAAAATCAAAGCAAAATGTCAAGGATGAAAATAGGGAGAAGATGCAGACCTATGGCAGGGGCAATGGTGTAAAGGGACTTTTGTAGGTCTGCATTTTGGCTCTGCTTTGTTTTACACCAAGTCTGAGGTGCTCAAATCCTGGGGGAATTCAGAGAGTAAGATGCATATGCATTTATTCTGCAAACACTCATTCTGTGCCTATTGCAACTGAGAACCCGTGCGTGCCAAGGATATTCAGATGAACCAGGCACAGTGCCTGGCTTCCAGGCGCTCTTGTGTGTGGGGGGGGGGTGGTGCCAGAGAGTACTGTTTGGGGGAATGAAGTTTTAAAGGACCAATATGGTGTTCGAGGCTTTGAAAAAAAGCCAAGATTACTTTTATATTTAAGGAATAAAAAAAAATGACCTTGGAAATTGCACGAATATTAACTGTACTTGACACTGTTGGCTGCCTGCCAAGTATGCATTCCTCTCTTCTAAAAGGTTCCCAATTTTATTCCAACATCTCCACCTCCCTCCCACCCCCTGAGTCACAGGACTCAGGGGGAAGTTGACACTGCTCTTAGCTCCAGTCATGAGAAGTTCAAGGCTTTGGCCTCAAGCCAAGAAGTGCATGGCACAACCCAGAAGAAAGTCACTGGTCAGGGGCAAGCACATGCTTTTAGCTAAACACTGCATGTCTCTTCAGGGACAAAATTTACTTCTAAGTAAATTCAAGTTAGGATGGCGACAGATCCATCCTAAATAGGGAAGACAATAATGCCCACAATGAATGAAATAAGGAAGCGTACAGAGTTTCATCTCTCTGCCAAGATATTAGGGCTGGATTTGCAGAATAAGAACCAATAAAATAAAATTGTGACAAATAAATGACAAGCTCCTTCCCCTCCCTGATAGGAGGACTTAATCCAGCGGCTTCTGTTTTATAAGTGTACGTCCTACAGGCCCGTCCTTGAGATAAAACCTGTAAAAACCCCTTTGTACATAAAGATTTGTTATTTTAATCCACCAACTACCAGTATACCCAGGAATCTGTCCTGCCTTGAAGCTTTACAGGGAGGAATTTCCCAGACTCTGAAAAGGGTCCAACTCCTCCCTGTGTCGTTTCACGATACCGAAAGGTTATAGGACGTTATCAACACTCAGCAACGACCATTTCCCTACCCCAGAGATCTCTACCTGAGACCAAGTTCAGTACCTTAATCCTGGTAAATAACTGGAAGACTGTCAGGGACGACAGCAAATCACTTTCGTGTGACATACTACTAATTAACATCTTTCGACTTGCTTTTTACAATCTCTGAGGAATTCTCTTCTTTGGAGGAGAGTTAGATATTCTTTAAATTTTCTTAGGAACAGAAGAAGCAAAAGTGAAACTAAAAATATCAGCACATATATAGGACACCCGAAGGAGTTTTTAGATAACATCTCTGAATATGTAATTAAGTAGTAGCAGGAGAGCCAATATCGGTCTCCAAATTCTTGGGAATTAGATGAACCTAAATAAAAGAGTTCTTGTCTTTTCCGAACCAGAATCTACATTTCCCTTGTAAGAAATCTCAATGTAGGACTTCAGTATATCTTTGGACATAACAAGAATGCCAGTGCCTGTGTTGGTCTCAGTGGGAACAATTAGAGGGAGCGGAAACAGGGAATGGTAGATAAAGCCAATGGCAGAGAGGAGCAGAGTTGAAGCTGGGAGAAGGGAAACCAGGTCCCAGGACTCTCCTCGATTTCTGGAGAACCAGCCACTCGCCAGGGCTGACACGCCAGGCTGTGGGCAGCGTCTCTGGTCCACGAACCCAGGAGGCAGGAATGAGCAGCTAGTTTTTACACAAAAGGTCATAAAGGCATTGGATATTTAGGTGGGTGGAGACCTATGTGTAGAAATCGACAATTTCTCAGTAAGCTGCTCATCTGTCACAAAGCCAAATGAAGAAGTTTCTAGTCAACAGGGAGGATAAGACAGAAAGGCCCACATATCCATTATTACTAGTGGCAAACGTCCTGGACATTCCTATTTGCATGTTTTGTTTATTGCTTTAGTTTTCGGGAACTTAGAAAACAAAAAGTGTTTCCACAGGTGAAAACAATTTTTCCTTTCACGGCATAATTTTCTCTAACGCAGGCTCCCGAGATGGGGCTGTTGGGAACGGCCTCTTGGGAACGGCCTTTGGGGGGAGAACAGCTGCTGTGTTTTGCTGCTGCGTGTTCTCAGCAAGGCTGCTTTCAAGGCATAAATAAATCAGAAGGAAGGGGAACCACACGGGGTGACTGCAGGCTCTTAGGGAAAGGGCACACAGGTACAGGATTTCTGGACTTGGCTCTCCCCACGCCCCACCCGCCCTCTACCCCTGAACACCTTGAACGGTGTTTGGTTTTCCAAATACACTCTGAAGAGTCCTACACAAAAAGGAAATCCGGCCAGGTCAGCACCGCTGGATGCAGTGAGGGCTGACCCAGACAGCAGAGGAGCGACCGACCGTGGAGTGGGCCTGGCAGCTGGCCCAGCCTTTGAGCTTTCAGAGGAATACAAGGAATTGCTTTTAGCCGAAACAATACGTGACCCTGGGGAGGTGAATTCGCCCTTCTGCACCTCAGCAGCCTCAGCAATAGAGGATGGAGTCTGGTTAGCTCCGTTGCTTTTTTTTTTAAGATTTTATTTATTTATTTGAGAGAGAGACAGTGAGAGAGAACATGAGCGAGGAGAAGGTGAGAGGGAGAAGCAGACTTCCCATGGAGCTGGGAGCCTGATGTGGGACTCGATCCTGGGACTCCAGGATCATGACCTGAGCCGAAGGCAGTCGTCCAACTAACTGAGCCACCCAGGCGCCCCGCTCCGTTGCTTTTTAATAGACGAAAAACAATGACAGGTGGGGAAAGGCCCCTTAAATAAAATGTCATCCCAGAGCCTATTCTATAAAATAAGACTGAAAGACTGGACTAACTGAAAGTGAGGGGGAAGTATAAGGGACCCCTAATTTCAGGCCAGGCCATCTTGTTACCCCCAAGTCTTTCTCTGGAGTGTCTCCTTGAACACAGGTCGGAGATCAGCTTGAAAACCATTGACCTTCATCTCTGTCAGACCTCTCATACCTTTCTGTAAGGAACCCGGGGCCAGAAGGACACAGGCTATGGGTCTGCCGACCTTGAGGTCTTTATTTAAAGGATTTCATAAACTCAGGATCAATGTCCTTGTGAGGTCATTTTACTTATCTTTTTTTTTTTTCAGATCAGAGCTGTAACCGTGTTTTTGAAAGGTCAAGTTTGAGAGAGTCCTCTACTTCAACAGAGCCCGAAGGGATTCATGTCTAGGGGCATGCCGTCTGCGGCTCTAAGCAGGGCACTTTATTTTACTTTTTATTATTTATGTGACAGAGACAGAGAGAGAACACAAGCAGAGGAGGCAGCAGAGGAAGAAACAGGCTCTCTGCTGTGCAGGGAGCCCACACGGGGCTCGATCCCAGGACTCGGGGATCATGACCTGAACCCAAGGCAGACGCTTAACGACTGAGCCCCCCAGGCACCCCAAGCAGGACACTTCAAATGGAAAGTAGCAGGAAGCTCATCTTCTAGGGCCGAGATGGGGGGTCACATCTACATGGGGGTACGGCCTGGTCTTACTTAAAAAGAAGTTAAAGGTCCAAAGCTCTTTTATAAAAACACACTGAACAGCAGCATTCCCTTCACGGAGGCCTTGCTTTAGGGAAGTTTTACACCCTGACGAGAAAGCAGCCACTGAACACAGAAGCCGGGCAGAGGGAAGGCCACCAGGCCCCCGGGGTCAGGACCACATACTCTGGAGCAAAGGACCGACATGCACAACTGCATAGTCTCCCACCAATGCCATGATCTCCCAGGGCCTCAGTTTCCCCTTCTGTAAATGGGAATAATAAGAGCACTTACCCCTTGGGGACACTGGCAGGATTCAATCAGTGTTGCTGATAACACCCGCCAAGCCCTCGGCACCAAGAAGTGACTGAGCAGCCCGCCATGACCCGGACGGTAGCTGGAGAGATTTCCCAGAAAACACTTCGCCGTTCTAGCGGGCATGCGCCTCACCTGGATCGGGGCCGCGCGTCCTCGCGAGCTCCCACGTGATCCCGGGGCTGCCCTGTTGTGCAGCTGCGAACTTTGAGTAGAAAGGCCAGCCCACTGAGGAGTTTTTAAAGACAAAAGTCAAGCTCTCAGATTGGCAGGTGTAGGAGATGCTCCCCGTGGGGTGCCTGGGGGGCTCCGTGGGTTAAAGCCCCTGCCTTCGGCTCAGGTCATGATCTCAGGGTCCTGGGATCGAGCCCCTCATCGGGCTCTCTGCTCAGTGGGGAACCTGCTTCCCCCTCTCTCTCTGCCTACTTGTGATCTCTCTGTGTGATATAAATAAAAAATCTTAAAAGAGATACTCCCCCTGAAACAGCAGCCAGATTGAATAACCAACTGATTATTAAGAATTAATAAAATTCTTATTTTATTAAGAATGAAAGGAAAGAAAGAGAGAGAGAGAAAGAAGCAAGCAAGCCCGTAGGCATTTGGGCTCCTTGCCTTCATTGGAGAAGGGTTTGTTTAAATTCCTGGACGACAAATCCAAAATTAGTGAGGGAGTCCTGAAGTTTCGAAAACACGCCTCACCTCTCAGGGCATCCCAACAAAGAAAAACAAACCTATTTCCTTAAAAAGAGCTTTTGCCGTGCTGTCAGACTCCTGTAGGATCCTGGCTTGAAAACTAGGTTCCCTGACCTCTGCAGGCCTAAGAATCTGTCTTTGGGTTCTCCGTTACAAAGGAGGTAGCAATTTGCCTTTTTTTTTTTTTAAAGGAAAGATTAAAAACTAAGAGGAAAGTATCCCATATCCTATTAAAGCTGATGGTCTTTGGAAGTTCTGAATTTTTTTTAACACAACTTTGGAAATTCTTTGTCATTTCTCCTTATATCCGCATCCCCGTGCATTCAGCCTGCACACTCGTCCTCATTCATTTCCGAAGGTTGCCCCCCGGCACCCGCTTGCCCAGGATTATTTTTCAAGATTGGCTACTTCTTCATGTGCTTGGGATTGTGGGAGAAGAGGAGCATCAGCCTCTGGTGTCCAGATTTTTAGCCATTTATGGAGACTGGGGGCTCCTCAGAAAAATACCTTCCATGGTTAGGGCAATGCCTCAAATGCCAATAGATTCAGGACTAAAATTCCACCTAGTCTTGCTGTCATACCCTGCATATATTCAGCCAGAATTTCTGATCTAGAGCCCAGAGATTGGGAAGGGCGAATTCAAGGAACTCAATGCCTTTCAATAGAATCTATGATTTGCAATTTTATGTCATGCCATCTAGCTCTGAAAGACTAGGCTTGGGTGGACTTGTCCTTACACCCTGGAGGAATATTTATAAAATAAACTCTCTCAAGCTATCATGAGACACAACTACCTAGCATGTTAACACACCATGTACAAACCAAGCAAGGCCCAACATTTCAAAAGAAAACTGAAAATGGCAAATCTTTTCTCCATGTCTCTGTAGACGAGTCATTCAGTGTTTGCTCTTTGGTGATGGAAAGTTGACAATAAGCAAGATTATTTCAGTCAGCAATGTGAGGAAATTAAAGCGAATAGTGTGATACAAAGTGGTATGTGTGTTTTAGGGGTTGCTCACCAATCAGGGCCCCTTCGAGCTGAGCCCCGGACAGGAGGTAAGCCAGTTCCTTTGGGGTCTGAGGGTCAGAGAGACCGCTTACTAAGACCCTGAAACAAGCAACCAGGTCCGTGCATCGGAACATGGCAGGAGAGAGAGTTGGGGAGAGAGACAGAGAGGGAGGTGCAAAGCAGGAGCGGGGTCAGGCCAAGCCTTGGGGTTTTAGGCTGGCAGAAGTGGTAAATTGCTGAGACAGTTTCATATAAGGGCATGATCTGATCTGCTCTGACAAGACTAAAACAAATTTTGGCACAGAGAAGTGAGAAGAAGCCCTGCTTTAACTCTTTGGTGTTTTGATTTCTTAAACGTCGTGGGAAAATATCATTCATTAACCGCCCTGAACTTAAATGGGGGGCGGGGGTCCCACTGTTTCCACAGTCAGGTAGACTGGTGGTGTCCTAGATTCACATCTGTTTACCAATACGCTCCCATCACTTTTAATTACTCTTATTATTATATTTTTTAAGTTCAGGGAATCAAGACTGTCCAACCGACAGAGACAATTAAATGATGATTACTTAGCAAGCCTAAGAAAGATTGGCAGTGTCCCTTGAAGGGGAAACAGAAGGAACAAGAATGAGCTAGGGTTTCCCCTTTCATCTTGAAGTCCAGATAGAATTACAAGTTGGGTGAGCTCACCGATGTCTGCTCAGGGCTCAGTGATTAAAATTGCAGGATGGTGACACTGAGAGTCAATAAAATGGAAGGGCAGCTTCCTTGAATAAAAGAGCTTGAAAGAGAACTGCCCACGAACCCCTTTCATCTGCTTGGCTGGCATCTGCTGGGATCCCTCAGTCTGTGTCCCAGAATAAGAGAGTGGCTGGAAGGGACTGGACCCGATGCGGTATTTGACAGCAGGTTCTAGTGGGGTTTGAACTTTGTTTTTTTCCCTCCTGCCGATCCATCACCTTTCAGCCCATCCTCTAGGGATTTGATGTCTTCTTTTTCTTTTCCTCAAAAGTTGGCTGTCATCTTGGGCACCAGCAGAAGGAGCGGACCAATAAGTATCACAGATTGTGAAACTCTCTCTCTTTCTCTTTTTCTTTTTTCAAGATTTTATTTGTTTATTTGAGAGAGAGAGTGCACAAGCAGGGGGAGTGGCAGAGGGAGAGGAAGAAGCAGGCTCTCCACTGAGCAGGGAGCACCAAGCAGGGCTCGATCCCAGGACCCTGAGATCATGACCTGGACTGAAGGAAGACACTTCACCCACTGAGCGCCCCGGGCTCCCCAGATTGTGAAATTCTTGAAATTGTGACAGTGACCCACCAGGGCAACAATGCCCCGCCTGAAGCTAGAAACGGGTCCTACAACTTGAAAGAACGCAGTCTCATCATCACTTCCAGAACCCTGTGCCTGACACACACGATTATCTGCTTCGAAGCAAATTGAAGAATCAGAAAGAGAGAGAGAGAGGGAGGGTAGGACAGCGTTTTGCAAAGCTGAGAGATGTGGGCCTCTACTCGGAGAATTCCCTCCCCAGGCAGTTAAGAGCAGCAGAAGTCACCACAAAGAACAGAAATAACCATTCCCATTTTTAAGGGTGGGGGGGAGAACCAGCTGCCCTTTAAATTCTCAAAATGTGTTAAGAACTTAACTGTTTTTCAAAACATTTTGGATCTGCTAAAACCTGAAACACATTGTACCAAACATTCTTCCGCTTAATTGGTAAGCCCTTGCGTATTCAGGGGGGATTTTTGGTACAGATGTTTCTGATTCATTTATATTAACTTATCAAAATGACGTTTGGAAGAGCTGTATGTGCAAGAAGGAGTCTTATAAACTTGGAGTTCATTAGTTTTAATCCGGGAATTTTATCCCTCCTGCCATGATGCACACATTTAGAATGTGGACAGGCTGATTTAGTCCTAACAGGCAGCATGAACTCACCCATTCCTAAGTCCCTTCAGAAAACATTTTCTACAGCATTAGAAGGCACCACCAAAACGTAAGAAAATTACTTGGGTCCGTGGAAAGTTTTCTTCTTGGTGATCTTTTACTTCTAAAGACTTAAAAACATATTTTAATCAGACAAAAGGAAAATAAAGCCTGACCATTTGGCCACTGAAGTCAAGGGGGTTTTATCCAGAGGCTTTCGTGCTCCTTTCTTGTTTCGCTGGGCCAAACAGGGCCTGTCCTTTTTAACTTGGAGTTTTCTTTGTCCAAGTCTACGGTTGTAGTGCGGGCCTGTGAGTCCATGGAGAAGACGGAAAGCAAACAATCCTTCTCTTCGCTGCCCCTCCCCAGTTAAACCCAGCCCTCGACTTCTAGAACTCTCCAGGAATCCAAGATGGTGAAGATAGTACTTTGGAACAATTTTTCTTTCTTGGTCCACATCCACTCCCTGGGGCACTGTCAGTAAGGGGCAGCGGGCACGAGAGGGAGTGGGGTGGGAGAGATCCAGGAAGGACTGACGGACCTGGGGAGCATGCTTCCCCAGAGACTGGCTCCTTCCACGCTCTCCCTAAGCCTTGCATGTGTGGGAGGGGAAAATCCATCAATTTCCACCATGTTTTCAAACTGCAGTTCCCTCTGGAAGGTTCTCTCTGAGCCAGTTTAAAGCCACTGGTCAGAAAAATAAACTTAGGAAAAGCTTTGAAATTGTGTGCACACCCTTGAAAGGAGATGAAGAAGAAAGCCACGCTGGGTCGGAACAATGGTCCTTCCTACCCAGCTTGTCCCTGGCACACTCTGGTTTCTTTGTGCCTTTGGAAGGCGGCTCTTGTTTTGTTTTCATCTTGTTTCACTTTTAATATTTTTGAGTTAAAGTTCTGGGTTTTTTTTTTTTTAATAGATCACTTGCTTTTTGTGTTTTTTTTTTTTTCCCTGATTATCTGATTATCACTTATGTTTTTTTCTGATTAACACAGTTTGCCGGGGAATATTTGGGAGTCTAAAAACTACATAAAAATAAAGTAAAGATGCCGCCTTGTCCCACCCCTGAGACTCAACCCCTTTGGATATCTCCACTGGTCTTTTTCTTACTTGTAAATGAGATCATCTGGTGACATGTATTCTAACAAAATTGAGATTCTGCTCTTAAATTATTTTTTGAAGATTTTATTTATTTGTCAGAAAGAGAGAGCGTGCACGAGCCGGCGGGGGGAGCAGCAGGCAGAGGGAGATGCAGGCTCCCCACTAAGCAGGGAGCCTGGTGTAGGGCTCCAATTTAGGCCCCTGGGATCATGACCTGAGCCCAAGGTAGATGCTTCACCAACTGAGCCACCCAGGCCTCCCTTAAATTCCCTTAAATTTTTAAGTATTATTTATTGTATTGTATTTCCCTAGGTCCCTAAATATTATTTAATATCACGATTTTGGCTGTCAACTTTTTATTTAACTTATTGATTTGACAGAGAAAGAGCGATCACAAGCAGACAGAGAGGCAGGCAGAGAGAGAGGGAAGCAGCCTCCCTGCTGAGCAGAGAGCCCGATGCGGGGCTGGGTCCTAAGACCCCGAGATGATGACCTGAGCTGAAGGCAGAGGCTTAACACACTGAGCCACCCAGGTGCCCCAGGCTGTCAATTTTTTACAAGTGCTGCCTTCATTGTGTTCCAGTTTTTCACTCACCCATTCCCATGGCAGATCCCCACGTAGACTGACGCAGTAAACAAGTCTGAAGCTTGGCCTGTGTGCGTGTGAGCAGGAATCTCACCAGCCACGCTGTACGGAGTTCCCTGCCCACTTCTGTGGGGGCACCTGGAGGCACCGTTCCAGGAGCCTAGGAGTCTCTCTCTTCATTCATTTCCTAACCCGACCAAATAAGCATCCACACCTATGACATTCCCTGCAACCCCCTTGTTTAGAATTTTTGGTACTACTGTTTGCTTGTTTTGTCTTCCCAATGACTTAAATTCTCTTTGCCAGATTATGCAAAAGCTGCAGGGATGCCCTTTAACGCCATCCAAGGGCTACAATGTGCACTGCTGGAAAAATAGAGAATGAGGGTACACGGGTGGCTCCAGTTGGTTAAGCATCTGCTTTTAGCTCAGGTCATGATCTCCCCTCCTGGGAATCCAGAGGCGTGCGTCTGGCTCCCTGCTCCAAGGAGGGAGCCTACCACTCCCCCACTTCTGTGGCTGCTCCCCCTGCTTGTGCGCTCGCTCTCTCTCAAACAAATAAAATCTTAAAAAAAGAAAGAAAACAGGGACGCCTGGGTGGCTCAGTTGGTTAGACGACTGCCTTCGGCTCAGGTCATGATCCTGGAGTCCCGGGATCGAGTCCCACATCGGGCTCCCAGCTCCACCGGGAGGCTGCTTCTCTCTCTGACCTTCTCCTCGCTCATGATCTCTCTCACTGTCTCTCTCTCAAATAAATAAATAAAAAATCTTTAAAAAAATTAAAAAAAAAAAAAAGAAAGAAAACAAAAGAAAGAAAAAATGACCTGGAGATGAGCATGAGCCATGACAGTCCCTATGCTGAGGAAGAGAAACAGTTCCATAATCCATCATGCAAGAGGTAAACCCAGGCCTTCCTGGCTCGGAAAGTCCTAGGGTTTGCACGCAACCCAGAGCCCTCCTTCATCAGCTCCAGCCACCTCTGGTTGAGGTAAATAGATCTAAATGGAACCTAAGAGGGTCTGGGTATTACCCAGTCTTAGGTCCAATGACAGATCTGCCGGGACCACTCTGGGGAGGTTTGAACTTTCTCACCTGTGCAGGAAGTATGTTCTCACCTGTGCAGGAAGTATGGCCTCACCTGTGCAGCAGGTGTGTTCTCACCTGTGTGGTGCATTTAACACCAGCTCCCTTGCAAAGATGTTTGGAAGAGGAAATGAAGTCCCTTCTATAAACCACATCATAGCACATCAGACACTCAATATATGTTCAATAAGTGGTAGTTGTATTTGCATTGTTTTTTTTAACAGTATAATTAACAAGAAATTGTCAGAAGTATCCAACTACAGTGGAATACAAGGAGGGAAAGAAGTAAGATGATTTAAAAAACAAAGACATCAGGGGCTCCTGGGCGACTTGATTGGTTAGTCTGTTGACTCTAGATCTCAGCCCAGGTCTTGATTTCAGGGTCATGAGTTCAAGTCCCGTGTTGGACCCTATGTTGGGCATGGAGCCTACTTAAACACAATAATGAATAAATAAAATAAATTCAAAAAATCATAGAGGAGGCAAGTAAGATGTCCCAGAAGTATGACTGTGACTGTGACAGACAACAAAGGGAAGACAGGCCTTCAGCCCAAGGGGAAAGCATGAAGAGAGCCACGGGGGCAGCCAACCACAATGTCCCCGAGTGGGACACGTCCAGTAAACCAGAGTGTAAGGTATTTACAAGGGGAGCTGCTGGTAGCTGGGCCAGAAGAAGGCCAGAGCCAGAAAGAGGAGTCCTAAGAACCTGACAAGGAGGTTGGGTGACAGGGGGCCGCAGAGAGAGAGCCAGAAAGTGACCCATCAGGGATGTGCCTAAATGGCCACCATATGCTTGCAGTCCTGTCCTTTCTGATGAGTTCCCATCTCTTGCAGCTGCAGAATGTCCAAGAGTTATTCACAGACAAGCTGCCTGGATCCACCAAACCCCATCCCATGCTGTGCTCTTAGAGGGCATTACACCTGGCCTCTCTGTGCCCCTGCTCCCCACAGACCCATGTGAGCCTCCCTGTGATCCCATTTTGCATCTGAAGGAAAAGCTGAACCCTCTGAGCGTCTCCACAGGCCATCAGGGAAGATGAAGACAGCCTGGTTTCTGCTTCTGGCCGTGGCTTATTCATGTGGGATCTGATGATACAGTTATTTAACAAGAAACCACAGGAACAAAAACAATTTGATGAAACCCAGAGAAAGTGACTTATTCCATGGACAGCGACCGAATGACATGGGCCGGGTGAGGCCCCACCCTGAACAAAGCCAGAGGCTCCGGGTTTCAGCTCATCTCTGTCACCGGATCCACGGTTCATAGACCCAAGGACATAGAACTCGCTGAAAACACCACACTCGCTGAAAATGTGGTTCTCATTTCTTTTCACGGAACACAGTTTCCAGTACGCATGGCATGATCAGAACCGATGACCTTGATGCATCGGAGATGGTCAGAGAAACATGGGTGTGCAGCCCTGATAAGCCAGGGAACCAGACCAGGCTGAACACTGTCCCCCGCCACAACCCGGCGGCATCTCTGCTACTTATCCGGGGCCCAGCATACAGCGGGGAGAGCGCAGATCTGAAGACAGAAGAGAGGAAAAAGAAAAAGGTTGGGGGGGGGGTGTATCCTCCCACCCAGATTTCAGAAGGGTAGTCAGAGGCCCACGTAGCCCAAGCCCCGCCCACTGCCTTGTGCAGACACACGCGCGCTTCCCGCGGCTTTCTGGGCGATGAGGGGCGCCTTCCCCACTAAGACAGTCCTCCACGCGCTGTCTGAAACGGAGGCTGCTCCGGCTAAAATCACGCCTCAAGCCTCATCCGTGTCCTTCTTCTTGTTTGAAATTTAGGATTTGAGGCCCCACCCCGGACCTACAGAGTCACCCACCACGACTTTTAACCCGACTCCCCAGGTGATTTGCACGTGCATTAAAAGGCGAGAAGATTAATGTTTGGGAAGCACTGATTCATACTCCTGAGAAAACAAATAAAAATGTTTGAATGTACTGAAATTACACTGTTCTCTCTGGGCCCAGACACCATGAAAGGGGAAACAGTTTGAAAAGCACAGAATCATGCCATGAAGACCAGACAAATGCATTGAAACAGAAAGTAGACTCGTTGGGGGGGGGGGGGGGGGGGGGGGGGGGGGGCTTGGGTGGTTGGGTTGTTAAGCATCTGCTTTGGCTCAGGGCATGATCCCAGGGTCCTAAGATGGAGATGGTTCTCCCTCTCCCTCTCCCGGTGCTTGTGTTCCCTTTCTCACTGTCTCTCTCTGTGTCGACAAGTAAATAAAATCTTAAAAAGAAAGGAAGGAAGGGAGGAAGGAAGGAAGAAAGAAGATTGGGGGTTGCCTAGGGCGGGGATTGAGGGGAGAGAGTGCTAATGGATACGGGTTTCTTTTTAGGGTGATGGCAATGCTCATAGACTGATGGTGGTGATGGCAGCGTAGAATATAGGGAATATACTAAAAATGAGTAAAATCGGTGAACTGCATGGTATGTGAGTTATATCTCAATAAAGCTTCAGAATCGAAATAAAAACACTCAAGAGGTTTGGAAATACCAAACTAAAAACTTCTGATTTCTGTAACAAAGACCATGTGGAGAACTGGATCTTGAAAGGTAACTCAAGAGAGACTCTTCAACATCCCCGCTTGCTGGTTTCGACACAGAAGCACTGAAATGGTTAACTTGCTCTTAAAAGATTCAGTGCTACCCTTAGAGCTAGGCCACCAGGGCCCATGCTCTGGACTCTATGATTTGGACGCCCCATTCTGACCCTCCTTGAGCCATATCCTTTCTCACAGAGCAAGGGAAGAGGTCTAGACTTCTAGATTGTTCTCCAGGCACTTGGAACCCCAGCATTCTTGGCTGAAATGCCCAAGCGCCTGCCTACAGGGCATATGCAGGTGTCCCCTGCAGGTCTGTCCTCCCTAGTGTGGATGGGAGCACCAATGTGCACTCCTCAGACCTGAGGGCTAGCCATTGGTGGTGGGGGAGGGGGACATGGACAGCCCAGGCATAGGGTGGGGGGGGTGGTAAGGGAGGTTGGTGGGTATGGGGGGGCGGAGAATCTTGTAGTCCTGGATGGGTGAAGGTCTGGCTTCCTGAATTTGCAACATTCCAACCTGGAACTCTGGGAGCCCAAGAATTCTAAACATGAACCTGGCTTTTCAGGATACAGGAAGATATGTACGTCAAAGTAGGAAGCCACAACATATCATATTTAATGCCTAAATTAGCTAAAGAAAAAAACTTTAGAATATGTTGTTTATGGGATCTCTGTCTCCATTTGTGACTTGTCCTAAAACACTGCAATTTTAGAGGTCGGTTATTTTTTTCTTCTAAGTTTATCGAGCAATGAGTATTTCTGGTTTCCCCAGCATGTCAGATTTTATAGATAAATATAAAATATTCATTAAAGGCTATCTCATCTTTTCATAACTTCATACATAATAAATACCAAGGATTTATTTTTGCTCCGAAACACTGCAAGAAGCTTTAGGATAAGAAGCATCTTAAATGTGTTTGTCTTCATGTATGCCTCCTATTTGCAAAACCTGGTGGTTAAACGAAAGAGGAGGGGGACCCCCAGGAAATAAAGAGCAATGAAAACAGGCACTCCTGAGCTGCTTTTCTTCTTCTGAAGAATAGAAAAGCCCACCACTACCCCCCCAGGAGCAGCATAACTGGAACTTTGGGGAGGGGGAAAACTTAATGAGTTTAAGCACAAGAGTCTATAGAGCCTCTCATGGCTCTCTGATTCTTCTTGACTGGTAGTTTGGTGACAGAATCCTGGAAGGGACCATTTTGTTCTTGTCACACACAACCCACAATCTGAGCCGGAGAAGCAACCTTATTTTCGTGGCCTCCAAAATATTCTGGTTTTGGAATTACTTTTATTCCTTGTGAGCTGTGAAGCCGAGGCCAAGCTCGTGACTTTCCTCTGCCCTCCCGGGAGTGTACAGATGTCACCCGTGCCTGGTACCAACCAAGTTGACTCCCACTCAGATGTATTTCCAGAACAGGCTCCCCTGTCCCTTCTGCCTTTCCCCCAATCCTGTCATCTGGATTCCTTGTGGGAACACTGCAGCTTTTTCTTTGTAGTGAAGATTAAGTTTAAATACAACAATTTGTATAGCATATGTTTGAAAATTTCAATCATTTTGGAAACTAGGGAGCTAGGGGACATGGGGGATACGATCTCAGATAAGACTGAATTTGTAAGTTGCCATACAGCTGCTCCATCCAATATGGCAGCCATATGTGGCTAATTTAAATTTAAATTTAATTAGATAAAAAATCCAGTTAGTTGTTCTAGTCACATTTCAAGTGCTCAACAGCCCCATGTGGCTAATGGCTACCAATTTGAACAGCACAGATATAGAAAGTTTCCATCCTCACAGAAAGTTCTAGTGCATGTCCTGAATGAACAGGAAGCATTTTCATGTTTTCTCTGTAGTTCCCGTCAAGCCTTCTCTTACTCACTCTTCTGTTGGCACTGTGATTTCTTATCCTGTCACATTTTTGCAACTTAATGCAAATTATTCTTAAATTCTCAAAGTAGATAGCGGTGATATATTATCTCCAGAGATACGATATCTCTAGAGCTATGATATATTGTCTCCAGAGCTGGGCGGTTGGTTCATAGCTTTGTGAATAAATGAAAAAACCACTGAACTGTACATTCTAAAAGGGTGAATTCGCTGGCATCTCAATTTAAAAAGTAAGGCCTAATTGGCCAAATATCAAGTACTAATTTCATAAATCCTCCCTGTCAGATCTCCTCAGAGCAGCCCAAATGACCTTATACAAACGTAAATCCGTAAATCTGAGAGAACCCATTCATTTGGGAAAGCTAACGAAACAAACAATGGCTCCCCCTGCGATGGCTCCCCAAATGTCTCCCTGTTGCACTTGGAAGTCCACATGCAGGTTCCTGGTCAAGGCTGGAGATCTGACCGCTGTGCACCTTTCCGGCCTCTCCGGAGGCTCACCTCCCTTTTTATGCTCCAACCACTCCGGCCTTCTTTTAATACTTGTTCCTCGAGCGTGTTACAGCCTCGAGGCCTTTGTACTGAGCCTGGCTCTGCCTGGCTCGTTTCTTCCCATTTCTGAGATGTCAGCCCCTCAAAGCTTCCCCTTAGAGATGCCTTCTCCAGTCCCCCACCCGGTGGCTCCATGGCAGGACCCTGTTCCGCTCTCTTCATAGCTTATCCCACCTTGGAGTTTCTCACTCTTAGACCTGCTTGCTCATCTGCACCAGACGGCAAGCTCTTTGAAGACAGCAAGCCTGACCAGCGCCTTCCTGTGGGACCCCCAGCATCCAGCACAGTGGTTGTTTTCCGCCTACCCCCCAGCAAGCATCCGATAAACACTTCTTAAATGAACAGAGTAATGAGGACTGAGCCTGCCGTCAGCATACACTCTGAATGGAAGGGGCCTTAGAACCATCTAGAAGTTCTTAGTAGCCACCCAGAGAACTGAAGAAAACACACATGCCTGGACCTCACCCCTTGAGTCAGTCTGATCTACCAGATTGGGAGTGAGGCCCAAACTGGTTTATTTTTTTTTAAAGCTCCACTGTTTGATCCTATTGTCTAGTTTTCAGAGGAGGTGACTGAGACTCAGGCCTGATGGGGTTTCAAGCTAGTCAAGCAACAAGCCTAGGTATCAAGTCTGAGAAGCTCAACTCTCCAGGAACAAATCTACACGAACTTTGGATCCCCTGTACCTGTGAAACCTCTGTGGCTCACGGCGAGGAGAAATCTACTCCAAATCATGGACTGGGAAGACCTCTTGTAACAGGCCACCTCAAAGGTTATCACAAAGTAGCCACATTAATCCCGAACTTGCCCCTTTCTCTCCCACGTTCCCCTGGCATCAAGACTTCCACCCTGGCAGAGCCGTAGCCCAGGTCACCTTGGCTGCTCTTCTCCAGAGTCTGACCCCCAGAGGAGGATATAAAACACGGGACCTTGGCAAACAGGAATAGCCTCCACTGAGAGCCAGCACGGATATATTTTTCCTTCTCTCCGTTAGAAAGATAAAAGCCACCAGGTTCTCCCCACTTTCCCTTTAGACTCTTAGCAGGTTTAAGAGAAAACTCCCTGATTTGCATTGACAAAAAAGGCCTGAGGTAGAAAAGGTCTCATTCCTGGAGGTTCCAAAGGGACCTTTACAGAAGAGTGTCAAGTAGAGCAACGTGTTCACAAAATGAATGCCCTGTTTTGAAATACCCGAATGGCCTTTGGCACCCTGATCGGAAGAGGCAGGGCAGCACCGTGGCTAAGCACTGGGTTGTTTCTCCGTACCCTGCCACCCACTAGCATGGTGGCCCTGGCTCTGTGCCTGGGTCTGCAACTCTAGAAACTACAACATCAACCATCCAGAGTTGCGAAAACGAAACGCATCAATGTGCACGGAGTGTTTAGAACAGTGCGTGCCGTGTAGAAAGTGCTGAGTGAACGTCTGTCAGCTGTTGACGATGGAAATGACCGCTCACCCCTCCAGGCACTCAGCAATCACCGCTAGGCCCTGGGTTCCCACGCACACCTGCTGCCACGTTCACTGGTGGCGAGGATACAGTTTTAAAATCAATGTATCACTCTTCTTTTATTTTTTTTTTAAAGACTTTATTTATTCGAGAGGAAGAGAGCGGGGAGGAGAGGGAGAAGTAGACTCCCTCTGCTTTATATTGAATATTATATCATTTTATATCAAATATTATTTTGTGAAGGGGTGAATGATTCCTTTTAGATCAAAGCATACAAGATTGCCAATATTTGATAATTATTGCTCTACAAAACAGCAGTTCTTTGGGCTCAAACCATGAATACAGAGGTTTGCATTCTGAAGGAGAAATTCTGTTGCCTCAAGTCCAGGTTTGAAGTTGGAGAGCTGCTCCTCCTGGCCAACAGGGCCCGGCAGAGCAGAGGTCACAGGAGAGGGCCCTATCTGCAGAATTATGGCCCAGAGATATGCTCATTCTAGCCCACATGTGACTGGCTTTTAAAATATTTGTGGGCAGGGGTGCCTGGGTGGCTCAGTCATTAAACGTCTGTCTTCGGCTCAGCTCATGATCCTAGGGTCCTGAGATTGAATCCTGCATTGGGCTCTCTGCTTAGCAGCGGAAGCCTGCTTCTCCCTCCCTCACTCCCCCTGCTTGTGTTCCCTCTCTCGCTGAGTCTCTCTCTCTGTCAAATAAATAAATAAATAAAATTTTTTTAAAGATTTTATTTATTTGACAGACAGAGATCACAAGTAGGCAGAGAGAGAGGCAGAAGCAGGCTCCCTGCTGAGCAGAGAGCCCAATGCAGGACTTGATCCCAGGACCCTGGGATCATGACCTGAGCCGAAGGCAGATGCTTTCTTTAACCCTCTGAGCCACCCAGGTGCCCCAAATAAATAAAATCTTTAAAAAACAAAACAGTGGCCAGAATTTTCAATCCCCCTACATTTTGTTCTTCTTTTGAGAATTGAAGGCTAATAACAGGATAAGTGCCCATAGGCCTTGTGAGGAGACTCACCAGGCCTCATACAGGGCTGCCCTGTGTCCTCCATGCTCAGCCGCGACCTCGACTTGACCATCCCCGCCTCTCACCTGACCCAGGTGGGTTCTCGGTGCAAAGTGAACTAACCCAATTTTTCATGTGTCTCACCCAGAATGCCCAAGATGGGTTAACCAGGAGCCCCTTATCTTCTCTGCAGACCACCCTCGTCCTTCCTGGTCTTTCCAAGAAGGGGCGCTTGGTTACGAGCACCACATGGGTAGAAAGGGAGGGACAGGACGGAGAGCACAGCTGGAAGGCTCCGTCGGCAGCAGTCGCACACCCAACACCACGTCTGCAGAATCTCCACAGACGGGGCTCCTCCAACTCTTCTCTCTAATCCGGCCCTAATGTTCAGCAACCTTCACTGTCAGGAAATTCCGCCATAAATAACCCAAATCCTTCACGCAGCTTAAACCCATTTCCTCTTTACTCTCTGCTCACTGGAGATGGGGAACAGCTGGTCACCGTTCTCTGTACCAAGTTCTTTGTCAACGGGATGATTGGATTCTGGCTCTGGACCACTGTCATAATTAGGAGTCTGACCAGTTCCATATTGTGCCGTCTGCAAAAACATGTCAAGCGGGAAGATAAAATTTTGAGCATGCTGTGCTTCAGAAATGTGCCATCAGGAGAACACGGGCCCTTGCCATGTCACCGGGCTGTTTGCAGTTTATAAATTTGTGGCTGTGAAGT
This sequence comes from Mustela nigripes, assembly GCF_022355385.1. Taxonomy (NCBI): domain Eukaryota; kingdom Metazoa; phylum Chordata; class Mammalia; order Carnivora; family Mustelidae; genus Mustela; species Mustela nigripes. Next base: position 31,572,626 of record NC_081559.1, on the reverse strand, counting down.
CTCTTACATGGAGACAAAAAAAGATGTCTTTCAGAGGCTTGCTCTGCATTGTGAGCATTAACATCGAAGGGTGCCAAGATTCTCCAGAAGCCACCACAAGTGACAACTCACACAGTGAACATGTGTTAAGTGCTGCCCGTGGGCCCCAAACCTGCATTGTTTCAGGTGCTCTGCATAGCAAGGCACTAAATTTAGCTGCAGAGCAGGCTAACTCGCCCGAGGGTATGCACTCAGCAGTGCTGGTTCAAACCCAAGTAGCTGGAGTTCGGAGACTGGGATCGCTTCACCGTGTCTCCATCCTGCCCATAAACTGGGGCTGGCATGCCCAGGCAGCTCACGGCAGGGAGTGCGGTCTTTTTGTTCCAACAACCACACTTGGCCTTGGCCGGCGGTGCCCAGGAAGTCACGGCAAAAAGCGAATTCCCAAGTCTGTGCTCCAGAGCCAACCAGGATCAGGGTCCAGGCTCTGCTAAATGCTACCTGGTCATTGTGGACATCGGCCCGCCTGCCTCAGGGCCCTTGGCAGTAAAGTGGGGTGTGGGAGGTGCACCTCTCCCCTCGTCCAGCTCTGTGTGTCCTCATGGCATGATTTCTACCTGACATGATCTGCTTCCCTGGTTGGTATTGTGCCTCCTTTCACTGGTCTGTGAGCTCAGAAGTGCACAGGCTTTGCCCGCCTTATTCATCACTGTGACCCCAGTGCCCAGCCCTGCCATGGGAAGCCCTCAGTAGTATTTGGAGAATGATTCAGGTGTCATTAGGAGGATGAAATCAATCCACCTCTGTAAAATGTAATAAAGATGAGAGTTCTTCCCACTTCCCACAGTTGGCTCCTTCAGACCTCATAATCTGCTGTTTAACTTTGTCCTATGTGTGTGACTTGCCAACTTGGCTCCTTCTGTGGTTGTGCAGTGATCTTTCTGATCTTCTCTTCCACCATGCGGCCCCGGCCTGGAAACCAGGGTTCCTTGCTGTCCCCAGCAATACCTCCTGAATGTCCTGATAACTCAGCTTGTCAAAGCATAGCATCAGAGACATCATGAATTGCTTACTAGATGCTGCCCCATCCCCTTTGGCTTGTTAGCAGAACCCAAACTCAGGTTGAACCTTAGGCAACAGGGCAAGTCAATCTGGACAAATCTCCTCTCTCCTTTCTCAAGCTCACTTGCAATTAGGGGTGGCCACGTCATCCACTCCAGCCAGTGAGAAGTAAGGAGGTGGGGAGGATCTTCTGTTTTCCTCATAAAAACAATAGAGACAGCTGTCATTACCTCCACCTCCTTCCTAACTTGAACATGGCTAGATGCCAGGAGCAACAGCAGCCATCTTAGCATCATGAGACAAGAAGCCTGCAAGCTAAAGCTGGAGGAGCTAAAAGAAGCAGCATGAGTCCTTGATGATATTGGGAAGCAGCTGAAAAAATGTTGGCATTCACCAACACTGGACTTACTGCTACATGAGAAAAATAAAAATTTTAAGCAACTATTAGGGCTTACTGTTACCTATAGCCAAAAAAAAAAAAAAAAAAAAAAAAATCTTGACTGATCTACTGTGTCTTTTTTCACAACTGCAATTCTTCCTGTTTCCATATTTTCTCATTTATGTCAACAACATAGTCATTATGCTCCAAATTCTTCAGGCTCAGAATGCTGAGTTATCTTTGGATACAAATGGCAAAGAAGGTATCCATCTCCAAGTCCTGCAAATCCATTCAAAATGTCTCAGTCAAGTCAATAAGGATGTGCACACAAACATCTATTACAGTGTTTAGGTAAGTGCAACAGGTTTAGTGCCTGTTAGCAGAAAAAGTGGAAATGATCTTAGTTGGCTGGCAAGAATAAATCATGACAAGTAACAGATAGAAAATGGGATATTATGTAGACATTAAAATACTGCGAACAAATATTTGTTGATGTGGGACAAAGTTCTAGATATGTCAACTGGAAACTCAGATTAGAAAAGAGTACTTTTTTTGTAAACAGTATTTTTAAAAAGATGTATATAATATATGCACAGGAAAAGTGTCCAGCAAGTTATACCCCAAAATAGTAACAACAACTATCTCTGGGTGATCTGGGTACTGAGACTGACCATTTCATTTCAAGCTTTTGGTTACTTATAGTTTCCACAGTAAATAGACAACGATCATGTAATAATAAAAAAAAAAAAGTTTGTCCTTTGGTTTTGGTGCCTCTGACTCATCCCAATGTCTCCCTTCTCCAGTCATTACCAGCATCCAGGGAAAACAGTTCAGTCACTACCTCCAGTGGTCCCCACCTCCTGTCTCTCACCATTTCAGCCCCCAAATTAACTTCCTCATCATCTGCATTCTTCATCCATCCCCCTGTTTACAGTGAACAGGGGCGAGTTCTATAAGATTAAGCCCCCCGGTCCTCAGCCTAGAATTCAAGAACAGATTAAGCAGCCAAAGAACCAACTTTATTTTCACCTCACTCCCCTGCTTTTGGGGGTCTGGCTTCCTAACTGTTCCTTCTACGTAGCACATTCATTCCCACATTGATCCATGGTTCCCTCCTTCTGGAATGGTCTTTCCATCTCCTCTGACAATTCATATCTTCTTCATTCTCAAAACCCAACAAATCCTTTCAAGCCTCATCTCAGAATGAGGATCCTGGGCCAGGGCATGGAGGAGGCAGGTGACGGGTCCATACAAGGCTGGTGCTGGGAGGATTCCAAGAAGCCAGAGCTCATCAGCCTTTCCACCTCCACTCCCCACAACAGCAGTAGATTTTCACAGCCCAACCCCTCCACAGTGATTCTACTTCCTGTGCCACTTCAGAATGGCTTCCACCCTAAAATAGTTAATTTCCTATCAATTCCTGGCCAAACACCTGGCTCTCCTGGGCCAGGTGTTTGGCCAGGAATTGATAGGAAACTTGACCCCCATATATTCAAAGTTTTACCATATTACTCAGGCACACAAGGTCTTTTCCCATTTTTAAATTCTCTTAACTTATGATACTCTAGTCTTAAGCATGAAATCTATACATCACATACTGCAATTAAAAAAAAAACCCTCCAGGAATATTTTTCCATATGACATCACATTTACTGTTGTCTAAAATCTGAGACTGCCAGCTGTCCTAATTCAAAATTTGGTAAGTTTTGGATTCTCTTCATGGGTCCATCAGAAATCTTAGAAGCAACTTCTTTCAAAATGTTCACTTAGAGTTTTCCAAAAGGAACAAGGAAGAATCTGAGAAAGGAAGATCTTGTCCAACCGAACCTTGAAAATCTTTGAGATATGTCTTTTCCCACCACACGTTATGTTCATCAATGTACCCATCTCCCAGATAGACTGACAGCTCTTCAAGAGCAGGAAAAGTGAGGCAAATGCTTGGTGAGTGCTCAGTGTACAGTTCAAGGTCTGGCACACTATTTCTTTGTGTATTAGGCTGAGCACTGACAGCATTATGTCAAAGCAAAAAACACTCCATGGTATACTTTCTGTAACTCAATAGGTTCAGAGGAGGGGGAGCAGGACCTGGGAAAGCATTTTTATGGCCAGGGATTGGATACTACAAACTTTCAAAAGGAAGAAACATAAAACTAAATGTACTTCAAGACAATTTAATGTACATTTGGCCATTTTAATGTACATTAATTAATGTACATTTTAGGGTAGAAGCCATTCTGAAGTGGCACAGAAAGTAGATTTGATGACCTGTGTGGTCCAACACTCCTCTTGCCCCACCATAAGAGAGGAAATCTATTCCAGAAGACCTACTGGAAAGAAATAGCAGTAGGGTCATTAGGACGAGTAGCAGCATCGGTGGTGTAGACAGTTGTCGTCTGATGTAGACAGATAGTGTCTTGATGCCAGACACAACATGATGCTTGGCACTTCCAGTGATGACCTGATTCATATCTCAGAACACTAGGAGGTCAATGTGATTATTTCCCCCATTTCACAGATAAGGAGAGCAAGGCAGTAAAACTCACATCATATGCCCAAGGTGATGTGGTTTGGAAGTCTAAGAAATAAGGTTCCATCTTGGTCTATTTACTACACTGCCTCCCACCAAAGCACTACACAGGCACGGAACATACAGACCTTTTACCAGCGCCCTGGCAACCATGAAGGGCTGGCCACAAACAACATCCCTGTAGCCCATAGCTCAAGTTAACACCACCAAAACCAGTGGTGAGAAACCTAAGAACAACAGAATTACTGCGACACCTGTTCCTGGCCCAACACAGATCTCTCAGGAACCACCGTGGGAGGGGCAGTAGGAAGGACCAGCCATCTCTGGGGCTCCTTCCCTCCCTCTCTGCTGGCTCCTCATGCATCCTTTCTGTCAGTAATAAAATAAACCGATTTTTTTTTTAAATGAAAGAAAGAAAAAGATTCACAGAGCAAAGCCAAGGATACTTTGATTTCATGATGCGGTACTTCTACCTCACAAGACAACTGATGTGTGGACGATATATTTTCAATTTTAATTCTGTGACTCTTGAGGGGAGAAAGCCCGACCATGGTCATTTTCCTTGGAAGTGTGGGAGTTTTAGAAAGGTCCCTACATGCAAATGTGCCAATTCCTTGGCACAATACTGTGATTCAATGTTTGGTCACTCTGAATTCAGGGTTGTTCGCTCAGGCTCCACTCTGAGGGATCATGCCAGGCTCGTGGGCGGAGACGTCATGGCTCAGAGTGCTACCAAACAGTGGTGGCGCAGAGGGAGAAGGAAGCCAAGGGCCCCCTGCGTCACATCTTTCCAATGTGGTTTCCTAGATCGCTACACACTTCAGAGTTCAAATACTACTAATTCAGAAGCACGTTGCAAAAAGAAACTACTTTTTAAAAAGACAGCTTGGATTCTTAGCTGAGAGAAACTCATTTTTTATGTTCAAGGATCTTTACATAATTAAGCAAATTTTATGATGCATATATCCAATGTTCATGGACACAGGAAGATGAATGGCGTCATTAAGTTGTCCAGTGTTTTTCTGTGCTTACGAAAAATGTCACCCAACAAAGCCAAAAAAGGTGAGAGAAGGGGGCTGGAGGAAGAGGCTTTTAAAATACACCACTATAAAAAGTCTATTAGATAGCATTTTTATCATAGCTGCTACAAGCAGTAAATGTTTGCTATTGATTATATCATGACAATGACTCAGTATATTCCATAAATAGAAGTTTGGTTCAACAAAGAAAATCTCTTTTAACTTACCTTTTGTAAGATTAAAGGGCTTTAAAACAAAACAAAACAAAACAAAACAACCCACGTATGATCCTCTCATTAGATACAGAAAAAAGAGTCAATACAATTCAGCCATAATTCATGAGTATATGACTAGGCAAACAAACCCTACCAGGGAGGGAAACACTACATCAAATATAATACTTAAAGGTGAAATATTAAAACCATTTCCTTACACTCAAGAATAAAACAAGAAAGTGGACCATCACCACTTCTACTCCACATAATACTGGAGGTCCTTGTCTCTGCAGTAAGGTAGAAAAAAAAAAAAGAAAGAAATGAAAGGAATAAGAATTGAAAAGAAACACAAAAAAATCTGCTTTTTGACTGTTTTCATAGCAAACACAAAGAAACGAGAGACAATTTGTTAGAATTAAAGAAATTTGGAAAGTTTGTGAAATACACAAAATGCAACTGCGTTCCAACACAACAGCAGAAAACCAATTTCAAAGTATTATTTTAATAGTAACAAAAACCTAAAGTATCTAGGAATAAATCTAGCAAAAGAGGTGGAAGATTTTAATGGAAATAATTATAAAACTCTGCTGAAAGATATTTAAAAAAGACTTAAGTAAACGGCAAGTCCTAACATGTTCAGGGATTAGAAGACTCTGTATCATAAAGATGTTAATTATCTCCACATAAACCCACAGATTAAATATAACTCAAATTAAAATTACAGTAGGGGCGCCTGGGTGGCTCAGTGGGTTAAAGCCTTTGCTTTTGGGTCAGGTCATGCTCCCAGATTCCTGGGACAGAGCCTCACATCCAGCTTCACATCGGGCTCTCTGCTCAGCGGGGAGCCTGCTTCCTCCTTTCTGCCTGCCTCTCTGCCTACTTGTGATCTCTGTCTGTCAAATAAATAAATAACATCTTTTAAAAAAATAAAAACAAAACACTGGCTATTTTTTAAAAATTACAGTAAAATTAATATTATGTAAAAATTATTTTACATTTCTTTAGGGAAGTAAGGAATTTTGTTACTTTTAAAAAGAAAATATCCATTCATTTCGTTTTTGAAATTGTAATTATGCTTTATTTTAAAATGAAAACTGATAAATTATATTATTCAATTAAGAACCACACCAAACAACGGGCAATGGTGGCTGTGATGTCCCTACGCTACACTGAATCCTATTTAGGGTCCCTGTACTTTTTTGGGGGGGGGGGTTGTCCCATCACTTTAAACACTGTCATCAGATTAAGAGAAACTAAGTTGCAACACAGAGCAAGCCCAGGATACTGCCTGCTGGTGACTCAAGAACTAAAACCACTCACAAGTGTTTGGATCTATGACAATAAAAAGAGATCTTCCCAAACAACTTTTAAAGGAACAACAAAAACTACCTGCCAAAAATCGCCTGACCGTGCGGGGGGGGGGGGGGGGGGGGGGGGGGAGTGCTGGGAGGGGTAACTGCCGCATCTGCTTTTCTCAAGACTTCCTGGACTCTCTAATAAGACAACTTTGGCCAAGGAGAGAGGAGATCTTTTCGGGGCCAAACTCTTTCAGTGCATGAAGAAACTCCCACGAGTGTGTTTTAAGCTCAGGCATTTCATGCGGCTGTTTGGACAGGATAGGAAAAGGTGTGCTGTAATTTCATGTGGGGTCTTTACCCAGACAGGGAGGGAGCCGTTTTGTTTCATTTAAGAAAGCTTTGGAGTACTTCCAGTGGTTTAATAAATATCCCCTCAAGGTAGGAACACAAGCAAAACTGCTGATATTCAGAACTTTGTTGCAGAGATGCCCATGGTAATTTAAAAAAAGTTTTATGCGGAACAACCTTAGTAATCTTAGCAATGAAAATTCCTCAAAACTACAAAACATCCTCAGGGGAAATTTTTTTTTTCAGTAAAACAAAAATAGTTTAATTCTCTCTAAACATAAAACCACTACTTTTTAATTGTATAAAAAATGCAAAATATAAAAACATGAACAAAATAAAAAGCGTTATTGAAGAAATATTTGAAGATATTCAGAAAGAACCACTGGTAACATTGGATTCATTACTCCAGATCCTTTTCAAAAACACATTCAAATATAAGCTTATGTAGTTTTGAAATTTGGGTTATATTACAGATATTGTTTTTAAAATTTGTTCTTTTTTTTTTTTTTTGCATTTCCATGTCTAGAAATATATGGAATTTTAATTATTTTTAAGATCTCCTTTGGATGTCATTATTTAGTTTTTCCCTTTGTAGAACACCGTTGAGAAAAACCTTTTCAGTTAGATATTTGAAAACACTTTCGGGTGACGAAAACCACCTGTGGGAGAAGGGCATTCATCTACTAAACAGACACAATGGGTTTACTACTTGGCAAATGGCTTGTTGACCTTGTGGTTGACCTTGAAACCAGAAAAGGCAGCCATTAAAATAGGAGTTTGTGCTTTCATTCAACTCCCCTGGCCATAACTTCAGCCATGGCCCTTTTGGAAAACAGTTGAAATAAAGAAGAAGCTGCTTTACTTTTTATATATATTTGAAGGGACTTCCCTTTTCCAATTTTTAATTTAAAATTAGCTATTCTCAATGAAAAGGCCAAAGGAAGCCTCAGAAATTATATATTCCACTAAGCAGTCTCTCCTGGTTTGATTTCACTGTAGTTTTTACTGGACCAGCTGAGGCCACATTGCCAGAAAATTATGGATGAGAAAGCATAAAGAAGGGTAGACCTCAGATGACTCTTTGGAGATGCTCATGGTTCAAGAAAGGCAGGATTTGTAGCTGCCAGGAACACTGTGGCTGAAAGGAGATGCTCTGTGGTGTGTAAAGAGGAGGTTGAACATTTTCAGCATGTTTACAGATTGAGAGAAAAAATAATTGGAGGAGAGACTGAAGACACCATGTGTGAACTTGACCTACTGGCAACACCCTTTGGAAGTGACTTCCCAGAACAAAAAACAGCAAAAAATATTAAATGCAAAAACCCTGCAGCTATAAAGCAAACGAGTTGAAATAAAGTTAAGGATAGATGTGCTTTGAGACCCCCAAATACTTCTCTGTTTCTCCTTGGTCAGGAAACTAGGGTCAAGGGCAGGGTTACAACCCAGCCCTACAGCTCTGGAAACAGATTTAGCAGCATGACTGGCTCACACTCAGGAAGATCTCCCAAATTCTGCTTTGTGTTTCCTGTGGGGTACAGAAAGAGTGCCTTCATTAAAAGCTGTGGGAAGGGTAGCAGGACCAATTTTTAGAAGGCAGTAGTATTAATTTTTTGAAAAAGAAATTATTTTTGAAATAACTGTAGATTCACAAGCATTTGCAAAGGAGGGGCAGAGATGTACATATCCCCTTCGCCTGTTTTCTCACAATGGTTCCATATGACATAATTATAGCACAATATTAGCTCCAGGAATCTGGCATTGGGACAATGTGTATATACATTTATGTGCCATTTTACTACACCTGTGTAGACTCCCTAGACCCATGTGACATCACTGCCATCAAGGTACAAAACTGCCCCGTTATCAGAAAGATCCCTCTTGTACAACCCCATTATTGTCATCCTCTCATTCTTAACCCCTGGCAAACACTAATCTGTCTTCCGTTTTTATAATTTTGTCATTTCAAGAATGTTGTATATAAATGGAATTATACACCATGTGATCTTTTGGGATTGGCATTTTCACTCAGCAAAATGTCTTTGAGATCCATCCAAGTTGTTGGGTATATCAATAATCTATTTTTTTAAAGATTTATTCATTTGATAGAATGGGAGAGAGAGAGCACAGGCGTGGGAAGCAGCAGAGGGAGAGGGAGAAGCAGGCTCCCCAGTGAGCAGGGAGCCCGACACAGGGCTCCATCGAAGGGCTCCAGGATCATGACCTGATCTGAAGGCAGACACTTAACCAACTGAGGCACACAGGTGTCCTTCATCTATTCTTTTTTTACTGCTGAGTGGTATTCTACGGTATGGTTGTGCCACAGTTTATTTAGCCATTCATCTAGTGGGGAGATTTTGTCTATTTCTAGGTTTTGGCTATTACAAACAAAGCAGCTATAAGCAATAATGTACAGTTTTTTGTGTCAATAAATTTTCATATCTCTGGGATAAATTCCCAAGAATGTAATTGTGGACTGCAAGGTAAATATATATTTAGTACTAACTTTTAAAAATTAAATACGTAAGCTCTTAAAGTTTAAATAAATAAGGCCATTATCTATGCAGATAGACTTGTCTAACCCTGGAAGTACTCAGGATGAGTGTGGGAAGTCCCACTTCCATCCCTGCAGTGGTACCAGGGAGGCAAACATGAAGAAATCAAGGCTAGACCATTCATAGCCCAACATGTTAGAAAAATTCAGATAATTCTGTCAGGGTCAAAATTTTTCGGATGATAAAAATATGACTGAGGCATTAGATGGGGTTAGATGGAGGCAAAATTAAGTGATCAATGGACATTATTGATCACTTAATTTTGCCTCCATCTAAGTCCCTCCTTTCCAAAAGTGATGGTTATCAGAATTAACGTTACTGAGTGAATGTTGGGGATAGTAATCCATTCCTTCTCTTTGAGGACACGTGTGGCATAACAGCACAGCAAGAAAGCAGCCCAGAAGCCACCTTGGGAACCAACCAAGGCTGGGAGAGCTCAGAATTGTCTGTCACCCTTTGCAGTGCCCAACCGAACGAATTCTTTTACTGCCTCACTATCACACCATCACAATATGGGGGTAACACCCTCGAAGCTACTGCCTTCCCCGCTCAGGGTTGTCAGGGATGTAGGCTTTCCCTAACCTTTCAGAACCCCCAACCCTTGCCCCACGCTACTGAAATATCACAAGCCTGTCACAGGATGGGAATGATGGGCTTTCTGGACCTGGCAATAACAGGTAGAAGAACAAGGAAATCCAGCATAACTTACCTAAGCCCACAGATAACTAGAGGGAAGCTATTACTTCCTCTGTAACTCCCTTCTCCTCAGACTCCAAAGGTTTTCTCTTTACAAGGAAGGCTTAGTCACTTATTGGTTGTGAGCTTATGTTAACCGATGTATAGTGGAAGATTTTGGTGCACAATGGATGAACTACAAAAGGACCATCCAAAATCAGTAGGAAAAACACCTCCACTAAAATCACAGTGGGGGAAAAAATAAATAAGCCTCTAACCAGACCATTCCCAAAAAGGGTTAATACAAGTATCTGCTAAACAGAAGAAAAATATTCAACCTCATTAGAGATGAAAGCAATACAAAATTAGAATAATGAGATGTTTTCATTCTGCTATCAAATGGGCTGATCACTTTTTAAAGGATAATGTCACTAATGGAGGACAAAATTCATGGATGATGAAAATATGCCAAGAAACAAGACATTTACGATGTGTCTTAATACCGGCCTACAGCATACTTTTTATTTATTTACTTATTTTTTTACAGATTTTGGTTTTTTTTCTTTGAGAGAGAGAGCTTGTAAGCACAAGCAGGGGGAGTGGCGGAGGGAGAGGCAGAAGCAGGCTCCCCACTGACCAGGGAGCCCGACGTGGGACTCGATTCCAGGACCCTGGGATCATGACCTGAGCTTAACTGATTGAGCCACCCAGGAACCCTACAGCATAGTTCTTAATTGTAAAGAGAAAAACATTTACCTGGAAGAAACCACTTAATGCACGTTTAAAGGTGTTTGAAGTTAAAATCACTGGTGATGGAATAAATCAGCATTTTGTGCCTCTTGATATGATGCACTAAGAATACGATATCTTGCCTTAGTGTTCCCCACCTCCGCCCCACCCAAACTACAGAACCTAAGTGTCATCATGAGGAAACATTGAACAAATCAAAACAACATTATACAGGGGCGCCTGGGTGGCTCAGTGGGTTAAGCCGCTGCCTTCGGCTCAGGGTCCTGGGATCGAGTCCCACATCGGGCTCTCTGCTCAGCAGGGAGCCTGCTTCCCTCTCTCTCTCTGCCTGCCTCTCTGCCTACTTGTGATCTCTGTCTGTCAAATAAATAAAATCTTAAAAAACAACAACAACAACAACAAAAAAAAACGGCATTATACCAAGTGGTCTGAACTTTCTAGAAGTCAAGGTGAGGAAATGCAAAGAAAGACTGAAGAATTTCCAGAATGGAACAAAGTCCACAGACTGCACACTCTTTTCTGTGCTGTGGCTATATCTGATGTTAACATTAGGAAAACATGGGTCAAGAGTACATAGGAATTTTTTCATAGTGTTCTTGCAGATTTTCAAAAATCAGAAATTACATCCTAAAAAGTCAAAAATAAAAGATTTCTGAAATAATTTCTGAAATAATACTTAAGAATGCCTGGGTGCCTTAGGCGTCTTGCCTTCAGCTCAAGTCATCTGCCTTCAGCTCAAGTCATGATCTCAGGGTCCTGGGATGGAGTCCCGCACTGGGCTCCCTGCTCGGCTCCCTGCTCCTCCTAAAGGGAGAAGCAGATCCCTGATCCTTCTCACTCTCTCTTTCTCAAAAAATAAGTAAAATCCTAAAAGAGAGAGAGAAAGAGAAGAAAAATTCCTTAAAAAAAGGAGTTAAAAAGTACAAAAATTAATTTCAAAATATTTAATGACTTCCTACCCGAAAATCATCAAAAGATCAAAATTCAGAATATAGGGGTAAAAAAAAACTCCACAAAACCCAACTTCTAACAGAGCCACTTTTCACTTGTCATGTCTTTAACAAAATCTTTGATGTATATTTCATGGCCACTTTGTAAATCACCTTTCAGGAGAAGGCGATTTTTTTTAACTTCAGAAAAATGTTATCATGTTTACCTAAGTCCCTTCTCCACCAATTAAATCCTGGCTTCTCAGCTCCCAACATTTTACCCAAGGAAACTTTTTTTTTTTTTTTAAAGATTTTATTTATTTATTTGACAAAGAGGGAGAGATCACAAGTTGGCATAGAGAGAGGGGGAAGCAGGGTCCCCGCTGAGCATAAAGCCCGATGTGGGGCTCGATGCGGGGCTCAATCCCAGGACCCTGAAATCATGACCTGAGCTGAAGGCAGAGGCTTAACTCACTGAGCCACCCAGGCACCCCTCAAAGGAACCTCCACCATTCCCTCTCCCTCGTACCCATAGGAGCCCTTGCTTTGGTGGGCTGTTTCCCATAAAACCCTATGGGAACAAAGATTTTGCCATGTAGAAAAATCAAAACATACTTGAGAGGGCATTTCTCCAGCAGGCATGCATACCAAAGAAACAGCATTCACAGAAGCAAAAATAAATCTGATGGTTTGTTTTGTTTTATTAAACAAATGGGTATAAAAATGCCAGTGAGCATTTGGGAGCCTGCAGGCAATTATTCAAAATGGTTCAAGGAAACCATGACTCCTTTTTCAGCCCTCCTTTCAAGATATCAGGTGGTTATTTCCTTCTCCTTTCGGCCACAGGGGCTTGCACTTAAGGATTGCTTGCTTTGATTTTTAAAACACTTGGCTAATTAGTTCATACTGTGTTGGAAGCAGGAGTGAGGAGAGAAAAACATGGGTCACGCGGTCTCCACTGGATTTTTCAATATCTCATTTTCTTTCTATGTGCCATGTATCTCACCAGGCAAGCAGATAATAAAGGCCAGTGGATGCCCCCAATTTTAGCATTTTCATAGATTTCTAACACAGATAGAAACACTCAAAACGTGTTGCCAGGAAACCGTTTTTTTTTTTCTCCCAGGAAAATTCTGTGCCAAACAAAATGCAAGAATGCCTTTGTTGGAGACATAATTCTTATCAGGAAAACAGAGGATTAAATAATTAACAAAAACTGTAACAACAGACGTGCAAGTGCTTCTTTTAAATTTAAAAATGTTGACATCTTAATTATAAGTCAAGATAATTAGAATTAAACAAGGCTTGCTGTCAACAGCTTTCCTAAACATAGTAGCTTAATCACATTTTTAAAAAGTTGACAGGTGTCTGTTTCACCCTGACGAACTTCTAGCCATCCCCAAACTCCCTTCACAGTGTCCAAATGAAGAAAGCAAACTCATAAAAAAAAGTTATTCATTAATCAAAACCTTTCATCAGTTTCCCAGATTAAAAGGAAGGAGCTAACACAAAAACAAAAACAAAACAACAACAACAAAAAGTTGGGCTAAAAGAACACATAGCCAGGTAAAGTCGTCAGGGATAAAATGACCCCATTTTATTGTATTTCTGCCAAGAAAGAAAAGGTTGAGTTTAGCACAGCCTTACATGCTTCGTTCAACAGGTGGTATTAAGTAGCTGCCATGTTTGGCCCTGGGGGTGCACAGGAGAAAGAGGGATCGGACCCCTGCCACTATCTACCTGTCCCCATTCCCAACTACACAAAAGTGATAAAACTCATGATCTGATCGAAGTTATGGGCACGCCCTCGAAGCAGCAGGGGACCAGCGCACACCACTCACAAGGAAAGACCCACACAGGCCTCTTCCAGGGAGAGGAGTCTGTTCCGTGATGCCTCAGGAAGCAACGAGATGTGCTCAGAGGCCGTACAACCAGTCACCATCCCTGGGCACCACCCCCCTCCGCCCCCAGCTGTTCCATCCCGAAGGCCAACAGTGCCTCCAGCACCTGCCCTCCGAAGTGGAGCCAACCACACTCAAGATGGAGCTTCTTTCTCCTTTTGGGAGTTTTCTCTTCGACTTCTTACCATGGCCGTGGAGTTGCTGCTCTCCTAGATACTGTGAGCTTCTTCTTCTTCTTCTTTTTTTTTTTTTTTAAAGATTTTTTATTTATTTATTTGACAGAGAGAGATCACAAGTAGGCAGAGAGGCAGGCAGAGAGAGAGAGAGGAGGAAGCAGGCTCCCTGCTGAGCAGAGAGCCCGATGCGGGACTCAATCCCAGGACCCTGAGATCATGACCTGAGCCGAAGGCAGTGGCTTTACCCACTGAGCCACCCAGGCGCCCCGATACCGTGAGCTTCTACTTTCCTACTGCTTTCTCTGGCTGAAGGGTTCTGCCTGTGGCCTCCTTTCTCTCTCTGAAACTCACCACCACTCCACCATTTCCGTCCCTATTTGTGGGTCCTGCATTCAGACTCCCTCCAGGTGCAATGCGATTGGTGCCATCAGTCACTCTCCCCTGGGCAATGGCCCACTTGGGTGAGGTCCTCACCTCAGGCCACGTCATCAGACATTGAACAGCCTATAGAAAGCTTCCAATGAGTAGAGGGCTGCTCCCCAATCCAATCAGTTTGGAGCCATAATGATGGGGTCCCAGAATGGGTCCCAGTGCCCCAAACTATGGTATGAAAATTGGTGAAAGGAAACCTCCTTTGGAATGGAACCAGCGGAGTGCAGGAGGAGCTCTCATACCCTACCACTCTTCAGCCAATTGCAGACGCAACGCAAAACAAACCTGCAAGTCCAGACCACCCCAGCAAGAGGAAGAAAAGGTTTTCTCCAGGCCAAGCAACAGCCCAGCCAATGAGAGCTGTCACAACTCAGCCAATGAAAAGCCACTATATTTCAAACTTCTCGTTTATGCCAATGGACTTTTTGTTTCTAACAGCCTTCCCAACCCCCCTCTAAGCTCTGTAAAGAGTGTTCCTCTCCTCTGTTTTGTTGTAGTTGGCTTTGCTGGAGTTTCCTTGTCCCAAATTGCAATTCTTTTGCTCTTCCTGAATAAAACCATTTTCGTTACAAAATTACTGTTTTATTTGTAAGATTAACAAGACAAACCTATGTCTTAAGAAACCATTAGTGCTCTCTTTCCTTCTAAGAGTTTGTGGGTGAAGGTGCCACTCAAGGGTATCACAAAGGAATCCAAACAGATATTAAGGCTTGATTTCATGTTCAGGCTCCAGCCTAAAACTCTGGCTCAAGCCCCAAACTTCAGCTGGTAGAACCATCCCAGTTTCTTTATGCTACCCGGCGCTGGATACTTCCCATTTGTCCTTCTGGGTCCACCCTACACCCTTCTCCACGGAGGCTGACCTTTGTGTGGGGCCATGGGCAGGCTCCCAGTCTCCCTGGCTTCTGATTGAATTTGGCCCAAGGAAGGCACTGGCAGCATAGGAGCGGGTGTGTGGAGAATGACTTGGAGGTAGAGTTCCTCTACTCCTCCAGCCTGGCTGTGGCTGTTTCTCTACTAAAGGCAGCTCCTGTCAGGGGTCTCTCTCTGACAGCTAATTGCTCACTGAGGCTGGCCTTACCAGAACCAATGTTCTCCTCTTGCCATTTTAGACTGACAGTCATCTGCTCCTAGATGCTAACCCTTCCTTGTTGGTTTTTCCAACACCACCTACAACTTTGTAAATGATTCCATCTTTGAATTTCCTTCAATTACCTACCACCTTTTAGAAAAATTTAAAGACTTTTAAATTTTTATTTAAATTTAAAATTTTATTTTAAATTTT
The DNA here is from genome assembly GCF_022355385.1 of Mustela nigripes. Classification (NCBI taxonomy): domain Eukaryota; kingdom Metazoa; phylum Chordata; class Mammalia; order Carnivora; family Mustelidae; genus Mustela; species Mustela nigripes. Next base: position 31,557,099 of record NC_081559.1, on the reverse strand, counting down.
ATTTAAATTTATTTATTTATTTTTAAAGATTTTATTTATTTGAGAGAGAGAGAGAGAAAGAGGCAGTGAGAGAGAGCATGAGCAGGGGTCGGGGAGACAGAGAAGCAGGCTCCCTGCTTGCAGGGAGCCTGAAGTGGGACTCGATCCTAGGACCTTGGAATCATGCCCTGAACCAAACACAGACACTTAAATGACTGAGCCACCTAGGTACCCCTAGACTATATATATTTTTTAAGATTTTATTTATTTATTTGATAGACAGAGAACACAAGTGGGCAGAGAGGGAGTCAGAGACACAGAGAGGGGGAAGCCAGCTCCCCGCTGAGCAGAGAGCCCAATGCAGGGCTCTATTCCAGGACCCTGGGATCATGACCTGAGCTGAAGGAAGAGGCTTTAACCCTCTGGGCCACCCAGGCGCCCCTAGTTTTTAATACAGTTTTCAATTTGCAGAAAAATTTATTGATGCATTTTAATTAAATTCCATACTTTCTTCAGACTTTGTTTTTACCGAACATCCTTTTTTATCTATTCCAGGGTCCCATGGAGGATACCACAATGACCTTTAGCTATCATGTCTTCTTGGACTACTCCGGGCTGTGACATTTGTCAGACTTTCCTAGTTATTTACAGCCTTGGCAACTTTGAAGAGGATAGGCCAGGTATTTTGCAGGATGCCCCTCAACTAGGATTTGTCTGGTGTCTTTCTTGTGATTAGGCTGAGGGTGTGGGTTTTCAACAAGACCACTCTGGTGAAGTGCCATGGTCAACGTGTATCAAGAGTACATAATTTCGACATGCGTCAAGAGCACACAGCATCACCGTGGCTTACACTCTTGACCTTAACCGTGATGACCTGGCTGAGGGGGTGTCTGCCTGGAGTCCGTACTGTAAAATGACTCCTCTGTGGCCCACACTTAAGGAGAAGGACATTATGTTTCTCCTCCCTGAAGTAGAACCTATGGATATTTCCTCTTTCTTTCTTTCTTTTTTTTTTTTTTTTGAGGTAAAATATGCAAAACATAAAGTTTGCCATGTATTTATTTATTTAAAAGATTTTATTTATTTGTCAGAGAGAGACAGCACAGCAGGGGGAGCGGAAGGCAGAAGGAGAAGCAGGCTCCCCTCTGAGCAGGGAGCCCAATGAGGGACTGAATCCCAGGACCTTGAAATCACAAACCAAGCTGAAGGCAGCTGCTTAGCTGAACGAGCCAGCCAGGCATCCCCAAATTTGCCATTTTAACCATTTTTTAAGGGCTCGATTACCCCTTAGTCTGTTTCCTGCTGGGAATCTTACTCTTCCCAGTCTCAGTGTTTCACTCTTCACCAAAAATGGCAAGGTGCCTTTATGTTTTATCACTTAAGATTCCTAGGTAAGGAAAGGAGATTCTCATAGTTTCTTTTTTTTAAAGATTTATTTATTTATTTATTTGAGAGAGAAAGTGCACATGTGAGCAGGGGAAGGGGCAGAGAGAAAGGGCGAGAGGAAGAATCTCCAGCAGACTTCCCACTGAGCACGGAGCCAGACCCTGGACTGAGCCACCCAGGTGCCCTGAGATTTTCACATTTTCATCTGTTTGACTCTTATTGCTCTTTTAGTCCCCACTCAAGACTTCATGAGCTCCTCCAGGGATAGTGAGCTACTCCTGCTACTGTCTCCCTGGCCACAAACTTATCCTATTATTATTATCAGCCTATCATTATTATTATTATTAGCTTCATATCCTAATATTATTATGAGCCTACATATTCTATTCTTGTATTCTTTACATTGTGTCATTTTCTTTGTGGCTTTCCTCTGACAGGAATTAGATCTTATTTATCTTTTGGATCTTTAAGGATGAGGACAATCCAAGAATCAGTGTAGCTGATTAAGAAATGTTGGCTGGCATATGATCTCACTCATATGTGGAATTAAGGAGAGAAAGCAGATGCACATATGGGAAGGGGGAAAAGAAAAAATGGAAAGAGGGAAAAAAACATAGAACACTCTTAACACAGAGAACAGACTGAGGATGTCTGGAGGGAGGTGGGTGGGGAAGGGGCTAGATGGGTGATGAGGAGGAAGTAGGGTGCTTGTTAAGTGATGAGCTCTGGGTGTTACATGTAAGTAATGAATCACTGATTTCTACTCCAGAAACCCTATTGCATTATATATTAACTAACTAAAATTTAAATTAAAAAAAAATAGAAATGTTGGTTGGAAATAAAGGAAGATAATATGAGATAAAAGTGAAAGTGTCTTATTGGAGTGCCTGGGTGGCTCAGTTGGTGAAGCATCTGATCTCAGGGTTGTGGGATTGAGCCCCACACTTGGCTCCACGTTCAGGGCAGAGTCTGCTTGAAATTCTCTCTCTCCCTCTCCTTCTGCCCCTCCCCCTGCTGTCACATGCTCTTATTTTTTATTAAATAAGTAAAATCTTAAAAAAAGAAAAAAAAAAGATGCAGGGGTGGTCTATTTTCACCAAAGATTAAAGAGGGTGTTAGTACGTACTCGTGGTGAGGGGCTGGAAAAACCTGCACTCACAGTTACTTATCCTAGTACCCCTGTTCTGCGGACAGCTTAGTGTTGAAGGCCATAATACGTGTATTTCTACCCAGCAGTCCCATGGCTGGAAATTTAAATTAAAAAGACAATCAAAGACTGAAATCAGTCTTGGCAATGATTTTTTTGGATTTGACACCCAAAGCAAAGGCAACGGAAGCAAAAACAAACAAGTGCGACTACATCAAATTACAAAGCTGCTGCACAGTGAAGGAAAACATGAACAAAATGAAAAGGCAACCTACCACGTGGGAGAAGATACTGGCAAATCATATAAGTGATAAGGGGAATTGTTTTTCAAATAATCCCATTAAAATGGGCAGAGGATCCGAATAGACATTTTTCCAAAGAAAACATTCGGATGGCCAACAGACATGCAAAAAGATGTGCAACATCACTCAGCATCAGGGAAATGCAAATCAAAATGATGATGACATATCCCCTCACACCTGTTAGAAGGGTTATTATCCGAAAGGCAAAAAACAACAAGTGTTGGCAAGGATGTAGAGTAAGGGGAATCCTTGTGTACTGTTGGAGAGAATATAAGTTGTCACTATGGAAACAACATGGAGATTCCTCAAAAAAAACTAAAAATAGGGGTGCCTGGTGGGCTCAGTCAGTAGATCATGCAACTCTTGATCTTGGGGTTATGAGGTCAAGTCCTATGTTGGATGTCAAAATTACTTAAAAATAGAACCTTGAGGGGCACCTGGGTGCCTCAGTCAGGTAAGTGTCTGAATCTTGATTTTGGCTCAGGTCATCCTCTTGGGTCATGGAATTGGGCCCCACATGGGGCTCTGTGCTCACCAGGGTGTCTTCTTGGGATTCTCTCTCTCCCTTTCCCTCTGACCCTCCCCCCTGCTCTCTTTCTCATAAATGAATGTCTTAAATATAAAAGAAAATAAAATCTTTTTAAAGATTAAAAATAGAAATACCATATGATCTAGAAATTCCATCTCTGAGTACTTATCTGAAGAAAAAGAAAACATTAACTTGAAAAGATATCTGCACCCCCATGTTCATTTCAGCATCATTTTCAACAGCCAAGATTTGGAAACAACTCTAGTATCTATGAATGTATGGATAAAGAAAATATGCCACACACACACACACACCACACATACACACACATACCCCCACACCAAACACACCACACACACGCACACCATACACATACACCCAAACACACCACACACCACACACACACACCACACACAAATACACACCACACACACACACCACATACACACCACACACACACAGACACACACACACATACCACATACATACCACACACACACACACCACATACACACCATACACACCACACACACACACACTGTAATATTCATCATAAAAAAGAAGGAAATCTTGCCATTTGTGAGAATATGGGAGGTGGAACTTGAGGGCATTATGCTAAGTGAAATAAGTCAGAGAAAAACAAATACGGTATGACCTCATGTATATGTGGAATATAAAACAAACAAAAAAACCTGCACTCATAGATGAGGAGAAGAGATTGGTGGTTGCCTGAGGTGCTGGGGGCGGGAGTTGGTGAAATGTGTGAAGGTGGTGACAAAATACACCCATAAAGTTACAAAATAAATAAGTCTTGTGGGTGTAACATATGGCACGGCAACTACAGTTAATAATGTATATTTGAAAGTTGCTAAGAGGGTAGATCTTAAAAGTTCTCATCATGGGGCGCCTGGGTGGCTCAGGTGGCTAAGCGCCTGACTCTTGGTTTTGGCCCAGGTCATGACTTCAGGGTCTTGAGATTGAGCTCCTTGAAGGGCTCCACGTTCAGCTCGGAGTCTGCTTGAGATTCCCTCCCTCCCTCTCCTTCCCCCTCAGTCCCTCCCCTGGGTTGCATGCTCTCTCTCTCTCTCTCTCATTCTTTAAAATAAATAAGTAAAATCTTTTAACAAAAAAGTTAAAAATAACACAAGAAGGAAAAACTGTAATTATGGGTGATGATGGATATTAACTAGACTTGCTGTGATCATTTCACAATACAGTATTTACAAATAATGAATCATTATATTGTACACCAATAATTAATACAATATTATGTGTTAATTACATCTCAATTAAAAGAGACAATCAAGATATATGGAAAGATACTTATATAAAGATGTTATTTTTAATTCAAAAACTGGAAAAAACCTAAAAGCCCAGCAAGAGGCCAACTAAATTATAGTTTATCTATGCTATAGAGTAGCAGACAGCCTCTAAAAATCAGGTTGAACATTTACTGCATGATTACCTTTGGGCAGTGGTATAATGGCCATGGATTTAATTTTTTATTTGTCTTTTTCCAATTTTTCTCATCTGAACAGTATCTGTAACTAGAAAAAAAAAATCAAAGGTACCTTTTCAAAGTGGCTTATTTTACTGTTTCAAACCTGAACATCAAAGAAAATCAAAACTTGAAGTTCAGCCTGTTGGCCAGTGGAGTCATAAGCCAGAATGTCCCAGTGGCCATGACTGCTGCCTCCAGTACCACCATTCTCATCCTGAACACACTAAGTGTGGTGGGTCCCAGGAGAAGGGAGCTTCCCACCTCTGTCTGCCATTTCTCCAGACCCCACTTCTCACCTGGACCCTGGACACTGGTTTGTTGTGTTTTCAAGGTTCCTCTGACTGATTATATTGTGCAGCCACAGGTGGAAACCCATGGTTCTATTCCACTCTGCCCGTCTACAGATGAGACCCAGAGAAGTTCAAGGTGACATGAAGGTGGAGCCAGATCCAGTTCTCCTGATTGCAAAGATGGTTCTTTTTACTGGAGCACGCCAACAAAGGAAGGGTGGCTTTTTGTAGATTGACAGACCTGGGGGTCCCCAAATATTTCAAAATAGGGATGCAAGGACTTCTCTAAATACCTCAACCCAACTGTAGAACTATGCCTGAAAAAATAGTTATCAAAAGGTATTTATGGAACACAGTACAATTTGGAAAGATCACTCCAGTCTAACGTAATGATAGGGAAAGGCTCTGCAAAGTCTGTCTTAATGCAACTATGTTGAGTAAGCAAAGATGATAAAAATCAAAATACCATTCTATCCTGGATTTACCCCAGGACAAACAAACACTATTCTAACCAGAACTTTGCCCTTCTCCTCGGTCCCAGGATCCTTGCTTCTTGATCTTGGCTACTGCCAGGAATGTCCTCCTACGGTTACCCTTGCAAACCAGTTATCCTTGTACTCTGAAAGCAACATGTTCCCTTTCCAACCAACCTCTGCCCAGCTCCCAGCCATGCCCAACACCTCACACCTTCACAATGAGACAGATAAAACAAAATCCTGGAAGGTGCACAGAAGAGAGCAGTTTAGACCTGAGCATCAAAAGACCTGCTTGTGTGAAAGTCTGGGAAGTCCTCAACAAAGCCTTTAACCCTTCAGGACTCAGATCTGTCCGTGAAAGGCAGGACTAGTGAGCAGCCTCTGAGGTCCACTCTGGCTTATTCAATGACAGCTTTGTGCAATCCCAGCCTAGCCCTGGTTTGTAAAGGATGTAGTTAATCTTTAACTTAGCAGTGCATGGTGTTACGTGAAAATTGGTCCCGGAAGTCATTACTTGTTTCTGCATTTGTCCTGTTTTAAGGATTAAAATAAATACAGCAAATGTGCGAGGTGAGAAAAATTAGATGTGTTGCATTCTGAAGTCACCCAAATGAAGAAAACAATTCTCTACTGTTAGGAGGGTCTTAAATCAGTGTCCACATGCTTCCTAGGCTACATGGAAAACATTTGATTTTCCATAGTTACACTTCAATTTAAAAAAAATCTTTAATCTCTTATTTTGAATTTTTAGCTATCTCTTACTTTTTCATGATCTATAGTGAGTGAAGTCGTGTTTGGGATGGGAAGGGGGAAACCCCTACCACGCTGCTTGCTGAAGCAGCAAGAAGATGAGTCTTTGCAAGAAATCTGCTTATCTTGCTTTTTACAGGGCAGATTTTATATTACAGTCTGCACTCATTTATTCCCAAAATTCACTGAGCTCCCACGTGAAGAAAATAATGAGCACACCAGGCAAGTTTCCTGCATTCTCAGAGCTTTTCACCCACTGGAGAAGACTGACGATAATCAGGAACCACCCCCCTCTCAAAGGCATATTTACATAATGTGATAAACGCTGTAATGAAGAATCACCAGAAACAAAGAGAACCTCTAAAACATGGAGTGAGACTCAAAGGTGAGCAAAAGAGTCTCTTGAAGAGCTGACCTTTGAAACTGAAGGATGAGTGGGGTTATTTGAAGAAAGGAGAGGCAGCTCAGGCCTGCCACAGGTTGGGCGGAGGCCAAAGGCCACAGGGAAGAATGGCTTGTTGGAGAGAAGTTTCCCAATTGTCCCCTTAGAGTCCTATTAAGGATCCAAGACAGCTATGTAATCATTTTCCTATTGAACCCTCTCTACATTTGCAAAATATTAATCTCCCGAAGTCACCTGAAACAGACCCGCCTTTTAAAACATTCACTAGGGGCGCCTGGGTGGCTCAGTGGGTTAAAGCCTCTGCTTTCGGCTCAGATCGGAATTCCAGGGTTATGGGATCAAACCCCTGCATCGGGCTCTCTGCTCAGTGGGGAGCCTGCTTCCTCCTCTCTCTCTGCCTGCCTCTCTGCCCACTTGTGATCTCTGCCTGTCAAATAAGTAAATAAAATCTTTAAAAATAAAAAAAATGAAAATAAAAATAAAAACATTCACTAACCTCTCATGTACCAAATGCTCTCCTGGGCTATTTCCCCCCCATCATACACCAATACAATGACTTCTCACCGTGAATCTTCAGCTTCCTCTCAGTGTTTCACCGTCTATGGTGAGAAAGGTTGTGTGTTGGACGGGAAGAGAGAGAGACCGCTGCTATGTGGCTGGGGGCACAGGCTTTTTAAGCAGGTAGAGGTAACCTCTCTGCAAGACATCTGTTTATCTTGCTTTTAAAGGGCAGGAGGAACCTTTTCCAGAATTGAGGTAATGTTTGAACAGTTGGAAAAGCATTCGCGGGAAAATGCACCCTGCTTAGCTTCTGGAATTGAAGAAACAGAGAGGAAATGTGGGGAGAGAGCATCAGAAAGCCTCTGGGGCCCCTCCCTGTGTGTTAAACGGTACGTACGTGTGTGCACAGAAGATGCCCTGCCACATTTCAGGTATGTAACTGGTTCTTAGATCCTCACTCTGTCCCATTTTTAAGACAAGGCAAGAGGAAAGCGGAAGGGGTGGAGGCAGGTCTCAAACTCATCTAAAAGTTACTAGATGTCATATGGGACAGAGAAGGAACAATTGAAAAGAAAAGAAAAGAACATTATAGAGGATTTCTCTGGAGTGGAGCACACACCCCACCCTCACTCTCTCAAATAAATTTTCTAATCCAATGCCCGCAATATGCCATCCCACACTGAAGCCAGGTCTCCATCATTCCTCAGTTAGGAGATCTGGAAAGCTACACGTGAATAAATGTCACCTCCCTGTCACCGAGACAGCTCTTCATCCCTCCCCAACCCCCGCCCCCAACACAAGGAGTGGGAATCGTCAATACATTGCTTCCTTCCTCCAGTGCCACACTGTGAGCTCTCCCAGGGCGAGGGCAGCTTCTGCGGGTGGCAGGGCCGATTCGGGCAGCCCCCCCCCCCCCCCCCCCCCCGCCGGGGAGGCCAGCAGCCCTGGCCCGCTAGCATCTGCAGCCTGTTCGGTCCCTCCTGCCTTGAGTCTCTGTGCACCGCGATGACAACACACGCCGGCTCCCCAGAGCCGCAGTGTGTTGTATAAGCACACTCTGAACGCCTGGAGGGGAGCGCGGTGAGCTTCTCTCTCGACAGCATCTGTTCAAAGTCCCTGGTGCCAGTCACAAGAGACCCACCCGGCAGGAAGGGGATGGGGATTCCGCCCCGGTGCGGGTAGGGGTGCGGTTTGTAGATCTCTCCAGGCGCAACTGAAACCTGAAGTTCTGTCCTTAGAGCTGGAAATGCGGGACAGTGAAGGGCACAGCGGGCCCTGCTACACCCCTTGAGTGCGGATCAGGCCGGGGGGAGGTGAGTGGGGGAATGGGGCGAAAACTCAGGAATCCTGAGGGAGTCCTCAGAATTTCTCCCCAGAGAAGCCTCTAGCGAAAACGCCAAGGACATTCCCCCCGCCCTTTTCAATTACGTAACTCTTACACATTTGGGAGAAAGCTCAGCAACATAAATTTCACTCATGAAAGGAGAAAGTCTAAAGACTGTGTCTAAAGCTGCTGGTGCATCTGATGTCTGAACGGACGTGGGTGCTACTACGCAGCCTAAGGGATGGCATCCTGGTGACTGGACTCCCCGCCCCCACTCCCCTCCGTACCCGGCGCCCGCAGCCCGGTCGCTGCCGGGGATGGCGCTCGCCGGTCCCCCGCGTAGCGGAGTCCGCGGGACCCTCAAGTCCGCCGGCTGCGGCGCGGGCTGTCCCCTCCCCCACCCCCCGCGAACACCTGACCGTGGTTACCTGCGGGGCCGCGACTCTCCGCAGCCCGTTGGCCGGCCCCCCGCCGCCCTTGCCGTTGGCCGCAGGGAGCTGCCCGAGCCCCGGCGCCCGCGCCGCGCCCTCCGCGGGGCCCGCGCCGTTCTCGCGGGGGCCTTCATCCGGCGCCGGGAAGAGCCCGCAGCGGCGCTGGAAGCGGGCGACGAGCTGGGAATCCTGCAGGCTCCGCAGCAGCTCGGCCATGGTGCTCCCGGGGCCGCGCGCCAACACCGCCACGCCGATGCCCTCGGCTCGCACTGTCCCCGCCGCTCCGGCACTCGGCGGGCCGGGCACTCGGGGCGGAGGGCGGGCGGGGCCCGGGGCGCCAGCCAACAGGTGCGCCGCTCGGGTCCTAGCGCCGCCCCGCGCGCGCGGGCGCCCAGGTGGCCGCCTCCACCTTGCGCGGGGCACGTCGGCGCTCCTTGCCCTCCCCGCGGGCTCGGAAGGGCTCGGGCGGTCCCTGGCGTCCCGCCGGCTCGCAACTGGGCGGAGGCGCACAGGTGTCTAAACCGCGCCTCTCTTTGTGCCACCGCGCCCCCCGGTCCCTTCGGGCTGGCGCAGAAGTGCCACCTAATGGGGAGCGGCCGAGCACGTGGAGACCTGCGGGAGTCCTTCCTGCCATGCGCGGGCTGGTCCCGGAGTGACCCCACTTTCACTCTTGAGCCCAAGGTGAGGTCGGATTTCTTTGCAGCTTCTAGCACCCAGGCGCCTACTCCGCTCTTTCTTTGCCCGCTTCCTGGAAGAATGAGTCCTTTAAGGAAGATTCCCAAGTTTTTTCCAAACTGTGATGCAATGTCTCCCCGGAAGCCCGACCCCCTCGACCTTGCTCAAGAACTGAGGAGGTTGAAAGTATGCCCTGAATCATCCTGAGTCCTTGGTGCTGGCTCTCGTGATTGGGCAATTGGTGAACACTTTTAGACGGGTGTGGAGGAAACGCTACTCTTCCTCAGTATTCTGCATTGGGAAAGATGATGCTGCCCCTCCCTTCTACTTTTTGTCTGCTCTGCCTCTAATTAGGAAAGGGCACTGACGAGACACAACAAGATCGTTCACGACCTTTAGGCCCCAAGCGAACCAGGTGAAGGGCGGGGAGGAGGATTAGACATCTCACCGCACCCTTGCCTGCTTTAAGGATCTCAGCAGAAGAGGAGCAAAGGAAACTGCGATTCTCCCACGAGGGCCTCTGCACTTCTGACAAGGAGTGAGAGGTACAGTCAAATTAGGCTGAGCTGCTCAGCCTGCAACAGAAGTGCAATCCTAGTCCTGTCCTCAGTTGACAGCCATAGGCTGCATGCTACTGGCAGCCCATGCAAAGCCTACTGAGTATTTGGTTGCACAAATGACTATCAAAAAAAAAAAAAAAAAACCAAAAAAAACACCTGCCACACTTTCCCGTTTATCCAGTTGTCCTTTTGGATCAGGATGTCTTTGGGATGTAGCTTTCAAGGATGATTTGGTCTCCCTCATGCCTTGGTTTCTGTTCTCCTTCCCAATCCTGATGGAGAGCAAGATCAAGGTGACAGAGCAATGACACTTGGGAGATACTTAGTTTACAGAAGCAGCACAGGGATACTGTCACAACCCAGATGTATGACACATGGAGATATCCTGTCCTGGAGGCAGAGGGCTCTTCTCCTCCACATTGCTGTCATTTACAGACCCTGGGACCAAACTCTATCCTTTAGTTTTAAAAGCTAAAGTTGGACCAGTGCAGAACCTGTTCTTTTTATGTGCGAATGAAATAGGTTCTCCCATGAAGACACTTGAGTGGTGTATCTCTGAAATTTCATGCTTCAGTTTTCCTTTCTTTCAATTAGACAGAAGTAGCAAAGCGAGCATGGCTTAACGTAAGACCAAAGAATTGAGCATTCAGATAATGTACTTTGTCTCCTTGGAGGACCAAGTAATGGTTCCAGCTTCCTGTGACTTGTGATGCCACTGTGTGCCTTGGTTTTTTCATGTGATCAAATAATAATCTGCACTTCTTATCTTATAAGGCTATTGTGAAAAATCTTTAAGTAAGCTCTATAAGGCAACCTGGTGAGATAGCTGTAGCCTTCTGTATTGTTCAGGAGCCATTCAATTTGGGAATGAATCTTCAGGAGGATTTGGCTCTGAACAATTTGAGTGAGACTGAAAAGCCAGGGACTTCTGGCAGTGATCCATAGGCTTCCCCAGATCCTCTCTTCTAGGGCATAGGCTGATGTTCTGAACATCCCATCTAACAGAAATCAATGTCCTCGAGAAGTGCTAGGCTGAAGGACTGCTCTAGCCTAACATTTAGTGGAGAAGTTACAAAAAGTTACAAGCCTGAAGTCATGCATATAAATAAATGACGTTGATGCAGAAAAATCACCTGTAGTTGTAGTTGTTGGACAGTTTAACATTAGTCGTGCCTGGGAAGAATAGATTTTGCTGGTCCCCACCCCCTCCACCCCCAGGGCAGAAATCCAGGTATTAGCACTTTGGTTAATTGTGCATATATAATAATTACTAAGTGACATATTTTAAAGGGACAGCGATGGATGTATTCATTAAGCTGCTGCAACAAAAAGACCCCAAAATCCAGTGGCTTGAAGAGCACAGCTTTTTATTTCCTTTTCATATAAGAGTTCCAAGGTGAGAAGTCTGGGTTAGTGGAGGCTCTGCTCCATGAAAGTGCACAGATTCTTTTCATCTTATAACTCAGATTCTTTTCATCTTGACTATCACCCTTCCCTGTCCTCCCCCGCCCCCGTCCCATCCTGCAACCAAGCCCAAGGCCACTTTCTTCTTCTGCATGATTGAAGCTGGATTATGGGCACATCTGAAATCTGTGAGTATCCTGAGCAGCTGCCTGTGCTCCATCAGTAAGAACAAAGTCATATGTCCCAAGACAGGCTTGGAAATGTCATCTCTAGCAGGGCAGCCTATGTCCAGATTCAACTACATTTCTATGAAAGCAGGGAGGACAGATTTTTGGCAGACATCAGTTATGGAAATCAAACCAATGTTGGTTTAAATGTTGTAAGATATAAATCTATGTTATAATTCAACCCATCATCTGCCCAATTTTATCTAGGCAGTCTGTCTTTAATTTGACACATTCTAAATACGCATGTGCAGATACAACTTTTTAAAAAGAAAGTGCTAAAAATAAGTAAAGTGAAAGGGAAACCTATCATGCCTTTGTTGAATCAAAATGAAGAAATTATAGGTGAGCCTGGTGATGGGTATTAAGAAGGACACAAACTGCTTAGAGCACTGGGTGTGGTGCATAAACAGTGAATCTTGGAACACTGAAAAAATGAAATTAAAAAAAATTTTTTTTAAATTAAAAATGAGGAAATTAAAATAAATTGATGTCAAAATGCCTTTTAAATGAAAAGGTTTGGTATTAATTGCATTATCCCATTTTAAATTCTGATTTAGAGTTCTCTGTCTACAGAGAAGGTTACTTCCAGATTTCAACCAAACCGTTCAGTTTTTAAGCTGACAGTATTTCTTAGATTAAGACAAATATCCAGGGTTGGGATTCTGTATTGGTTACCTATTGCTGCGAAACAAATTATCCCACTAAAAGTGGCTTAAAATAGCAGCGTTTATTATCTTGAAGTTTCTGTGGGTCAGGAATCCAGAAACATCTTAACAGCGTCCTCTGGCTCTGGGTTCTGCACAAAGCTGCAGTCATCTCAAGGCTTAGCTGAAGGTAGATTAGCTTCCAAAATCACGTAAGTGGTGGTTGGTAGTTTTCCATTCTTTGTGGGTCATTGGCCAGAGGTCACCATCTCTTCCTTGCCATATGGGTCTCTCCACAGGACAGCTTACAACCCAGCATCTTCCTTCATCAAACAGAGAGAATCAGAGACAGAGCAAGATAACGCAGTCATCTTTTATGATCTGATACTGGAGGTCACACCGCAGTATCTTTTGTCACAGTCTACTTATTAGAGGCCAGTCCATAAGTCCAGCCCACATTCAAAGGGAGAAGGAATGGGACTAGAGTGTGAACAGTAGGATGTAAGGATTACCAGGAGCCATTCTGGAAGCTGCTCACTACAGGTTCTCACACCTACTTTAACTTTCTAACTTCATCTTTACAATATCAATATTTATTGTCCCCCCCTCAAATGATACATAGCCTTGGCCTCAAAGAGCTTCCATCTATTACCAAAATAAGATGCACATACACACAAAAAAATGTGCTATGACATGAGTCATATATCCAATGGTACAATGGAAGACCTAGGGCATCAGAAGACTAATTTCTGTAAAAAACTGCATGTGCCACAGTTATAATTCCCAAATCTGGGATCAGAATTACCTTACAAATCTGCCAGTTACAGACACCTTAAAGACAATTGAAAGAAAATTGAAAGCAGAAATTCTTAAGTTAAGAAAGAGAAAAACAATGAAACTGATAAATAAATCCAAAAGCAGTCTATGGAAAAAATTAACAAAATCAAAAAACCAGTAGTATGGCAAAGAAAGAATAAAAGGGAAAAAAGATGAAAGCTTAAAATTAGAAATGCTAAGGAAAAATAATCATCAAAAGCAGAGGAAATTTTAAAAGTGTTTAGAGGGCACTTCCCATGCCCCTGTGCAAACAGATCTGAATATGCAGATGAAATAGATAATTTTTTAGAAAGAAACAACTTACCTAAAATTGGCCCCAGTAAAGAATGTCTAAGAGAGCAATTATCACAGACCAAGATAAAGGGGTTCAAATTCTCCCCCATAAAAGCACTTAGCCTAGATGGTTTCACAGGGAAATTCTATCCAGCCTTTAAGGAATGGATAACCTCAGTGCTACTTATTCTAGAAGAAAGAATTTTTCAAAATTCCTGTTATTAAAGCCATTATGATATTGATCTTAAAATTGAAAGAGCACCAGAAGAAAAACAAAAGAATACTCTCACTGGTGAGTGGGGTTCAAAATCTTGATATCAACAGCTGAAATCCAACAGTCCATTTAAAGAGGAAGGTATTGTGGCTAAATGCAATTGGTTCCTACCATAGCATGAATAAGCGTTGTTAAATAACCAAAAAAACCACCAATATTATCCATCATATTAATAGTGATAAGAAGAAAAGTCATATGATTTATTATATACATTGAATTGTGTTTCCCTGCCTCCAAAAGATAGTTGAAGTCCTAGCACCCAGTACCTCAGAATGGGACCTTCTTTGGAAATAGGGTCGCAGCTGGCGTAGTGAGTTAAGATGAGGTCATACTGGAGTAGCACAGGCCCCTGATCCAATGTGCCACGTGTGCTTCTAAGAAGATAGGCACACAGGGAGAACACCATGGAGGATGAAGGCAGAGATTTGAGTTACACAGCTGTCAGGAAGATGGCTGGCAAACCACGAGAAACTAGCAACCAAAGGGGTTTGGGAAGGACAAGCCCCTGCCAATACCCAGAGCTCAGGCTTCCCCCATCTAGAACTGTGAGTTAAAGAATTCTATTGTTGCGGGGCGCCTGGGTGGCTCAGTGGGTTAGGCCTCTGCCTTCGGCCTGGGTTATGATCTCAGGGTCCTGGGATCGAGCCCTGCATCCGGCTCTCTGCTCCGTGGGGAGCCTGCTTCCCTCTCTCTCTGTCTCTGCCTGCCTCTCTGCCTACTTGTGATCTCTGTCAAATAAGTAAATAAAATCTTAAAAAAAAAAAAAAAGAATTCTATTGTTGGCAGCCACCCAGTTTGCAGTACTGTGACAGCAGCCCTGGGAAACTTGGACAGGCTCGTTTGGACACATGCAGAAAAGTTATGTGACAAAAGTCAACATGCGTTCTTGTCAAAACCCCTCAGTAAAATAGAAATGGGTGTCGTGTCTGGGTTGGAAGGTACTTGTGTTTGGTTGGAAGAGAGAGTTCCCATATTGAGTAATGGAGTGACGTGAGGAAGAGAAATTGCATCCTGAGGTAAGCAGGGGGGCCCAAATGGCGATTAAAGTTTGTGGTAGATGTGGGGTGCCTGGGTGGCTCAGTGGGTTAAAGCCTCTGCCTTCGGCTCAGGTCATGATCTCAGGGTCTTGGAATCGAGCCCCGCATCGGGCTCTCTGCTCAGCAGGGAGCCTGCTTCCTTCTCTCTCTCTCTGCCTGCCTCTCTGCCTACCTGTGATCTCTGTCTGTCAAATAAATAAATAAATAAAATCTTAAAAAAAAAAAAGTTTGTGGTAGATGTTTGACATCATGCAAAGCAACTGGAGAGCAAACGAAGAACCTGTGAAAAGCTGTGTTTCCAGACGATGACTGGGGAGGCTGGCTAGGAGACGAAGGGCAGCTGAGGCAGGGAGAAGCTGGGGGTGGGAGCTTCGTCCCAGGATCCTGTCAGGAATTCAGATTTCCCAAAGGACTGTCTCAAGTGGGATTTTACTTCATTGCATAGACAAGCAAATGTGAATCTACGGTTTGTTTTTTTGGATACAAATAGTCACATTCCTTACATAATGTTCTCAGTCTTGCTTCTTTTACATATTATATAACTAGAGATTGTTCCGTATCAGTGGAAGAGGCGCTGTACTTTACCAGTCATCCACTGATGAACATTTGGGGTGCTTCCGAACAACGCTATTCTTGATGTGGATGTCATGTTCAGGTCTGGTCCAGTGTTCACCAAGGTGCCAGACAGAGCAGACTCTGGTCCTGGAGTACCTTTGGAAGCCCGCAGGACAACCGTGCGGGTAGAGAAAGGGACCAAACCTGGTCTGAAAACCCTGTTCCACCCAAGGTGAACTGGGAGGGTATGTTCTCAGAGCAGTAGAGAATCTTCCCAGTAAAGGCAGTTATAGGATGACTGCTCGCCCTTGTCTACCAAGGTTATTGTAGTGAGAGCTACATTATTAACGCAAATAATAATAACCTCCATGGATCGAATAAGTACTGTGTTAGTTTCCTAGGGCTGCTGTGGCAAATGACCATTATCTGAATGGCTGCAGACAACAAACATTTATTCTCTCCTACTTTCTGGAGGCCAGAAGTCCACAACCAAGGTGTGGGCAGGCTAGTTTCCTTCCTGGGAGCTCACAGGGAGGATGTGCGGCATGCCTCTCCTTGTTTCTGGTGACCGCTGGCAAACCTTGGTGATCCTTGGCTCATGGGAGTACTGCTCCAATTTCTCTGCCGTCGAATGGGTTCTCCCAGAAAGACAGTAGGTACACTTACTAAGATCAGACACTGTTCCAGGCTGGGGGGGATACATAAGTTTAACAACAACAACAAAGTCCTTGGATCATGAAACATACTTTGGTAGGGAGCACAGCTAAAAAGAAATCAAGTAATATGTAGTTTTAGGGAGGGGTAGGTGCTGTGACGAGGGACAAGAGGCTGGGAAGGGGAAAGACATATTTAGGTAAGCTCGTTACCTCTGAGACTGGATATTTGTGTAAAGACCTGAAAGAAAAGAAGGGGTCTGTCCTACCAAAACCAGATAGGGCCATGTAGGCTGTCATAAGAAGTAATACTCCCACTCGACAGATGAGAAGACTGAGGCTTGGAGAGAAGAGACATGCCCAAAGCTCACAACTGATACATGGCAGAAGGAGGACTCAGTGCAGGGCCCGGGCGACTCCAAAGTGCCCTCTTTCTGTTACTACGTTCACATGCTCATCCCAGAATCCATCTTCACTCTTCGTGTTTGTATTAGAAAGCGTTTCCAGTGTGAATCAAGGGCTCAGTATATACTCATTCAATGAATGGTGATCAAGTGTAAAATCTCACCATTTTGAGAGTTTTTAGAGTTTACAACTCATTTTCAAATGGTTACAACTCATTTTCAAAAAGGCTACCACTCCTGGGGCACCTATGTGGCTCAGTGGGTTAAGGCCTCTGCCTTCGGCTCAGGTCATGATCTCAGGGTCCTGGGATCGAGCCCGGCATCTGCTCGGCAGGGAGTCTGCTTCCCTCTCTCTCTCTCTGCCTGCCTCTCTGCCTACCTGTGATCTCTGTCAAATAAATAAATAAAATCTTAAAAAAAAAAAAAAAAAGGCTACCACTCTGAGAGGGGAGTGGTTTTCTCTTCATTTTAGGGGAGGCGCCAAGATGTGATTTTCCCCCAAATTACAAAATGTATTAAATACTTTGTGCAGGGTCTGCGTAGACAGGCTCCCCAGGGAAGGCAGAAAAATGAATGGGAGGGGAGGCTACTAGTCAGCCTTGAGCCGCTTGGCTTGGCCTATCCTCCCCCCAGACCCACCCGCCCAGAGCCAGAGCTGCCTGGCCTTAGGCTGGACACTTGACCTAACTGGGGCTCCCCAAATGCTTTCTTCTTGGGAATTTGGATTCCAAGCCTCCTGGCAGCCTCTGCTGAATGAAAGAGAAGAAAACTTGGAAACCAGAGCTTACAACACGGCCCAGATACGTCCACCCTGTGCTGTGAGGAAGAAATGAGGCAGGTGTGCCGGGAAGCAGGCCAGGGGAGCAAACCACCCCTGAGACGGTTCCAAGGTGCCTGTTTCAGTCACTGTGAGGTCCTTTCCTGTGCCATCCTTGAATTCTTTTTGTTGTTGTTTTTTTTTTTTTTTTTAAGATTTTATTATTTATTTTTTATTTGACACAGAGAGATCACAAGTAGGCAGAGAAGCAGGCGGAGGGGGAAGCAGGGTCCCCGCTGAGCAGAGAGCCCGATGTGGGGCACGATCCCAGGACCCTGAGATCATGACCTGAGCCAAAGGCAGAGGCTTAACCCGCTGAGCCACCCAGGCGCCCCAATCCTCGAATTCTTGGTATCAGATTCCCATTTCTGTTCCTCCCACCCTGAAGAGGTCTAACTCGGACATCCAGGAATTGGCAGAACATGGAAACTGAAGATCTCGGACTCAGACTTGAGCAGTTTCCCACCTTTATCTGGAGACTGGGCATCGCCAGGGGCCCACCCAGCTCTCACTGCAGGAGGCCGCTTCTTACTGCCATGGAAACCACAGGTCCCCCAACTTAGCTCCCCAAATCTACACACCCACCTGCCCCAGGCCCCTGGGGTGTTGGAGAAGGCTGTACCATCTGGGCTTCCTAAGATAGTCTGGAATTCAGTGAATCTATGGATAATATTTCCCCTCGAAATGAATCAAATTGCTTCCTGGGCTTTGCTGGAAATCTAGTCAGTTCATATTGGGGAATGCATTCTGAGATCCAAGGAAACTTTTGGCACACCACCCTTTCAGAATTTGCAAACTGCTATGTAGGATGAGGGCTGGCAGGTCTTTTTAAAAGCTACTGTGTATCTTTGTATGCACATTATGTAAAGTACCTGAGGATTAATAGCCTCTGGAGACTAGGGATGACCGGTTGCTGATAAATTGACCAAAGCCCTAGGCTCTAGGACTCTCCTTGGTTCCGTGCACACCCATCTTGTGTGGTTCACGGAGCTACTCTTTTCTTCCAACTAATGAAAACCGTTTTTTCTGTGTGGATGAAAGCATGGACACTTTCAATAAATCATCCAACATAAATTCTCTTGAGGGGAAAACAAAAACAAAAACAAAAACCCTTTTGGGCTGGGAGAAATGTCAGCTTAAAACCTTGCTTTAAAAGAAAACAGTTGCAGGGGATGTTCCTGCAAAGAGGGGGCTGGAAGAGGAACGGCCTGTGCGCATGCTCTCATCAGGGTGAATGAATATCGCATAAGAGTTTGACTCCGGTTGAATCAATCCATATCATAAAAAATACTTCTTTTTTTCTAATAAGTTTTGATGGATTTTGAGCATTTTATGAGGAACAGTGTAAAGTTTAGCATGCTATATCTAAATACGGGATCCGAGGGATGGGCGCTATCCCTCCTGCCAAGAGGTTTCAGTCCTTCTCTTTGTTTGGCTTATGCTTTGATAAAACATGTCAAAACACTGAAAAAGAAAAATGAATAATTTCTTCCAATTCCATCAGGCTTGCATTGAGGTGGCTCAAGCTCATGTAATAAGTGCCCCAACTTAAGATAAAAAAAAAATGTATTTGACTCTTCACAAGTGGTATATTAGGGATGGTCATTCTTATTCCTAAAGAACATTCCCTATGAATATCACTCATTGTTGAATCATTTCCAATAGCCAGTTTCCTGGACATTTTTATAATACGATTCAATGTACAAATTCAGCGCATGTAACACTTTCCAAGGCTGTGTTTATTACATAGATCTGGGTAGAACTATCCCACTTGGTTATCAAGATTTTAAAGCCTCTACATAAGCTTCCAAATCCAAGGCAAGCATTTTTAGTTACACTTCATGCATATATTTATGAATCATTTACAAGGTTTATAAAAGCTGGTCAGAAAACTTCACAGATATTCACCTCCAACACGGGGTCTAACACACAAAGCAAGTCCCAGAATAATACGGGACAGTACGTACAGCATTTTGCTATTTACCTTTAAGATATTAAGGTACGCAAACTATGTATCTGTGTGTGTGTGTATGTGCTTGTGTGTGCACATACAAAGGAACAGAAGATTCGGGATAAAAACACCCACTTGCTGATGCATACCTCCTGGCATAGGAGAGGAGCAAACAGGAGCTTTCTGTTGTAAATTTACTCTATGGGATTTGTTTCAGTTTTTCACAGCAATGAATTACTCTTATGACTTAAAAAGATCTGTTTTCCTTTTAAAACTCTTCTTAACGGGGGTGCCTGGGGGGCTCAGTGTGTTGAGCATCTGCCCTTGGCTCAGGTCATGATCTCAGGGGCCTGGAATGGAGATCGGGCTCCCTGCTCCATGGGGAATCTGCTTCTCCCTCTCCCTCTGCCTGCCGCTCCGCCTGCGCATGCTCTCTGTCAAATAAATAAATAAAATCTTAAAAAAACAAAAACAAGAACCTCTTCTAACTGGTCAGACGGGGCTAGTGAGAGAAGCGCTTTTTCTAACACTTACATAAAAGAGATTATTGTGCGTAATTATACCAATGAGGTGACAGTCATGGAAAAGTCGCCACAAACCACCAGATAATCACAAGCTCGTCTTTCTC
Organism: Mustela nigripes; assembly: GCF_022355385.1. NCBI lineage: Eukaryota > Metazoa > Chordata > Mammalia > Carnivora > Mustelidae > Mustela > Mustela nigripes. The sequence goes on along the minus strand of NC_081559.1, from coordinate 31,537,141 downwards.
ACACAGTTAACCATTCCCCTGTCACACTCACCTGATTGACAATAAAACAATTTGAACATGTGGTCTAGAAGCTTTTGGATTTTCGATTGGGTGATTTAATAGGTCATATTGTGGAGTGAAGGACTGTGGGCAGTGAGCGGGGAAGAGGGGGGGACACAGAAACCCTCCGGCTCTCTATGTTCTTTATTGGTGAGGGCAGCTTAATAATGATCCTTTAAACCCAGGCATCTGTAACTATGTCTACAATGGGCAGGTGACCAATCTGGAACCAGCCTGAGCACACGGGACCAGCACCCACTCTCTCCAAAAGCATCTCCCAGCATCAGGCCTGCCAGGATAGGTTCTTGGATTCAAGGCCACGGCCCGCCTTCAGCAGACAGGCTCCCTGAGCACAGTCTCCAGACAAAAGTCAGAGCTAATCCACACACAGGAAGTGACGTCAAGAGCCTTCAGAATCTGGCCGTGATCTTAAAAATGGGCTTAATGGCCAACCTTTAAAAAACATCAGATGACTGTGTGAACAGTAGACATTTTAGCCTCTCTTTAAAAACTGGAATCTCTGGCACACTTGGGTGGTTCAATCGGTTAAGCAGCTGCTTTCTGCTCGGGTCATGATCCCAGTGGCCTGGGATCGAGTCCCACATCAGGTTCCTTGCTCGGCTTATGCCTGCTTTTCCCTCTGCGTCTGCCTGACACTCTGCCTGCCTATGCACGTGCTCTCTCTCGCTCTCTCTCTCTCTGACAAATAAATAAATAAATAAAATCTTAAAAATTAAAAATAAAAATAAAAAGATAAAAACTGGAATCTCTGATATCACTGGGCCAAGCAAGATTCCTTATGGCAACATTTACCTGAGCTAAGTATCTGGTGCTCTCCCTAGATGGGGAAACATGCTGGGGTTTTCTTCAGTTCTCCTCACTCTATATTATTTTGCACCCTCCCCTCATTGCTCATTTCATTGTTAGTTTGGTCCCTGAAGCATCTGGGTTTACAGTCACAGCATATAAATCATGGAAGGCCAATGCTTCTCGTTAACAATGCTGTCCATGGGAATACTGTCTCTCAAGGTTGCTACAAAAAGAAATCACCATCCCTTACCTGAAGGAATCTGGAATGCGGTAGGGGAGACAGGACAGGAAGCTGTGTCATTAAATCTAGTAATAAATGTGGCTCCGCATCTTCTCACCTTCCTTAAGCATAGTTGGTAACAATCAGTAAATGATCCCATGTTTGACTTTCCTCATTTGAACTTCATCCGTCTGGACGTTTGTTGACTTCTATTGAGGGTATGTTTACATTTGGGCAATTTTAATAAGGACATTGTCTTGCTCAAATAACAAACACTTATCTCCCCAGAAAAATTAACCAGAGTGCTAATTTATAACTTCGCTCATCATGCTTTCTCATAGTTGGCAGTCTTCTTCCCTGCGAATTCCCTCTCCCATTGCCAGTAATTCTGGGAGGCAGAGTGATCTGGCATATCCCTCATTCATATCCAGGCCTTTCATTTATTCTTTGATCAATTCTCTTAATTCTCTGAGCCCACGTATAACCCTTTGTAACCACGGAAACTATCATTTCATAGACCACTTTTTTTTTGAAGGGTCACAGAATTTTCTCCAGATCCCCCCATTTTGTCCGATCTGCATCATCATGGACTCAGCTACCTCTACATCATCATTTGGCTAATTTGCTCCATGAGGTGAGATACAGAGCTTTGTTGGGATCATGGACACACACGTGGCTGACGGAAAGTGCAGAAGAGTTGTTTTCGTGGTCCTCGAGGACCATGACAGGAGGCAAACGGAGTAACCAATCACACTTTGATTCCTGAACAGTGGGTGTTTCCTGTGAGCTCGACAGTCTCGAGTACGAACAGCTTCTCCAGTAGTTTTTATTGTTGATGTTGCGTCTCAGGAAAAGACCAGTGTATTCCTTGGTTAACAAATGCCGTTAGAGACTTACCAATCCACATTCTGGTCACGAACTGACTTTATGAACCATGGTAAATACCATTTGTTGACAGGAGCTCATTGGTATCTGTGGGTCTGTTGAATCGTAGGAAGAATGGGGGAGAGCTCTTTCAGTTGACTGGCAGGCTGCTTCCATATATGTGAGCTTTTAGTTCATAAGAGACAGGAAGTTGCCCCCTTTTCTTTAGTGGGTGTGAAATCCTCTTCCAAGTCTGGGTTAAATAGTCAGATTCATGGGGCACCTGAGTGGCTCAGTTGGTTAAGCCACTGCCTTCGGCTCAGGTCATGATCCTGGAGTCATGGGATCGAGTCCTGCGTTTGGCTCCCAGCTCTGCAGGGAGTCTGGTTCTCCCTCTGACCTTCTCCCCTCTCATGCTCTCTCTCATTCTCTCTCTCTAAAAAAGAAAATAAACAAAAATAAATAAATCCTCCAGCTCTTTTTCTGGACTTGGTTAATCTTCACTTGGGTGATTGGTTTCAGGGGAGTAACATAGCAGGATGTGTGCCAGTGCGGTGGGTCATGGACGGATGAACGGTGAACATCCCCCGTGTCTTGTGGCCCTCGAGGAGAAAGTGCCAGAGCCAGAGAATCCTGGGGCAGGAGCGCCCACAGCCCCTGCTGGCACCTTCACAGCTCAGATCGTGGGCCTTTGCTGGCCTTCGCTGTGTGGAAGGGAGAAGAACTATTGTTAGGTTATTGAAGTTAATACAATCTTACCTTAGAGATGCGTGTCTTTTCTCTGATTTTTTAAAAAAGAATACTTCTGAGTACTCCCTTTATCCCAGGGCTGGAGGTCTCCAAACAACATTTCCCAAACTCAAAGTCAGAGGCCCGGTGTAGAGCCCTCCCATGGGAGCTGCTGGTGTGAAGCTGAAGCAGGAGTTGGCTTGTGCCTGCCGCTCCAGCAGCCTGGTAGGGAGGGCTCCACAGACGACAGATGTTGAGGTCTGGCCAACAGCTCTGGGTGCCTTGCTGTGAATCACCCACTTCTCATGCCTCCCCATCCCAACCCTGCGATTCCAGGGGTGGATTCTTGATTACAGCTGGAGTCCCAAGAAAACCAGTGGTATCGTCCCGGTCTGACTCTGAAGGCCCAAGAACCAGGGGAACCCATGATGTAAGGTGGCATTTCCCACCTTACAAAAGCTTGGAGAAGTTCCTACTACTCTATGTGACGGATGAGAACACTGAGATTTGGGAAGGCTAAATCACTTGCTCTAAAATAGAACTTGAATCCAGTATTAACTAGCATTAATCCATTCACGATCGGCCTAACCATTGACGAGCAATCCCGTGCTTTAGGGCAAAAACGAGTTTCTTTTGTGAGATTAAGAGTCACTTATGGTTTGTCACTGAGGGTTGCTGGGGGGAGGGGGGTTGGGAGAAGGGGGTAGGATTATTGACATTGGGGAGGGTATGTGCTTTGGTGAGTGCCGTGAAGTGTATAAACCTGGTGATTCACAGACCTGTACCCCTGGGGATAAAAATATATGTTTATAAAAAATAAAAAATTAAAAACAAAAAAAACAAAACGAGTTTCTTTTCCACTAGGCCGATGGTGGGGGTGGGGGTGGGGGGGGATGTCCCATTTAATCCCTTTTCCCAGCAAAATCCCTTTTCCCGACCAAACCACTGCATCCCCAATGTTCTGCACTGACGTGGTGAATAAATTTTGGCACAGGGTGAGGAAGGCACGATTGGACTAGTCCATTCTGCTGGGCTGTCAGGCCAATAAAGAGAAATCCGGTAAGGATCCAGCAGACAAAAGACAGAAGGCGCAGCATAAAGCAAAGCAGAAACAGAACGGTGTGGGAGGAAGTCAGGCAGTGATGTGAAGGGGAAGTGAGGTCACAGGTTGAGGAAAGAGATAGAACAAAAAATGGCCTGATTCTGACCTGCAGAGGAGGCCCGAAACAGGCCCTGTGCGGACGAAATTGAAATAACAAACCATTTACTTCTAGACAATAATCCAAATATTTTTCTGATTAGTAAATTTAATTATGAAGTCAGACTGATAAAATTTTACTAAATATTAACTTACAAGGAAATATGTGGTTACCAAGTGCTAGCACAGGCATTGAACCACATGGATTTGTGTTAAAAAAATGAAAGTGAAACCAGTTGTCATCTTAAGAAGTAGGATAGGTCTCCATGCAGTGGTTAAATATTTTAAAGAAGAATTCCAGAAGCACCACTGGGTTTATATTTCATTTATATTATATTAACATATACACAGGGTATGTTAATTTTTTTTAACTTTTTAAAAACGTATTTTATTTATTTATTTACTTGACAGACAGATCATAAGTAGGCAGAGAGGCAGGCAGAGAGAGGCGGGGAGGCAGGCTCCCTGCTGAGCAGAGAGCCCGATGCGGGACTCAATCCCAGGACCCTGAGATTATGACTTGAGCCAAAGGCAGAGGCTTTAACCCATGGGTTCATGACACCATTAAAATGAATTAGGATCTTTTTTTTCCCTCAGATGATTTGGCTCTGAATGCCTTCATTTCGCAATATAAATGGGGCACTTGGGTGGTTCAGTCGGTTAAGCATCTTTCTTCAGCTCAGGTCATGATCCCAGAGTCCTGGGATGGAGCCCCACGTCCTCATCAGAGAGTCTGCTTCTCCTTCCACCCGCTTGTGTGGGTGTGAGCACGTGTGTTCTCTCTCCGCCCCCCTCCCTTTCCCTCCCCCTAAAATCTTTAAAAAAGAAAAAAAGAAAGAAATATAAACAAAGAAGAAAAGCTTCATTGTATCAACTTTAATTAGGTAGACAAATATTACACTAGTAGATTATCTACCTCTGGGATATTATTTAGTAAGACTTGTGTGGCTTAAGAGAAAGAGTAGCCCCTCTAAAAATTATCCTAAGGAAGAAAAACCCATCTGATGACAGCAGCAGAGTTCCTATGGCAGCTGATCAACTAATGGGTCCTCAAACTGGCAAAGAGATCAGCTTCTGCAGATGAAGGAGGAAGCATAATCATGTTGCTAAAAATACACATCCGTGTTTGGCTCTTAGATATCAAATGGCTCACCCAGTACAAAATGCATGAAGCTAAGAGCACCTTGCAAAATAGCTGTGAGGACATGCCCAGAATAGGTAAATCTATAGAGACAGACAGTAGATCGGGGGTTGGCTGGGACCGGAGGAGGACAGCAGACATGGGGAATGACTACTAATGGGATTTCTTTGGGGGCTGATGACAAGGTTCCAAAATTAGATTGCAGGGATTGTTGCAGGACTCTGTGAATATATTATACGGCAATGAATTGTATGCTTGCAGTGGGTGAACTTTCTGGTATGTAAATTATATTCCAATAGAACTGGTTTTTTTTTTTTTTTAATTCTTTAGAAAAGAGAATCACAGCAATACCAGCCCACAGCCCTGATATTTAGCTGCTGAACCCGTGTCAGCAACAGTGTACCTACAAAAAAACTTGTTGGGTGAAAAATAATCCTGGCTTTTATTATTTTTTTTTCAGATTTAATTTATTTATTTGAAGGAGAATAAGAAAGACAGAGCTTGAGCTGGGGGGAGGGTCAGGGAGAGAAGCAGATTCCCTGCCGGTCAGGGAGCCCAATGCAGGACTCAATCCTGAGACTCCAGGAGTATGACCTAAGCCAAAGGCAGTCACCTAACCAACTGAGCCACCCAGGTACCCTAATCCTGGCATTTAATGACCACTATTAGGCAGGTTTTCTGTGCCTTGCTGTCAAAGTATTCCTAACTAGGAACACCTGGGTCGCTCAGTCAGTTAAGCTGCCACTCAGCTTGTGAAGAGTGGAAGATCATGACCTTCCACTCAGGTTATGATCCCAGGATCCTGGGATCGAGTCCCACATCAGGCTCCTTGCTCAGCAGTGAGCCTGCTTCTCTCTCTGCCTCTGCCTGCCACTCTGCCTGCTTGTGCATGTGCTCTCTCTCTCTCTCTCCGATAATTAAATAAATACACAAATAAATAAAATCTTAAAAAGTATCCTAACACATCTGAATTTTTTATTCTACTGATACATATTGAATGCGTTCTCTATGACATATATTGTGCTACATAGTAGAGAATCAGATTGATGTGCACTGCATTCCCATAATGTGCCAGGTGATTTATATCATCAGTGTCTCCTGACAGCCTTGGAGAGAATGGCCTATCCTTTCAGGGCTCATAGGGTGTCAGGAATTGTTTCTCTCCAGTGGTCTATGGACCACCCACCTCCTAGCTCTCCAATGGTATTGTTGACAAATGCAGATTCCTGGACTTGCTGAATCAGATGTCCTGAGGATCTAGCACAGGCTGGTTCTCTGTAAAGGTGGTGCATTAAACACACCTGTGCCTCAGAAAGCATTCGACGTCAATCTGCAGTCTCTGCAATATGCTCACTTGAACAGAACTTCTGACAGAGGGTGCACATCGCATCACCTTGTGGTAGGAAAAATATGTGTAAGGCCCAGTCTCTGTCCTCCAGAAGGTGAGGTGGGCAGAATTCCCAGCCCCTGATGGACGCACACCTTCTCGAAATATCCAGTGAAACGCTAATCCAGGTATGGCTGGGAAGGGACCTACAGATGTCTTCAAGGTTACAAATCAGGTGAAGATAAGACAGGGAGGTTGTCCTGGTGGGCCTGACCTGATCATGTGAACCCTTTAAATCCGGGTCTAGAGGGACAGAGGAAGTCAGATTTGAAGCATGAGAGGGATTTGATGTGTGAGAAGTTGTCCATTGCTGGCTTAACTATGAAGGGGCCAAGAGAGGGTCTCTGGGAGCTGAAGGTAGTCCCTGGCTTATGAACAACAAGAAAATGAAGACATCAGTCCTACAACTGTAATGAACTGAATTTTGCCAGAACTTCGTGGGCAACCCAGCCAACATCTTTTTTTATTTTTTTTTTTAATATTTTATTTATTTATTTGACAGAGATCACAAGTAGGCAGAGAGGCTGGCAGAGAGAGATGGGGGGAAGCAGGCTCCCCACTGAGCAGAGAGCCCACTGTGGGGCTTGATCCCAGGACCCTGAGGCTTTAACCCACTGGGACACCCAGGCGCCCCCAGCTGACATCTTGATTTCAATCTTGTCAAACCCTCAGCAGAAAGCTCAGTTTAGTGGTGCCAAGACTCCTGACACAAATAAGCTGTGAGGTAATGAATTAATGTTTCAGATTGCTAAGTTTGTGGTAATTTTTATGCAGTAACACAAAACTAATGTAGAAGCAAGCTGGGGAAGACAACGAAGTCAACAACTAATAGAATACTTAAAATGAGAGAGTAGGAAGAGCCAGAAATGGCTTCCCTATATCGAAGTACTTCTATGTCCCGTAATGATATATGTTTAAAGGTCATGTCCATAAGGAATGCTTTTGGTAGGTAAATGGAAGGCCCAGCCACTACTAAAGAACACTGAGCAGCACAAGCAATTTTTCTCTCAGAGCTAGTGTGGCTACTCAATGATGTGGCATAAGTCCTTTCCATCTTTCCGAGTTCCCACCATTTTTAATATGTTACCTTTTGATCTTCATATGTCAGTGATGGAACATACCTCTGGGTGTCTCGTGTTTTTTCTTGTCAGGAAGAAAAGGATGGACAAAGGGTTTTGCCAACTGAGTCTGATCTTTTGTCTTGAAAAAACAAACTTTTCTGAAAGCCTTCTTAGAAAACTCATCTACACCTGGATTACAAGGCCACCCTTTGAGCAATACGGGCCAAGGGGAATGAACTTACCAGCACCGGTTTAGACCAATCACAACTCAACCCCTAGCCTGAGGATAGAGATACCTATCACCACCTGAACAAATCAAGGTTTTCTTCACAAGAACGGCAGAGATAAGAATGGATATTGAGTAGGCAGCAGACGGTGTCTCAAAGGGCAATTCATCACTAACTCAACAGATTTTTACTGAGTGCTTATTAGGGTAAGGCCCAAGGTTTACAAAGATGGTGTATGTGTGTGCCCACATACACGTGGGTGTGTGGGTGTGTGAGTTGGGGAGGGAGGAGGACACAGGCATGTAAACAATAATTACAATGAGAACTGCTTTAATTGCAAAATGAAAGGTCTCTCCTTCTGTACCAACCATAATGTACTCCTGACCATAGATACATCAGGTGAATCATGGCAACAGCAATAATAGGGCCCAAGAAAGCATCTATTGATTAGTGCTTTAAAAAAGAGAAAATGTTTTCATTGGTAGAAAATATATTTAGAGCAAATTTCTAAGAACTATCGAGCTAAGTATGAATCAATACCTCGAACTAAAGCTGGACAAGAGAAGTAGCTCTCATTTAAAATGCAAAAGTGATGAGCACACAGGTGTTCAGTGCTCTCTGAATGAAGTGCTGCAATCTGTCTCTTTTATGGCAACTGTAACACTGAGTTTAATAGAATTTATGCAAGATTCACAGGTGCACCACCCCTTTTAATGTACTTTGTTTAACAATTTTATTTATTTATTTGTCAGAGAGAGAAAGAGAGAATAAGCAGGTGGCAGCAGCAGGCAGAGGGAGAAGCAGGCAGAGGGAGAAACAGACTCCCTGCTGAGTGAGAGCGAGATGTGGAACTCGATCCCAGGACCCTGGAACCATGACCTGAATGGGAGGCAGACACTTAACTGACTGAGCCACCAGGTGTCCCAATGTACTTTGGGATATCTATCTACCTATCTATCTATAGATAGATAGATTTTTTTTTCAAATATTCAGCCTTGGTTCACCAACTCATTCTTGTGCAACGTCTTTATGGAAATAATAATGTTTTCCAAACCATAATTTGAAGATAAGGAATATGACACTTGATCTTACTCATATTCGATAAATTAATCCACTAACGAATTGTTCTGACATAAACTTGACTTTAATCATGATAACTGGTTCACACCAGCATAATTAACCAGACGGATTTTGCTCTGACTTCCTTAGCCCCTACAATTACTGAAGATGTACTTTAAGAGCCATGTTAGCATGCTTCTCTACTCCATGTTGCTCTTTAAAGAGTTCTGTAGGGGTGCCTAGGTGGCCCAGCTGGTTGATTGGCTGCCTTCTGCTCAGGTCATGATCCTGGAATCCTGGGATCGAGCCCCACATCGGGCTTCCTGCTCAATAGGGAGTCTGCTTCTCCCTCTGCCCCTTCCCCTGCTCATGATCAGTCTCTCTCTCTCTCTCTTTCTCTCTTTCTATCAAATAAACAAATAAATTCTTTTTAAAAAAGAATTCTGTAAAAATAAAAATCTTTATTACAATGACTGAGCATAAGCATTGTGGTGGTGTTCTCTAGGTCCTTCTGATATCCACCCCAGCTATCTGCCAACTGCACCATTTTGCCTTCTCTCCCCTCTGCTAAGCACTGCATTACTCTCTAAGACAATTCCTGGTTCGAGAAAGAGGAATCAGCATCAGTATCAGTTCCATTTTGCTGTTGGTTCACAAATCCCCTTTAGAGACCATTTCTCTCAATGATGAACTTTTGGGCTCTGGTGACTCCAATGGGCAGTAGCTGGGCTTCCAAACCTTCCGTTCCTGCAGCCTATCCCAGCCTGCAGCTTCTGGCCTCACCAGATTCATCTGTTTCACCAGATGCAGACATTCACCACAGATTTCTCTTTTGTAAGTAGTAACCTGCTTCTTAAGGCGAGGGTATTTTTCATCAGTAATTCCAGCATGTGGGAAAATTCCACCATTTATCTAACTAGCCCACAGTTGCTGGCCACTTGGAGCTGTCCCCAGCGTTTGCTCTCAGAAACCAGGATGCCGTGAGCATTCTATGATACTGCTCTTGGTGCAGAGTGTCTCTGAACATCTTCTGGATCAACTGCTGGGGTGAACTTGCTGGGTCAAAGGGCTGTGCATTTTTAATTTTGAAAGATATTCCAAAATTATCCTGCAGAGAGATGTCACTGATTTCAAGGCCCTCTAAGAACATATGAAATTCATGGGATGCCTGGGTGGCTCAGTTGGTTGGACGACTGCCTTCGGCTCAGGTCATGATCCTGGAGTCCCGGGATCGAGTCCCGCATCAGGCTCCCAGCTCCGTGGGGAGTCTGCTTCTTTCTCTGACCTTCTCCTCGTTCATGTTCTCTCTCACTGTCTCTCTCTCAAGTAAATAAATAAAATCTTTAAAAAAAAAAAAAGAACATATGAAATTCCTTTCCTACTCAATCAATGCTATTAAGCATTATCAATATTTTAAATATTTGCCTATTTGTTATGTAAAAAGGGCATCTCATTACCTTAATTGCTTCTTTGTAATTAGGAGGGTTTATTGCCCTAATGTAGCTCCTTTATTATGAACTGCCCGATCATTTTCCTTTGCTCCTTTTTTCTATTTTTTCCATATATTTTTTTCAGTTGCTTATGGATTCTTTGTACTACCAGAAAAATGGCTATTTTTCCATAATACATGGGAATTTCCCCTATTTTATCTCTTTACTTGATGTTATTTTTGCCATTCAGAACTTTAAAATTTTATATGGTCATGTTTAGCAATGTTTTTCTATCATGGAATTGGTTTGGTGTTTTGTAATATGCTTTAAAATGTCTTCTATATGCTCCTATTATTTTTTTAAAATCCACCCATATCTTCTTCCAGCACTATTATTATTTCAGCTTCTAAGTTTAATATGGATCCACCTGGAATTTATTAGAGTTATAGGGAATGAGGTAGGGATTTGCTCTCCCAACCCAGTTTGGATTTATCTTCCATCTCGGCCTATTTCTCACTATCTATTAAGACTGGGATGGTTCTTATACATTAACTACTAAGGGCAGAAGCTGAGACCACTTGGATTCAACTGAATGAATGTATTAACCAGCTCCTTATCCATCCCCTCCCCTTTCTTTTTCTCCATCCCCTTCCCATCTTCCTCCTCCTGCTCCTCCTCCCCCACCCCCTTTCCCTTCCTACCCTTCCCCTCCTCTTCCTCCTCTCCCTCACCTCATTAGTTGCTGTCCATAAGTGAGAAGTGATTTTGCCTTCATGCTGCAAACTGATGATTCTCAAGCTGCAGTGGGACTGGAGGAAGCATAGCATCCTAGAGTCTGGGCGGGGCATGGTCAAACATAGATTAGAAACAAAGTGAAGCTGGTATCTCAGTGTGGTTTTGATTTGAATTTCCCTGATGACTAATGATGATGAACATTTTTTCACGTGTCTGCTAGCCATTTGTATGTCTTCTTTGGAGAAATGTCTGTTCATGTCTTCTGCCCATTTTTTGACATGATTGTCTATTTTTTGGGTGTTGAGTTTGAGGAGTTCTTTATAGATCTTGGATATCAGTCATTTGTTGGTAGTGTCATTTACAAATATCTTCTCCCATTCTGTGGGCTGCCTCTTTGTTTGGTGGTTATTAAGGAGGGAACCTATTGCATGGAATATTGGGTGTGGTACATAAATAATGGATCTTGGAACACTGAAAAAATAAAATTAAATTAAAAAAAAAAGAAACAAAGTGAAGAGCTAGACTAACTGATTTCATTTGTGTATATCATAAAGGAGGGATAGAAGCTTTATGTTTATGAAAGGGTGGATGACTTTCAGAAGAAACACCACTTTCTAGAATACCTACATCACATGCTTAATCATGTCTCAGCAGCATTCATGCAGCTCGAGTGTGGCTGGATCTTATGTTCCCTCCCCTTTCAGCAATGTCCTAAAGCTTTCTTTTTCCATCAGCTTCTCTCCTGACATCAAGGTTTCAAAGTTCTCCACTACAAAAGTAAGACCTTGTGGATGCTGCTGCCTATCTTGGTATCTTCCCAATTTCTTCCATTGTCCAGTTTCCTGACTCAGTGTCCACCTTTGCTGCTGCCTTATTGACTCAACCTGTTCTCTCTTTATCCTATGCTCTGACTTCAGTGTCCACTGCCATACGAAAAGTTTTTTTTTCCTTAAACATTCTCCTTTACCTCTTTGTTTCCAATTCCTTTTTTTTTTTTAAGATTTTATTTATTTATTTGACAGAGAGAGATCACAAGTAGACAGAGAGGTAGGCAGAGAGAGAGAGAGAGAGGGAAGCAGGCTCCCTGCTGAGCAGAGAGCCCGATGTGGGACTCGATCCCAGCACCCTGACATCATGACCTGAACCAAAGGCAGCGGCTTAACCCACTGAGCCACCCAGGTGCCCCCCCCTTTTTTTTAAGATGAGGTCTTTTTTGTTTGTTTGTTTGTTTGTTTTGCTATCTTATACCCAAGTGGTTCTCAACAGGGTGGTGGGATTTTGACCCCAGGAGACGTTTGGCAATGCCTGGAGATATTTTTGGTTACTATGGTGGGAGAGGGGTACTCCTGACCTTGACCAAGAGAACGCCAAGGATGCAACTAAACATCCTACAGGACACAGGATGGCCTCTGCAACAGAGGACCCTCTAGTCCAGAATGTCAGTCTTGCCAAGGTTGGAGGTTGGGTAATCCTGCCACATAATCAGTAGTAGAGTGCCTGGAGGGGCATTCAAAAATGTGAGGAGCAATGGCCATCATTTTGGTCGTTACAATGGCTGAATGACTGGAGCTAAAGATGCAAAACATTCTGGGGAGCTGCCTAACCCAACATGCAAAGAACACACTTTTTTTTGGAAATGAGCAATCCTGTTGTACCTCTACTCGCTTTCTCTATTTCCTTTATTGGTCTTCCCCTCTTGCCATATTTGTGAATGTCATTCAAGCCCTCAGTTTCTCTTTCTACTTCTGCGAGCTCATCCTATCTCTTGATTTACTCCAGTTTTAACCACCCAGCAATGAGGTTGGTGATATTGGGCTTCTGTGGATGACAGCACGAGTTTGGCATCAAGATAAAAGCTCGGAGTTATCTTTCTTTGCCTGAAAGATGTCACTTGATTTTGTTCTGGCCTCCACTGTTTCTGGTGATGTCATCCACTATTTGTATTGTGCCTATTGAATGTGATGTGTCTTCTCCTCTACCAGCCTTTAAGATTTGCCTTCATTTTTGGTTTTGTTATTCTGTGCTTACATGTGGATTTTATCGTGCTTTGAGTTTAGGATCTGCGAACTCATATCATTCATCATTTTTGGAGTGTCCTTGACCTCTTTTCACACACTTGTTTGCCCCATTCTATCTGCCGCATTTCTGGGAATCACATTTCGTATGTATGAAGCTGAATGATGTTGTCACACAGATCTGGAGACACTCTCTATTCTGTCCTCTCCCCCACCAGCTCTCCTGTGTTTCAGTTTGTGATTCAAATGCTCATCTCTTCCAGAAACATCCTAACAAAAATATCCAGAAATAGTGTTTTGCCACTATCTGGGCATATTATCAACCCAGCCAAGTTTCTCATGAGCTGAACCACCACATTACCACTAGACCCTGTATGGTATATCTTGTGCCTCCAACACCATCAGCCCTGATATTGGTTTCTACCTCTGGAAACTCCATACGGTTGTCCCAACTGCCTCTCATTGCCAGAATGGACTCTGCATAGTATTCATTTATTCAGGTGACAGATAGCAACTGAGCATCTACAATATGACTCTTCTAGGGGCTGCAGAAACCCCAATAAGCAACCAAGACTCCTGCCTTTGTAGAGCATATATGCAAACTAAATAAACAACTTGCCCAGTTTTTCTGGACTTCCCCAGTTTTAGCACTGAAAGCCCCACATCCCAGGAAATCCTTTAGTTCAATGGCTACCTGGAAGAAGAGCATTCTAGGCAGTGGGAAGAGCAATAACCTTGAGGTGAGTGAGGTTCTGCTATTAGAGAGCAAAGACCACAGTGTGGCTCTGGTGGACTGAGATTTATATATTATATATGAAATTAAATAATTCATAATGATATTAAATTAATAGTATCTCCAAGTTTTGGTTTCTTCATTAGTAATTTGGGAAAAATAGACAACATTTGCTAATTCCAGAGAAGGATCATTATACTCAGTTTCACAGAAGGCTCTTTGGCAAGATTAGGCATATGACTCAGGGATCCCCTTGGTCATCTCACCAGAAGCCAGGAATAGATTTGGGATCATTCAGGAAAGATGGGTGGAGGAACCTCTTGTCTAATGGAGTAAATCTCAGTGACAAATGAAAGAGACCCACAATTTGGTTAAGAATGTTCTACCATCACAAACACTGCCAGTTTGGATAGTAAGGTATAGAGAGAGAACAAAAGGAGAGAACACTGACACACTTCTTAAATTCTACAGACTGGAAATTTCCTGATAAAACTTTTAAGCTACAGATATGTGTTACCTTTCATGAAAAAGGAAGGACAGGGTTGCCTGGGTGGTTCAGTTGTTGAGAGTCTGCCTTCAGTTCAGGTCATGATCCCAGGGTCCTGAGATCGAACCCCTCATTGGGCTCCCTGCTCGGCGGGGAGCCTGCTTCTCCCTCTCCCACTCCCCCCTGCTTGCGTTCCCTCTCTCGCTGTGTCTCTCTTTCTGTCAAATAAATAAAACAGAACCTTATAAAAAGAAAGAAAGAAAGAAAGAAAGAAAGAAAGAAAGAAAGAAAGAAAGAAAGAAAGAAAAAAGGAAGGACATCTTCGAGTGCAGAGCAGGGAACGCAGAGGGCAGAGTTGTTTTTCAGAAAACTGGGGAAATGTCCAAGTTGTAACAGTGTTTTAAGAAATGAAAACAAGATATGAATACAACTTTGAAGGCAGAGAAAACTTTCAGCTTTAGCTAGAATAGACACATTACATTCTATGTCATAAAATCTGCAAATAAAAGGTCTCAATTTCAATAATATAATAATAAAACATACCCCACCTTATTTTAAAAAATCCTTTTTTCACCATAAATGTGTAAGCTATATTTGCCAGAGTATAAAAAGCTGTGTAGTTAATATTCTTTTGTCTTTATTTAATAAACAAAACATTTATTCCTTAATTTAAAAAGCACATCCTTTTCAGGTCTCAATGGAATATTGGTCTCCTGCCATCTTTAATTTAAGTGGGTAGGATATGAAACTTATTTGTAGGAATGAGTAATTCCTGAAACTCTATGAAACTGACCCTAGGACCAACTGAACTAAGAAGTCTTGTCTGTGTTCAGTTATGACCTTAGGCTGAATGATTTTAAAGTAGTTTTAAAATGACTACTGAAAAACCTTCCATAGGAAGAGACTTCTCAAAGCCTACCAGAGAGAAGCAAGCAAGAAAACTCTGATTTTAGGGGCGCCTGGGTGGCTCAGTAGGTTAAAGCCTCTGCCTTGGGCTCAGGTCATGATCTCAGGGTCCTGGGATCGAGCCCCACATCAGGCTCTCTGCTCGGCAGGGAGCCTGCTTCCCCCTTTCTCTCTGCCTGCCTCTCTGCCTACTTGTGATCTGTCTCTGTAAAAGAAATAAATAAAAATAAAATATTAAAAAAACACAAAAAAACCCCTCTGATTTTAAATGTAATTTTTGGCCCCTGGGTCTCATATCAGTTGGCTTTCTTTTGTTATTATGGACCTCATAAGCCAACCTAAATAAAAGATAGTAAATTAATTTGAAGTGATTCATGTTTCTAATGCAAAGAGGATATAAAGAAACCTAATTGTCCAAGACTGGTTGAAACTACTAGGCTGCTTCTCATCATAGGAAAAATAAAACCAAACCCTTGCAAAGAAACTTTTGGAATATACTTCTTAACTCCTCTACAACAGGAAAACACCCAATCACAGATGAACTTTGAAAACCCTGAAACAATGCATTGCTCCAACTCACAATATTACCAGCCAAAGAGAAGAGGTTTAGGCCTTATGGTCTACAGAATATGTTAACAAAGGAGAGAAGTACAAAGAAAATAAAGAA
The DNA here is from genome assembly GCF_022355385.1 of Mustela nigripes. Classification (NCBI taxonomy): domain Eukaryota; kingdom Metazoa; phylum Chordata; class Mammalia; order Carnivora; family Mustelidae; genus Mustela; species Mustela nigripes. Next base: position 31,521,433 of record NC_081559.1, on the reverse strand, counting down.
ATCCAAATATGCTTTCCAAGGACTAAAATAGAACCTCTCCAAAAGATGGGAAGGATTTCTCCATCTCATGGAAAGGCAGTGGTCCGTAGCATTGCCGACTTTGTGGGGTTGAGGAAATAACTCTAGTTTATTTTAATGTACCGTGTAATCTGGCTCATTTCCCATATTGTTCTGTGATCTTAACTGTGCAATTCAAAGGAAAAGTTGGGCCAGCGTTTCAAATGTCATCTTGATACGACCTTTCCCATTTCCAAGCCCACTTCAGTAATTTGCTTTCCTTTTCCCCCTTTCTTATTCCTCTTAGGGAGTTGCGCCAATGATAATAAAATAAATAGAGTCAGACGACAAGGAAAGAAGTTAGCACAGTATATGAAGAGCTGGGGTTCATAGGAGTTGGAAGGCAGATTCCTGATCCTTGTGACACACTTTCCAGTACACTTACATGAGAGGCATTTTACTTGAACTATTTCTTGTTGGTAAATGTTTCACTTTCAACTCCTTCTGCTTTTATTCCGTTTCTCCCTAGAGCGTCTAGGTGTGTTGTACCCCTTTGGAATTTGGGTGGGGTAGGAAGGTTACACTTGACACAGTTCAGGCTCTAACTGAAGGTCATTTTCAACAAAGGAATTCTGGCTTGTGTTTGTGTACAGCAGAGCTGAACTTAGCAACATGTGAGGTTGAGATAAGGTCCACCAGCTGAATGGTGCTCTGTTCAGGCACAGTGAGCCTTGGCAGAAGAACACCCCAAAACCCCAAATGACTCCTGAGAATAGAGTCTATCCCAACAGACTGTGACCTTGGCCAAGAAGGACTGAGGTGATTTCTAAAACCCTCTACTGGGGATTTCTATCTGTTTTGGACATAAAGAGATACTCTCAATGCAGAGAAAGGGAAACCCTCTTACACCATTGGTGGGAATGCAAACTGGTGCAACCACTCTGGAAAACAGTGTGGAGGTTCCTCAAAAAGTTAAAAATAGAACTACCCTATGACCCTGCAATTGCACTGCTAGGCATTTACCCAAAGGATACAAAAATACAGATTCGAAGGGGCATATGCATCCTGATGTGTATAGCAGCATTATCAACAATAGCCAAACTATGGAAAGAGACCAAGTGTCCATCGACTGCTGAGTGGATAAAGAAGAGGTGGTGTACATACACAACAGAGTATTACTCAACCATCCAAAAAATGAAATCTTGCCATTTTGCAACAATGTAGATAGAGCTAGAGGGTAATATGCTAAGTGAAATAAGCCAGTGAGAGAGAGGCAAAAGCCATATGATCTCACCCATGTGTGGAATTTAAGAAAGAAAAGAGATGAACATGTGGGAAGGGGGAAAAGAAAAACAAAAAGAGAAATGGAAACAATCCCTAAGAGACTCTTAACCATAGAGAACAAACGGAGGGTGGCTGGGGTGAGGAGGGCGGGGCCCTGGTTGGGTGATGGGGATGAAAGACGGCACGTGTGATGAGCCCCGGGTGTTGTATGTAAGTGACGAATCACTGATTTCTACTCCAGAAACCAATATTGCACTATATGTTAACTAACTAAAATTTGAATTTGAAAAGAGAGAGAGAGAGAGAGAGATACCCTCAGATAGATAAATGTGCATCTTCAGACATAGGAAATGGTGTTCTTGGGTATGAAGAGAATGACTATACATAGGCCCCCAAAGTCTTTGCATGAATCCTTGCCACAATGAAGGCAAAGCCTTTTCAACATCAAAGATTTGCCTGCCATTATCATCAGGTGATTTGACAGAAAGTCTCACCTCCCTTGTAGTGGTCTAGAAAATAATGTGTTTCTACGCTCTAAACTAAAGGAGCACTTTTCTCTTAACGAAAAGAGCCGAATCACATGTTCTGTTTCTTCATCAACATAAACTGCAGCCTCAAATCATTTCCCATATTCAATTACAAGAGTCAGGATTTGGTCCAGCTCTAATTGACTCCAGGAATATTTCATTTTTTCATTTAAAAGATAATTTAATTCACCACCATATGTTTGCTGGAGTCGTTCACTGGTCTTGGCCTCAAGGACGCCTCTGTCCTCATTGCCAGGTGTGGGTCCAAGGAACGCCGAGACCCCTGCTTTTTGCTCTGGTCTCCACAGTTTTCACTGTCTAATCTTCTCTGAACAGAATTTATTCTTCTGTGGGTTTTTTTCCCCTCTAGCATCTTTTGCTTTTTTTTTTTAATCATGGAAATACTCACGCTTGAATTGAAATAGTGAAGTCAGCTTCAAATGCTAACTCAAAATATCAGAAAGGAGCTACCAATTTCATGGTTCACAAAATAATGGTATCAATCTGTACTGTTTAAGAGATAGCAGAATCTTTTGACCCAAATACAAACTCCAGTGGCCTTGAAATAATTTTTCTCATATTTGATAACAGAGGAGTCATATTAAGGTTTTGCTTGGAATTTTCCAGGTCAACGACTATCATCACTGACCTTCATCCTTAAACGGGCAGAAATAGGTGGGGGGTGGGGAGGGGAAGTTTAAAAGAATACCCATTTGAACTTGAGAAGATTCAGAATTACATTTTTCTGGAAAAATCAAGTACCTTCATCCAACTTATAAGTTCATGTAACTCACTTTTGTGCAGATATAGGATGGCCATTGATTAATTTAGGTGTGGGATCCATCTTCCCCTCCACATCTGTCAATTATTATTTGTGTAATGAAATATCTCAAAACTTAAAGGCTTAAACCAACAGTCATTCATTATATCTCTTGAGTCTGTGGGTTGACTGTGTAGTTTTGCTGACCTGGTCTTGCTCATGCTTCTGTGGTCAGCTGTCTGGTTGGCCAAGGGCTGGCTGGTCTAGGATGGTCTCAGCCAATGACAGTTCCCTTGCGCATTTGCTCACACAAGGAGGCTACCTTGTGCGTGTTCTCTAGGTGATGGCCCAAGTATGAGAAGGAGGGCTCAATTGTGTAAGAGAACAAGAAGAAATCACACACTTCTCAAGTCTGCTTTGTCAAGTTAGGTCTTGTCCCGTTAGCCAAAGAAAGTCACATGGCCAAGTCTGGGGCAGTGTGGGAGAGTCTGACCAACAGACATGGACACAGGAAGGCAGGAAAAGCTGGGGCTATTAATACAATCAGCCTGTCATCCTTACCCAGATATAAGTAGAGCATGACAGCTCCAGAGGCCTACTGATGTGCAAGCACAGGGGAGGAAGGCCATGGAAGTAAAGTCCAAGGATGCCAAAATAAAGTTTAAATCCAAATCAGTGGGTCAAACAGGAAATGAAACACAAAATTGGGGTGTGCTTCTATAACGAAGGGTTCAAAGAGACAGAAAAGCCTAGAATGGAGACATGGAGTATACAGCCATGAGATATTTTACCTTGCCTGGGGGAGCACATTTGGAAGAACCTGGATGCAAAAGCTTTGCACATTTAAAAGCATGCAGGACATAACCTACGCAAAATGGCCATTAAAAGACTCCAACACCTATAGGCGATAGAAGCTCTCAAATTTCTATGCAAAGGAGTTAAGGAGTTTTTGTTTTGCTTTGAAGAAATAGCTGCTATTATGCCATTTAGAATACATATTCAGTCAAAGCCACAATATAAAGCATTCTACAGGACATGGGACCAGGTTTCTTGAAGAAGTCAATAACCCAGAATAAATATAAGTGGGGAGAGACCATTTCTGATTAAGAGTCAAGACAGATCTTGTTTGGATCTTGATATGTACCAGTTTCTTGATATGTACAGTTTTCAAGATGTTTTTTAGCAAATAAGAATTTGCTATAATAAAATAGAATTTTATTATGGTCAGTGTATTAGATAGCATTAGACATTATCATTAGCTTTACAATGCATGGCCATGCAATGCAGTTAAGTAGGAAAATGCTCCTTTTTTGAGATTCATGCTATAGTACTTAGGGATAAAATAACCTGATTTCTGAAATTTGCTTTAAAAACTTGAGAGAGGAAGAACAGAGGAAATTAGTGTGGGAATTGATAATGGACATTCATGGTGGCTGCCGAGTCCTGGGATGATTGAGTGAGTTTGTGATATTTTCTATTTCTGCATAGTTTTTGGAAGTTTATATACTACAAAGTAAAATTCAGTGTAATTTTTTAGTGTAATTTTGTAATTTTAGTATAATTTTGAAATATTACATAGAAAAGAGTTTAAAAGGACACGATACTTTCTTTTTTCAATTTTAAATATTCTTATTAACACCTTTGTTGTTTTGTTTCTAATTATAAAAGTAACACGTACTCAATATTATAAAAACAGAACAATACAACAAAGAGCAACGAGAAGATGAAAGTCACATGAAATCATAGATAGATGATTTGAGGAGAAACAAAAGAGATTACCCAAAGAAATAATCATACATCTCTCTCTGGTCTTTTGAAATTATTACTATATTTACTTACTTAAAGAAATAGCTCTGAGGTCAGCTATGTGCCCAATATATTTTCTTTGACTCCTGGTTGGATTCTATTCAATGACAAATGGTTGGCATTTGATAAGAACCCCAAATGTTGGGTCATTTAAGTCATGTTGCTTCCCTACTTTAGCAACTGGGAATGTTTCCAAGAAGAGGCCCAGAACATTGTAGATGGTCAATAAAAATGCTTTCTTTTTTTCTACTTCTTCTCTTCACTTTCTTTAACTTTTCTTATTCAACTTCAGCTTATTTATATTTATTTATTGAGACAGAGAGGGAGAGGGAGTACATGAGTGGAAGTAGGAGCAGAGGGAGGAAATCCTCAAGCAGACTTTCTGCTGAGCACAGAGCCCATCACAGGGTTCCATCCCATGACCCTGAGATCATGACCTGAACCCAAACCAACAGTCAGTCACTCAATCAACTGAGCCACCCAGGTGCCCCATCAATTTCAGGTTCTGATTAAAACAATACCATAATTTAGTAATTTCTTTGCAAGTGGTAATGGGAGGAAGTTCTCCTTTTATTTTGTAGTAAGTAACTACCTATTTCTTTAAAATGGGAGAGAATGGATAGTTACCAATTTGATCAACAGAAGTTATCCATCAGTTTGACTTTGCCTATATAGAAGGCTATCGACACAACTCCAAGTGAGGTAGAGCAAAGCTGTTAGAATTATACCTATCAGCATTAAAATTTAGAACAATGGCCAGATGTGGCTGTAATTTGGAGAGATAATCTCCCCACAACAAAGTGGGTGCTACTGTTGGGTGTTGGTCAGTCTGAATATGAAGGATGGGTATCATCACTTGTCACCAGTAGTGTCCTACAAACCCTGGTAACTGAAGGGTGACCTGACACTAAAATCCAGGGGAGATGGTACCTGGAGGGATGACATCAGCAGGAATCTTTCTTAATCTACATGTAATCAGGTTCAAACGTCAGCCTTCTATTGATGTTATGGGCTTTCTGTTTTTTAGGGTCTTTTTTATTATTTTATTTTTTTTTACTGGGGTAGGGCACAAGCAGGGGGAGCAGGACTGGGAGAAGCAAGCCCCTTGCTAACCAGGGGAGCCCAATGCAGGGCTTGATCCCGGGACCCTGGGATCATGATCTGAGCCAAAGTTAGCTGCTTAACTGACTGAGCCACCCAGACACCTCAGGGGTTTCTGTTGTAATGTGAGGGAAGTACCCAGTATCATCTATGACGTTTTCCTGACAAAACAACTAAACTGAATGTAATCAAGCTTCTATATCTGCATTATCTGCTTTTGCTGCAGACCAGATCACCCCAAAACTTGGTGGTTTAGAATAGCCATTTATTATTTCCTATTATTCTTTGGATCAGAGAGATGATTCTTCTAGGTTGAGCTTGCCAGATAGTTGACAATGGCTTCACGCTTGACGTTGGCCGGGAGTATGGAGATGTTGCCACATGTTGCTCCTCAGCCAGCAGGCTGGCCCCACTCAATCACAGGGCCCCCAAGAGCAGTAAGGACTGGAAAGTCCTGCCATACAAGCACGTTTCAAGCCTTTGCTTCTGTCACATTTGCTAAGGTCACATTGGATAAAGCAAGTCACATGGCTGGGCCTGAAGTGAAGGGGAGGAGAAAGAGACTCTGCCATGATTATAATAGAAAAAATATTGTCAGTCCTACAATCTAACCACATCTAACTGCTAGTTTATATAAACACAGTCTGGAGAGGAACAAGTTAAATTATATCATAAGGAAATAATTAGTCAAATCTAAAATGTGAAGCATTCTATAGACAACCTTCCTGTGTTTTCAAGAAAGTTAGTGCTATGGGCGGGGGGAGGGGGGGGAGATGGGTGGCAGGTCAGGGATAGACTATTTTAGATTTTTTTTTTTAAGATTTTTTAGGAAAGAGAGAAAAAGCATGAGTAGGAAGGAAGGGCAGACAGAGAGGGAGAAGCAGGCTCCCTGCTGAGCCACCCAGGTGCCCTTGAGACTATTCTAGATTTTAAAAGACTAAACGGACATGAAAACCAAACTCAAGTATGAATCTTATTGGATCATTATCCAGGAAAATATAAAACAGTCAAAAAATTCTCTGGATAATTGGGGAAAATTGAATATGGATTAAATATACAGAATATTTTATATTTTCTCAAATGTAATAATGATATTAAGATTACATAAGGTTACATTCTTATTCTCAAGAGATGCAAAGTGATGTATTTAGGGGGCACCTGGGTGTGAATGTCCACCTCTTGGTTTCAGGCAGGCTGTGATCACAGGGTCATAAGATAGGGCTGCTTGTCTGGCTCTTAGCTCAGCACAGAGTCTGCTTAGTACTATCTCTCCCTTTGCCCCCTAACCACTTTTTTTTTTTTTTATTAAAGGGGATATATTTAGGAATGAGATGTACTAATGTCTGTTACAGATTTCAAGTAGATCATCAAATCAATACATCTGTATATTTATTTATATATAGTAGAAAGAAATGGGCTGAATTATGATCTCCCAACATTCCTATGTTGAAATATCTTCACTACTAGTACCTCAGAATATGACTGTATTTAAAAATAGAGCCTTTAGGGGCACCTGGGTGGCTCAGTTGGTTAAGCGTCTGCCTTCAGCTCAGGTCATGGTCCCGGGTTCCTGGGAGCTCAGCAGGAAGTCTGCTTCTCCCTCTGCCTCTCTCTCTGGCTTGTGTTTACTTTCTTGATCACTCCCTCTCTTTCTCTCTCTCAAATAAATAAAATCTTAAAAAAAAATAGAGCCTTTAGGGGTGCCTGGATAGCTCAGTTGGTTGAACTTCCACCTCTTGGTTTCAGCTCAGGTCTTGATCTCATGGTCTGGAGATCAAAGTCCCATGAAGGGCTCATGGTCAGCATGGAAGCAGTTGGAGATTCTTCCCCATCCCTCTTCTGTCCCTTCTCCTCCACTGCCCTTCACTCTCTCACTCTCTCTCTAAAAAAGATAAAATAAAATCTTTAAAATAAATAAATAAAAATATGGTCTTTGAAGAGGTGATTAAGTTAAAATGAGGCCCTTAGAATAGGCTCTAATCCAATCTGACCAGTGTCCTTGTAAGAAGAGATTAAGATACAGACATATCCAGGGAGAAGGCCATATGAAGACAGGGAAGATGGCCATCTATACAAGCCAAGGAGAATGGCCTCAGAAGAAACCAACCTCATCCACACCTTGATCTTGACCTTCTAGCCTCTGGAACTGTGAAAAAATAAGTCCCTGTTGTTTGAGTCACCCAGTCTGTGGTATCTCATTATGCCAACACTCGCACTCGAATATCAACTGATATTCACAACAAAATGCTGTTAATTGTTTAATCTGAGTGTGGAATATACAGATCTTCATTGTGTTACATTTTTTGACTTTTCTGCACGTTTGAAAAAAATTTTTTTGAAGATTTTATTTATTTGACAGAGAGCGAGACCACAAGCAGGCAGGGAGGCAGGCAGAGAGAGGAGGAAGCAGGCTCCCTGCTGAGCAGAGAGCCCAATGTGGGGCTCGATTCCAGGACCCTGAGATCATGACCTGAGCTGAAGGCAGAGGCTTAACCTACTGAGCCACCCAGGCACCCCACGTTTGAAAATTTATGTATTAAAAAGTTGGAAGGACAAAACCTTCTAGGACATTGTCTTTAGTCAATGGACTCTTAAGAAACTATTTTCAATCAATTATAATTGAATTCTGAAATATAGAGGCTTGGCTGCAACTTTGCTTATAGAAGAGATGAGGGGTTGGAAGTCTGACAAATTAAATGAGAAAACCATTTCTCTCTACACCAGCAGTTCCAATGTTTCAGATTTCAAGCCATTATATCTAGAGAGACACTTAGTGACATGATAGATTTGGAAATTGTTTTGTTCAGGAGAAGAAAAGAACAGTGCAGCAGTTGCTTTGAGTTCCAGCTCCAAGTTCTTCCAGAACAGCAGCAATGGCAGTTGGCACAGCCTGGGACATGGTGACACGGATAAAAACAAGGTCAAGCCTGGAATTATCCAATGGGTACATTAACTCTGTCAGTCTGCCAGCAGTTCAAACAAATATTTCCTGATTAAGTTTTATTACTTTTTGAGTAAACAATTTGGAGGTCTTGGTCATCAGATTTGACTGAAGCAAAAAAGCAGTTCATTTTGTATATGAAGCCTGTATTCTTTCTTTTTTTTCCTGCGCTTTCCAATTGTTCAGACACCCATTGTCCTAGCTATTTTGCTTCTCCTCGGGATCAATTAAATGTAAAAGGTGTTATGATTATATATGTATATATATATTATTGGCGTGCTATTAGTATACTATTATGTATTTAGGCATATTAGTATACTATTGGTATACTATGCTAGTATAGTAGACTACTATACTATACTACTAGATATATTAGTATACTATTAGTATTAATATATTATCATATATTTAGGTGTTACTATTCCCGATGGGTGTTGGTTTGCTTAACAGAAGGGTTCTCAACTCTGACGGCAAATGGAATCACTAGGAAGATTTAAATAAAACAAAATACCAAACAAAGACCATGATGATAAGACAGACCCTTAAACATTCTGGTTTAGTATGTTCTGAGTCAGGACCTCAGCATCAGAATTTCTTGTAAAAATCTTCCCAGGTGATTATAACAGGCAGCCAGGTAAGAACACTTGTTCTAAACTATAGAGAATTCCTAACCTCAAGTCCAGGCACTTCTTGGGGTGGAGGGGCTCTGAAGAACCTTTGCAGGGTTCTTTAAATCATCTCCAAAATGATCTTTTTCTTTGACTTAAAAATTCGTCTTAAAGAAATTATGACTAAGTGTGCTATTAAAGTATTATTTCACTCAAAACAATTTTAAGGTATTTGCCAGCATGGGAGGCTGTTGTGCATAAAAGGGTAAAAAAGTCTAATGATTGTAGTTACCAAGCTATGACATCTAAAATATTTCCCCCCGTTGACAGTGTGGATTTCTAGAGAGCCCAGACCTTGATTTGTAAGTAATAGTTTCCACTAAAGGGAAGCAGGGCTGCTTAGAGAAAGGAGCTGTTTCAGGTTTGGTGCATGGAAAGTATACTGTAAAGCGAACATCTGTTTGCCCTCAGGCATGAAAGCACTCAAAGTCGAATGGGGATGTTTCAAAAGGGCTCCAAAGCCAGAATGAAGGAGCTCACATTGGCTAAATTTAGGACAACTGGAGAAGCAGAAGGAATAATGACTATACAGTGTTTGTAACAAATAAATAAAATCCCTGGTCCATATGACACTCAAACTTAAACAAAAAGAAGGAAAAGAACAGGGGGGAATAAAAGAAGAAATTCACTTGCCACTACTGGAGGTGACTACTGATCACAAGGCTTTATTCTGGGAGGGCAGGAAGAGACAGTAACTCTGACCTTACAGAAGGAACGGAGGCTCATCTCCAGGTAATGAAAGAAAGCTCTTCTTTCTAGAGATGCTACCTAATAAAGAAGAAATGGAGAAATCTTCAGCTATGCCTTTAGTATGACCTGCCATGGGATCACTTTGTATTGCATTATCACCATCAAAGAATTCAAACAATACCTTTTATAATCCCCTTTTTGACATACAGAGACCACTGATAACTTCAGAATGAAATCTGCAAAGTAAAACTTCCACTAGGAAAACAATCTCAATATTCTTTATAGAGATGGAACTCTGTGATGCTTTGTAGAACATCTATACCTCCAGCTTTGGGGAATAAATGTATGTGCTTTGGGGCTCCTGGGTGGCTCAGGTCATGATCTCAGGGTCCTGGGATTGAGCCCTGCATTGAGCTCTCTGCTCAAGCAGGGAACCTGCTTCCCCCTCTCTCTCTGCCTGCCTCCCTGCCTACTTGTGATCTCTCTCTGTCATATAAACAAATAAATCCTTGAAAAAAAATGTATGTGCTTCATGGCTTTCTACCTAGGCAAACACTGGCAGAAACTGCCAATTTTCCTGCATTAAGACTGGTGGCCCGTTGTCATGGAAGACTTCCACTTCAGAACCTCAAGTCACCACTTTTTGAGGAGTTAGTTTGAAACAAGAAGGGCATCAGAAAATAATGTAATTTTCTTATATACAGAAATATGCTGGATTTCTGGAAGATGGGTCTTCAGCCCCTGAATGACCTTCAGGAAAACGAATATGTTTCAAGTAAAGGAATATTTACTTAAGACAAGTGAACATGGATGACTTTACTCATGGCTTATTGGTGGATACTTTTGATCAAATCAATGAAGTCATTCTTTCCATTCAAAGTCTTACATTCTATTAGGAAAGCTGTTAAGCCTCTCTTCCCACAACTGCTCCTCTGGAAAAGAAGACAGGAAGAGGCAATCACATTGACTTTTCAATGCTAGAAAAAACACTTCTTTAGGCTGAAATAGAGAGTGATTTTTCTTTTTCAATTTTTCTGCAGGCAAAAATCTCTAGGCACCTGGAACCCTATAGAATCCTTTTGATGGTTATTTCTACTCCAGTGATCTTGAAATTAAATGTGTGCTCATGACCCTTAACTTGCTGACATCAAGCATGCAGGCAATGCCAAAAATGACCTCACAAAGGAATTGATGCTACATGGATTAACCCAAAAGAGTCCTGGAAAAATCTGACTCAAGCCTGCCCTTGTCTCAAAAAGCGTGCGATGGGAGCTCTGATTCTATTACTGCGTTAGTGAGCTATGTTTGTGAACAAGAATTTTTCATCACTTGCCGACCAAATCAAAAGACAGAAACCACTGAACGTCAAAGATGGCATTTGTGTTTTATCTCATAGCGCTCCACAGTTTCATCCTTTCATTCAAGCTCAACAGCAACAACTTTGCTGTTAAATTCACTTTGAGTAGATGAAAGCGTATCTTTTATTGGTCTGTATGGAAAACTTCACATTTGGAAATCTTTGTAAGAGTTTTGCCCCCTTTTCAGAAAATGACCTTAATCACCAGAAAAATGACAGTGAAGTTCAAGCATAAAGAGTGTTTTTATATTCTGCACAAGAGTAAAAAGTAAATTTCCTTTGTTGCAAATGGTGTGAAACATGCTTTTTCCTGTGATGCACCCCACTACTTACCTTGGTTTCTCAACGTGACACTAAAACCTGAGATAGCAAGGAACTCTGCTAAAGGATGCAGCTCCAACTGGATTTCCAGGCATTGGTCAGTAGCCGGAACAGGATTCATCAAGTACCCAGCTCTTTCCAGTGGCCTAAAACCTCACCATTAAGGGGGTCTCCTCCATCATCTCTTGCACAGTGTACTCCAAGAAATTAACAAAGAAATAATATGGAAAGCCAAAAGCTGATCATTTAAAAAAAAATCCAAACTTAACCCCTTGCAAAAGTGACTTAGAAATATTACGTTTGGGGCACCTGGGTGGCTCAGTCAGTTAAGCATCTGCCTTTGGCTCAGGTCAGATCCTGGGGTCCTGGGATCAAGCCCCACTTCGGGCTCCCTGCTCAGTGGGGAGTCTGCTTTTCCCTTTCCCTCTACCCCTCCTCCTGCTTGTGTGCTCTCTCAAATGAATAAGTCAAATCTTAAAAAAAAAAAAAAAAAAAAAGATTTAGGGATGTCTGGGTGGCTCAGTCAGTTGGGCATCTGTCTTTAGCTCAGGTTATGATTCCAAGGTTGTGGGATCGAGCCCCATGTCGGGCTCCCTGCTCAGCAGAGAGCCTGCTTCTCCCTCTCCTCACTCCTTATGCTCTCCCTCGCTCACTATCTTTCTATCTCAAATAAATAAAATCTTAAAAAAAAAAAGATTAAAAAAAAAAGCCAAGAGGCTGATAATGTTCTTTTGGAAGTAATAAGAGAAATTGGTAATGTGATTAGGTACAAGATAAATACATGAAAAACCTAGAATAATAATTTTATCTGTAATAGCAATAACCAGTTAGGAGTAGAAATGGAAAACAAATATTCCATTGGTATTAGCCAAATCAAACCAAATAAACAAAAGCCCACAACACAAGAGGGGCATGGGACCTGTATTTGGAAAACTATCAAAACATGAACTAATAGGGAAATATTTCTTGATTCTGTGTGGGCAGTCTTAATATTAAGAAGGCCAGTCTTTTCCCAATGGTTACAATACTTTAATGCAAATGCAATCATAATACCAATGTTTTGAAACCAGGCGAAATGAACATAACATGTATATGGAAGGCTAAGTATCTGAGAATAGCCAATGGTGTTAAAGGAAGACGTGTGTACGCATGCATGGGCCAGTGCACATGCGAACATGCAGAGCATGGGTATCATCTTGCTTTGCTAAACATCAAAATTTATTACAAAACTACTCTGATAAAATGACATCCTGTCCATTAGCCTAAAACATTTTATGTTTTAATGTCTATGGGGCAATACTGAAAGAAATGAAGAACACTTGGCTCCTAGTAAACAATACAACATAATTATTTTAATTTACTTATTCCAGTAGAGAACACTACCAAGCTATATCACAGCGTATATTACTAGATCAATGAAATAAAATAGAGAAAACAGGAACAAATCCAAAGACAGGTAGTAGCTTGAGGCATAACCAAGTTGGCATTTCAACTCAAAGTAATAGATGACTATTTGAATAAATAACTTCGGCACAATTTACTTTCCACCTGAAATAAAGTTGAAAACAATAAAGTGATTTTTAAAAAATATTTTTAAAAAAATAAACTTATTTTTTTAATTATGTGAGAAAATACTGTAAGTTGAAAAGTAAATGGTAGACTGGAGCAAAATAATTGGCATTTTATGTGACAGGGCAAGTGTCATTTCCCCTAATATACAAATTCTTCCTATTAATTCATAAGAAAGACAAATAACCCAGCGAAAAGAATGGGCAAAGATATGAACAGGGTAATTGCAGACAAAATGCAATCACCAACAAACACTTGAAAATATACATAACTCTATCAGTAGTACAGAAATGTAAGTTAAGCAAGACGGTGTTTCAAGTTAAGATTATCAATTATTAAGAGCAACAGAATCTGATGTTATTTAGGGTGAAGTTGAAACTGGCAATTTCATACATAGCTGATGAGAATGCTCACTGCTACAATCTTTTGTGAAATTAATCTGAAAATAGCTACTGAAAATTGAAATATCCGTATGTCTAAAGGGTTTCACTTAGAAGAATGTAGCCCATAGAAATAAAAAGCAATATATAAGAATAAATTTTAAGAATCTTAATTATGGTGGCGCCTGGGTGGCTCAGTTGGTTAAGCGACTGCCTTCGGCTCAGGTCATGATCCTGGAGTCCTGGATTTGAGTCTCACATCGGGCTCCCTGCTCAGCAGGAAGTCTGCCTCTCCCACTGACCTCTCTCCTCTCATGCTCTCTCTCTTTCATTGTCGCTCTCTACCTCTCAAATAAATAAATTAAATTAAATTAAATAAAAAAGAATCTTAATTATGGCATTATTTGTAATGTAAAAACATCCACCTCTAAATGCCCTGAATGTACATTGTAAGGAACAGTTGATTAAATTGCTATACCTATAACGTGTAGTATTATGCAATTAGTAGAAAGGGTGTTAGGTGTACATTATTCCTTTGGAGATATCCATGATATATTACTAAGTGAAAAAAGACGTTGTACAATAACGTGTGTGATGTAATGCTATTTGTAACTAACAAAAAATCCCAAACTCTCCTTGCATATATGTGTGTGTATATATGTATAACCCATGATCACTAAGTGATCATGTTTATATATATATAAACATGAGCATAGAGACACAGAAGGTTGCACAGCAAAAGGTTACATTTATCTTGGGGGGCAGGAGTAGAGGGCAGATTGTTACATTTCTTAAATGTTTCTGTATTATTTGACTTGTTATATCATGTCACTTTTGTTATTTAAAAAAATATAATGGGGCACCTAGGTGACTGTGTTGGTTAACTATCTGACTTGATTTCAGCTCAGGTCATGATCTCAAGGTTGTGGGATTGAGCCCTGTGACCGGTTCTGTGCTGGGCGTGGAGTCTGCTTAAGAGTCCCTTTTTCTTTCTCCCTCCAGCCATCCCCCTCTAAAATAATCTAATACAGTTTAAACAAAACACCAATAGGGAAAGTGTTCCAAATATTAGCACTGAATCACTTTACCTGGACAGTTCTAGGATAAGTGCTTCCCAAAACCAAAATACCATTAGCATTAGTAACTGAGTCCCTGGGAATATGATCACAGAGACTCTAGAATTCGCCAACTGTCTTCAAACAAACTGGAAAGACTCAGAGAAGTGACTCTTTAGCATTTTTCTTTAGTAAATTCCATTGCATCTTAAGTATAAATATCTAAATTTCCTATGAATTAAAATTAGTGGTGAGTGACTCTTTTTTTTTTTTTTAAAGATTTTATTTATCTGACAGACAGAGATCACAAGTAGGCAGAGAGAGAGGGAGGAGGAAGCAGGCTCCCCGCTGAGCAGAGAGCCCGATGCGGGGCTCGATCCCAGGACCCCGGGATCATGACCTGAGCTGAAGGCAGAGGCTCTAACCCACTGAGCCACCCAGGTGCCCCGGTGAGTGACTCTTTTGAAACAACTAAGCAGATTTGAACAAGTAAAATGTAGATAATAGAAGGATGCTCCCACATTCTAACAAAAACTTACTCTAAAATATTCAAAGACTAAGCATTAAAATTATTTGGAAAGAACTTAAATTTCTACTTACAAATGACAAGTTAATGTACAATGAAAAATTGTGTTATGATGAAAAATTACATTGAGAAGGACCTCATGAAAATTTAGAAAACACTAGGGAGGGATAGTATATGATCTTTAAAAAGTATAATACAGGGACGCCTGGGTGGCTTAGTGGGTTAAAGTCTCTGCCTTCAGCTCAGGTCATGATCCCAGGGTCCTGGGATCGAGCCCCACATCAGGCTCTCTGCTCAGCGAGGAGCCTGCTTCTCCCTCTCTCTCTGCCTGCCTTTCTGCCTACTTGTGATCTGTGTCTGTCAAATAAATAAAATCTTTAAAAAAATAAAAATAAAATAAAAATAAATTAAAAGTACAATACAGGGGTGCCTGAGTAGCTCAGTGGGTTAAGCCTCTGCTGTCAGCTCAGGTCATGGTCTTGGGTCATGGGATTGAGCCCCAAGTCGGGCTCTCTACTCAGCGGGGAGCCTGCTTCCCCGCCCCCCGGCTACTTGTGATCTCTCTGTGTCAAATAAATAAAATAAAATAAAATAAAAATAAAAATAAAAAGCACAATACAAAATTCTGTATGCTTATGATCACAACCAAGGAAAATGACAGCAACAATAATATAACTTTTGTTTAGAAAAAAGACCAAAAGGAAATAGACTAACACGTCAATAAGTGATCGTCTTTGGAAGTTGTGTAATATGGGATTTTCTGTCTCTTCTTCTATTTTCTATATTTTCCAAATATTCAGAAATAATTGTTATTATTATACACCATTTTATTTTTATAAGTGTATGAAAACTTTATTTTTAAGTATTCATGTATGTGTCTTTATGTACTATTACATCTAGCTTATTTTATACTTAAATAATACTATTAGTAGTAAATGATTACTAGTTGCTAGTACTACAAGAATAAAATACTAATACAACTATGTACTAGTAGTTATATAGGAATAAAGTGTTATATAATACAATGAACAGAGTATGAAATTCAGATAGTAGATATTTGATTTCTCTTAGCAAGTTCTATATGATGGGGTGCCTGGGTGACTCAGTTGCTAAGCGTCTCCCTTTAGCTCAGGTCATGATCCTAGGGTCCTGGTATCGAGTTCTCTGCTTGGCCAGAAGCCTGTTTCTCCCTCTCCCACTCCCTCTGCTTGTGTTCCCTCTCCTCCTGTGTCTCTGTCTGTCAAATAAATAAATAAAATCTTAAAAAAAAATAAGCTCCATACGAGATGTATAATGACTTTATTTATAATAATAATTATTACATATAGTACTCTACTCCTTATTATTGGTAACAGCTATTTTGTAAATAATAATTATTGAGGGAAAAATAAAGAGCTAAATATTATAAGGCAATAGCTAATATTTAGACAGTTGATTTAAACCTGTAATTGTATAAGAGATTTACTTCCTAGAGCTCAAGGCTGAGACCTCAGACGTAATTTGCTTCAACTCTAAAATCCCATGCTTCACGGGCAGTGTGGAAGTTCAGCCCCCTTTCTCTATGCCTGCAGGTCCTTGTATGACATTCCTGTGCCTTAGCTTAAAGCAGTTCCTGTCAATAGCGTTCAAGACTTTTGAAAAAATCATATTAATAGTCAATAAAGAAGGGCTATTATGTCAATCCAGCGTGACACACGCCACCACCACAGATCATCACAGAGAGGCTATATGACACTGAATAACGGCCACGATACAGGAAAGTGTTGGGGGAAACAGGCGTTTGTCTCATGCAATCTTACTGGACCCTCACTTAGCATCCCAGAGCCTTTGTCCTCCAAACTGTTGACAGATACCATGTCTCTAAGTGATCATGCTGGGTAGAGGAATAATGATGTATCAGTAAAGAATATTCCTATTTCTGGGCACCTGGCTGGCTCAGTCAGAGGAGCATGTGACTCTTGATCTCGGGGTCATGAGTTCAAGCCCCATGTTGGGTGTAGACATTACTTAAATAAATAAAACTTAAAAAAAAAAAAGAATATTCCCATTTCTGACTCCTCCCTTCTGCACCTAGTTGAATGTTGGCGCTGCCCTCATCTTGCCCATTTGCCAACCAGCAAACTTGGGAGCGTTAAAGAAATGGGTGAGCTAATGATGCCAAGGATCCCAGTCCCTTACCAGTAACTCGCCCTACATGGCCCCTTTTTTGGTGAGGATCCTCTACTCACCAGAATAAGAGCCACTGATATTTATATGATGTTTTCACTGTCATTAGCTTCTAAGAAAGAGTTTCCACCCTGAGTCAACAGGAAACCCAGGAAAGTTATCAAGTAAAAAGGAAACCATTTTTTCAGCATCCACTGTGCACCAGGCTCTCGGGGTTTTAAGGCACAGAAACCCATTCACACGAGGGTGCGTATGATGGGGAGGGAGGTGGCAATAATTCAGGGCATCAGGGAAATCTCCCAGAACGGAAGGGTCATCGGTGTGCATGAGTCTGGAAACAGAATCGGTTCTAACAAGGCCTTGTCCCCTGTCAGGGAAGCCTTGTTCACTGACTTTGCCTGAGCCTCACCTGTGTCTCACTCAGGTTGTCTCGGGTTCTCCCGCTCTCCCTCGCCTCCCTCCTTCTGCATTCTTATCTCCTGCTTGGCCGATTCAGCTGTCTCAGCCTTGCTCGAAATGACCTTTCAGCCTTCCATGGATTAAAATGTCCCCTGGGTCCCTTTATTCAGATTCTAGACAGAGGGAATGTGATCCCTGAATCTATGGCTGAATACAGGCATGAATGAGTCAATCAATAAATCAGCATTCCTCTCCTTTGAGTTAGAACCATTATAAACAATCTGCTGAACTCACATATTTGCCCAAAACATCCACAGGTAGAAATTTGCAAAGAGGACTCTAGGCAAGCATGTTAAGCCGTGCATTTCATCAGGAAGGAAATTCTGTATGTAATATTTTGAGGTTTCTGTTGTGTTTACCCTCCCAAACCATATGTACCAAATAGCATCATGTTGAGTAATTTCCATTAAAATGTAACAAAACTTGTATCTTTTTAAAGATATTTTATTTATTTGTCAGAGAGAGCACACAGCTGGGGGAGCAGAAGGCAGAGCAGGCAGAGGGAGAAGCAGGCTCCCCGCTGAGCAAGGAGCCCAACGTGGGACTTGATCCCAGGACCTTGGGATCACGACTTGAGCCAAAGGCAAACACTTAACCACTAAGGCATCCCCCAAATCTTGTATCTTATAAGTTAGGCACTTGTCAAGTACTTTATTAATGATTTCATTTAATCTTTACAATACCTAAAGAACAGGTATGATTATTGGGCCCCTGAATGAAAAAATTTGGGCTCAGAGGGTTTAGAAATCATCTTTACACTGTCAGAGCAGAGAAAGGATTCCCATAAGGTCTCTCTGACTGCAGCTCCTGTGCTCAGCCCTTGCCCTGTGAAACCTACTTTGTTCTACTAGGTGAAAAAAGACGTTTAAGCCCTGTGTTATATAAATCTACTTAATACAGACATTTTGCTAAACTTTTAGCAGTTAAGCGCTGTAAAGAGTCAGCAGTTACCTTGAAAATATAGTAGAGTTGGCAAAATGAAAAGCTGACATTCGTCATCTTTAAAGTTTCTTTTCAGCGCTTGAGATGTTTTAAACACTGGCAATTGATTCGGAACTCTGCATTTTGGAGGATGTGCATGTCAGCCCCACACTGTTATCGGTCAGCATTAGTGGGACAGAGCTGAAGTTATTCCTTATTCACAGTGAATTGTGGAATTGCTCCTGACTTGCAAAGTTTAAAATAGCATTTCTAGATTCCATCTCTAATTGCCCTATCATTTAAAAATCATTAGCCATTACTTTAAAATGGACATAAATTCACATAATTTAAAAAGCCAAATCCAATATGTAATGTTTAATGGGTACTTTCCTTTGGACGGTGATTATTATATATTTTGGTGTTCTCACGTATATACTACTCTGCTGTTGTCGCCAATAAACTGCCATGTCACTGCATATCCAGTTCTATGTTACTGCAAACTAGGACGCCTCTGGCCGTATTACGTGAGATCACAGCAGCCGTCCTTCAGTGCATCTGCTTGTCTCCATATAGCACTTCCACCCATCACAGCTGGAAGACTGTCTTTCCAGTCATCTGAATCTCCAACAAAGAAATATGGGTCTTTGTTATCTACACAATGGCCTCAATTCTCCCTTGTCCTCTGGGTACGAATGCTGCCTCATACAGCTTTGCCTCATCTGGAATTCCATGTTGCATTTCTTCAGTGAGTTGAGCTCTAGATGCAGCACAGGGGCGGGTGGAAGGTTCTAGGAAGCCGTATTTCAGTTCTCCTTTCATTCTGTTTTTTTGCCCTGCTCAGATCTTGACTCTAGGGTCATATTCAGGTGCAGCCTCTCATATCATCATGGCATCTTACTCCACTAAAGTTTTCTTCTCTCTCATAAAGACAGTTTCATTGGCCAATATTACCTGGGCATGGACCTGGCTCTAATAACTTCCCTAGGCTTATAGGGTTTTTATTAACCTTGTTTAAACTTCAAATATACCTTCAGTTTTGTAGAGCTATTTCAAAGAGAAATCAAAGGCAAATGTGGCTTTGAGATTTGAATACAAGGCAAAAGTTTTTGCAAAATTGTCGCTGGCGTTTCTCCCTTCCTTCCTTCTTTCCTTTCTTCCTTCCTGCCTTCCTCCCTTTTAACCTTTTGATCCCCTTCTCCTATTAAAAAAAATCTTTGGCAGAACACAGGCAGAATCTGTCTGAATTCATCATTCAAATCTTTCCATTCTAATCAACTGCAGCACAAATCTATTTTGCCAACAACTTCCCTTTCTTTCTTTGAATAGCGCAGACAAAAATACCAATATTCGACCCACAAAGCACAAAAAGAGAAATCTTCTTAAAGATTAATTGGCTCAGTAGAAAAAGATATATGGAGGAAAATAATATTAGCTGATAACATTTCCCCTAGGTTAGGTGTTCCTAGCAACAGGCTAAAGAGAGAAAATCAGAGCTGGAGGATGGGTATACAACAGAGCCTTTTGTGAGGGCTCTGTGGCTCCTTGCTGCTGTGCCTATCACAAGGTTTCTAGAGATGGCAATTTCACTCCCAGCCATTAATTA
Source organism: Mustela nigripes (assembly GCF_022355385.1). Taxonomy (NCBI): domain Eukaryota; kingdom Metazoa; phylum Chordata; class Mammalia; order Carnivora; family Mustelidae; genus Mustela; species Mustela nigripes. The sequence goes on along the minus strand of NC_081559.1, from coordinate 31,501,302 downwards.
AAACAATAATTGAAATAACAAGACAAGCTATATCCCTTGTTCCTGGCTCCCTTGTAAATTGCACTACATGAAGCAGTGGTTCTTTGCGTCTGCCTCAATGCGCTATGGCTCCCCCACGTACGTCAGTTATCCTATAAATTAGGAACCAGCCATAACCATTAAGCACTACATTGTTATTCCTTATTTTGATTAATTCTCTTCCTCCAGAGCACATGTCAAGATGATGGCATCTGTTCTGAAGAGTTTCCATCTGGAGAGCTACAGTTCTCGTTTCTTTCCATCTGCGTATGTACAATTCATTGTCATGAAATGGGTTTTAAAAATAGTATTAAATATTTTATTTAATTAACTTGCAGAAAATGTCAGTCTTTTAAAACTTCAAACTGAGGAAAGGAAATGTGAGATTAGTATAAGTAAAGCCGTTCCTTCCTTAAAAAAAAAAATCATATGTCTAATACTGTCAGTATGGTTTGGATTTGTAGCAATAATTGATTAATACAGTCTGCATATCCTGCCCTTCCCAGAGTGGGATCCTATTACAATGGGTGTTCAATAATGTACATTGTAATTAATGATTTTTTTTTCTCTGAAACCAAAATGCCAATATGATTGTAGTGCATTTGCTGAGGACAGAGTTCAGCAGAGCCTCTCAAGAAAAGAACTAAAATAAAAGACAACAGCCTACTTACCGCAAAAGACTTGTGGGTTAATTAAACCTGCTCCCTTGGAACATTCAGTCTTAGGTAGAGAGAAGGGTTTCTGGACTGAGCCTCAATTTCTCCATCTGTAAAATGAGCATTCAAGGAGACATTTTCTGTCAGGTTCTACACAAGGAGTTCTCATTCCTAATGAGAACTTAATTGTTTTATATTCTAACACTCTGGAAGTTTATCTTTATTCAGTCTTCCGGGTGAAATGCGTCATAAACGTCCTAGCTTTTCTACACATCTATAAGTTTTTAAATGAAGGCAGGATGGAAAATCCTTACTTTTTTTTTTTTTGATTCACCATGGCAGCTACATGCTAAGCGCGAATTTTTGATTCTCTTCTCTGTGGAAATCCCATTAAAATAATAGTACAGGAATAAAAACAGGAATAAATGCGAGCTATTCAGAGGATGACCTTGCAGATGAGAGAGTTAAGCAAATTTCTGGAAGAAAGACAGCAACAGAGAGAAGTTTAATAGCTGAGGAGGTGGCAGTTTAGAATATTCTGGGAAGTAGCTGCGGTGAAGGAAACCATTCTCAACACAGCTTCAGGGTGGTTTTGGGTTCAGGTATGACAGACACGTATGAGAGAGGAGCTAAAAATATAGGGATAGGGATGTCTGGGTGGCACAGTCAGTTAAGTGTCTGACTTCAGCGCAGGTCCTGATCTTGGGGTCCTGGGATTGATTCCTACACGGGGCTCCCTGCTCAGTGAGGAGTCTGCTTCTCTCTCCCTCTGCCCCTCCCCCAGCACATTCTCTCTCTCGCTCCTTTGAATAAACAAAATCTCAAACAAACAGAAGACATAGTACTCATAGGAAGTACTTACATAAGGGGACCCTCAGAAAGCAAGAACGAAACTTCAGGTCATAGGCCAAGGCCTGGGGTATGTAATTAAAGCACGGTGACTATAGTTTACAACATTGTATTGTGTAATTTGCAAGTTGCTAAGAGAGTAAATCTTTAAAGAGATCATCACAAGAAAAAAATTGTAAGTATGCAGTAATAGATATTAACTGAACTTATCAGGGTGTTCATTCCAGAATACATACATATATCAACTCATTCTGTTGTACACTGTAAACTAGTATAGCATTATATATCAATTATATCTCAGTCTAAACAAGGAAACAAGAACCAGCTCTTTGAAACAAGAAAATCTGGTAATGATTTAAATAATTTAAATAATTAAAAAATAATAATTTTAAAAATAATTTAAAATCAAAGGAATAATTGGAAGATAGAGTCAAAGGATTCCCCTCCCAAGGAAATAACAATAAAAACCTCAAAGAAAAAGATAATAGGAGGAAAAAAGACACAGAGGATCAATCCATTCCACTAATAAAATATCTAATAAGGGGGAGCTTCACGAGCCAAGGAGACTAAATGAAAAGGGGAATATCTGATGTTTTATTTCCATTATATTATTTTTTATGTCCCTTCATGTCTTAAATATGTCCTAATTTTTAAAGACCCAGACTCTGATATATCACTGTGAAATCTGGGGACACCAAGAATAAGAGAATTTTCTAAATTTTTCAGAAAGCAACAACTGGTCACCCACAGGAAAAAATAGCTGCCTTCTCAGCAGCTAATTTCTGAGGAAAAATAGTTTTGAATCAAGGGTGCCATACAAACTCTATCAAGTGAGAATGGGAAATGGTCATTTTCCTTTTATGAGATGCAAGAACTCACAGAGTTTAGATCGCACTATTTCTGAAGAATTTACCTGAAGCTGAACACCAAGACAGAGGATGATGAAGATCTAAGAAACCATGTCACTAACCAGGCATTTAATGAAAGCACACGTCAAGGTGACCCTTGAGGAGCTATTCTGAAAAAAAACATCAGTCCATGTTAGAATGTGAAACCAGACCACTCCAAGGGGACACTGTCCAAGAGAGAGGAGAAGGAGAAGAAAAAATCCAATCAACAGAATCAATAAGATACGCAAATAACAGTGAATAAGGCCCATTATTTTCCATTCACCAACAAGAATAAGAGAGAAAGCAATCAGAAAGTAGGGAAAGAAGTCAATTAAAACTCACAATTCAGGGGCGCCGGCATGGTTCAGTTGGTTAAGTGTCTGCTTTCTGCTCAGGTCATGATCTCAGGGTCCTGGGATCAAGGTGTGTCCGGCCCCCTACTCAGTAGGGAGTCTGTATTTGCCTCTCTCTCTACCTGCTGCTCCCACTGCTTGTACTCTCTCTCTCTCAAATAAATTCTTAAAAAAAAAAAATCACAATTCAAATATACAGCTACCAAACTGGAGTGCGGTTCTGAACAGGATATAAGAAAGAAGACATTCGACCTTGATGCCTAGAACATTTCCCTTTGGGAGGTTCAAGTTTCATGACAACGAAACCACAAAGAGGTATGTTCGAAGCACGTGACAGGGCTCTGTGATAAACCACTCATGACTCCTAAGAGTAAACACTATTTTTTTTCTATTTCAACACATAGAAGCAACCTATAGACAAAGTTAATTATGATTACAACAGAACATAAATTTATCAACACTGATATCATAAAGGTTAAAAAACAGTGAACAGAGGTCAGGGAGGGAAGAAATGTGGAAGAAAGGGCAAGGGTGTTAATATTCTCATCAAAAAAAGAGCAATCATGAGAGCCTTTGAAAACCAATGGAATAAGACATAATTTTTAGCATATTTACCATTACAAAGAAGCTAAAAATAGAAATACAAATATACAAATTGGAACAATGCAGGAACTTAAATCCTCACCCACAATAGCAGAAAATCAATATTTAATATCCAAAGTTGACAGATCAAGAAGTGGCGATGTAAGAAGGTAATTTAGAGATGCATTAGGTAACCGCTAACAGAACTTACAGCATAAATGATTAACGGTGGCTGCTTTGGGAGAAAGAGGCTGGGAGTGAGGAGCACTGATGTAGGGTCTTTTTTCATTATAAGTTGTTCTGAGCTGCTTGAATTTTTTAGCTACGTGCTCTACGGCTTGGATTAAAAAAATACATTTTAAAAGTCTAAATTATGGTATTTTACTACATTTACAGAAAATAATTTAACAGGGACTCTAAAAACTCTAGGCCTCTACTAAGTACCTATTCTCCACAACTGTAATGAAATAAAACTGAGGTTCAAAATCATGTAGATATGCTTTTTTTTTTTTTAAAGATTTTATTTACTTACTTGACAGAGATCACAAGTAGGCAGAGAAGCAGGTAGAGAGAGCGGGGGGAGGCAGGCTCCCTGCTGAGCAGAGCCTGATGTGGGGCTCGATCCCAGGCCCCCGGGACCATGACCTGAGCTGAAGGCAGAGGCTCTAACCCATTGAGCCACCCAGGTGCCCCTGTAGATATGTTCTGAGATACGGATATGCCTTTGTGAATGAAAAATAATACCATTTTCCAAACAGTTTCAATGTTGAGTTTCATCTTTTTATTTAAAAAAAAAAAAATTCTTATTTATTTACTTGACAGAGAGAGAGAGCAAGAGAGCCCAAGCTGGGGAAATGGCAGAAGGAGAAGGAGAAGTAGACTCTCCACTGAGCCGGAAGCCCCACATTGGGCTCGATCCTACAGGACATGAGCCAAAGGCAGACGCTTAACTGACTGAGCCACCCAGGTGCCCCCTGATTTTAATTTTTAAAATTTTTGATTGAAAACATATGATGAAGACAATGGCTCCTCCCTACCCAAATATTTAATTAAACTAGATCTTTTTCCCCCGCACAACTTCCTGTGAATTTACATGGTCCTCAAAGTTTGGCAAAATCAAAGAAAATATTTCACTCTGATTCCTAAGAGAGGCAATAAAGGGAATGGAGGTGGGGGAAACTGCACTTTGTTTATTTATTTATTAAATAGGGCAGGCTTCATGAATTTGCATGTCAGCTGCCGCAAGGGCCTTGCTAATCTTCTCTGTATCATTCCAGAAATCTGCACTTTAGAACATTTTTTAATATTATTGTGCAAATACACAGTTTAGAATTTTTCAATGTGATATCCTTATTTTTAAATTAAAAAGAAATCCCTGTATAATTAAGACACAGTGTTATATTAGTTTCGGGTATCACAATATCTTATTTTTTCAAAGGAAGAGAAGGAGTCCTACGTCTGTTTTTGTTTTTGTTTTGTAATGAATTAAAAAGTAGTTTGCAAGTTGAAGGTTTCTTCTTACTTCAAATAGGCCGATCAGAATGTAACCTCATGATACTTATCACAGGGTGGGTTTTCCAGAAGCAGATACTGAAATGAAGGTTGGGGTTCGAGATGTTTACTGGGGATCAATAGTGATGAAAGCTTGTGGGAAGAACTGGGCTGAGGGAAAAAGGAGCTGCAGGCTTCATAAAGCCCCTGGACTGGTGGGGAACTATAGAGCACGCAATGCCTAGGAAAATTGTCCCTCAGTGGGGGGAGCTAACTGGGTCTCCATATTACCTCTAGACGCAGGTTGTCTAGGGCGGCCATGGTTTTAGGCCCAGCTGCTGTTTGCAGCCTAGGGAGGCCCTGAAGGAGACATCACCTGGGAGCTGTGTGGTGATGGACCTCTCCACAGCTCAACGGGGAACCTTCCTTGAGCGGGATATAGGTGGCCCATCTCCGGGTCCGTCTTCCCACTGACTGGTGATAGTGTGATAGCCAAATGCAAAAAAGCACCCATCTTGTTACGGAGAAAACACATTCGGTAAACAGATCTTGGGGTTAGCTGTTCCAGGCCCCCCAACAGCTGCGGGAGATGGCCTTGCCAGTTGTTCTAGCCATCCTTGCTTTTGCTCAAAAATTACTTTCGCATGTACACCACCATGTACTTCGGAAACATCCTCTTATGGGCTTCTGTTGACTTTGCCTCCTTGGGCTTTGGATCTTGACTCTGCATATGATGGCAGAATTTTCTTGGCTTAGTCTCCTCGGATCCACCACCTCATCTTGGACTGTTGCAAAACTGCATGCAACCCACCTCACCCGAACAGGAGGCAGAAAGCTGCAGATCGCCAGATGGGTTCTGGAGCACCCCTCCCCATGGCCCCATGCCCCCAGCTGTCAGGAGCCAGGCCTCAGACATGCATGACACTGGGGCTGGGCAAGTCTGAGACCTGAACAAAGACAAAGCAAGACTGCCCTCAGTGAGAAGCGGCTCTAGAGTTCACTGAGCCAACCACCCGTTCATCAGTTGTTTCTGCCTGCAATCCTGCTTAGGGGAACAACCACCCCCTTTCACAGGCCCATGGGTCAGTGAAGCTGACCAGCCCAGATGGCCCGAGGTGGTCCTCTGTCTCAGGTCTAGCCAGACAGATGTTCTGGATGCAGCCATTGGGTCAGAAATGGACACTTGATCCATCCAGAGCAATAAAACGCTCTTGCAAGACTCATTATTGTAAGGGATGCTATCTCTCTGTGGACAGTGCTCCATGGAAGGCTATGTGAAACTTCAGTTCAACCACACTTGAAATGGGCATTTCAGCCACAGGAGCCAATAAGTTCCTAACTATGCCTAAACTAGTTTGAAATGGGATTTTCTATTTGCACCCCAAAGAGTCTGAACTAATACAAAACCTATGACAATCTCCTCACTGAGTGTTGGTATAGCCAATTTGACGGCGAACTCACCGCTCTTGCTGGCACCAGATCAAAAGCCTCTTTGTAAGTTCATCCTTTATTCCCATGGAGCTGTGGCAGGCAGAGGCATTCACCCAAATATTGTATCTACATCGGTGGTTCTCAAACTTGGCAGCTCATCAGAATCAGCTGGGAAACTTGAAAACTGGAGATTGCTGGGCCTCACCCTGGGTAGAATTCTGTAGAATTCTGATTTTACAGAATCAGAATTTCTGGGTATATTGTGTATGTGTATTTTTAAAAAGCTACAGAGATGATTTTAACCCCAAATTTAAAAGCTACTGATACCCCCGGGGCACCTGGGTGGCTCAGTGGGTTAAAGCCTCTGCCTTCAGCTCAGGCCATGACCCTAGGGTTCTGGGATCAAGTCTCACACTGGACTCTCTGCTTGGCAGGGTGCCTGCTTCCCTTCCTCTCTCTCTGCCTACTTGTGATCTCTGTCTGTCAAATAAATAAAATCTTTAAAAAAAAAAAAAAAGAGCTACTGATCCCATAATGCCAAGTAATTATTCTGTTAAATGTAATAAACTGGCCAGCTAAAATACAGCCATGTACACGTCTCCTACACGTTTGTGTCATATTTTCTACAGATCTGGTCCTTAAGTTCAACAAGCAAACAGGCATTCCTAAGGAATTCCTTAGGCATTCCTAAGGAAACAGCAGCAGCTTGGTGGAAGAAAATTGGGAGTGGATGAAAATGAAGAAATGGATTTACCATGCAGCTAATAAACTTGAAGTTTCATTAAACTTGAAGGCTCCTCATGGGAAGCACCTGTATGTTTTTGTAGATGGCCATATGTTCTTGTAAAATTTATAGGTTTTTAAAAAATTTATGTGTGTAACCACACATGGCTGGGGCCAGTTTCTTTCCCACTACAGCTTCTCCTCAGTCATAGTTCTCCTTGTGTTGGGTTCTACAGGAGGAGCCATGGGCATTTTGGATCATGACTAAGGAAGCTGATGGGGTTACATCTAGTTTTGGCTGAGTGGGATATTTATGTGTTTCACAGACTCTTCTGTGTATAGTTTAGTTATTTATAGCTGCCTCCCTACAGGAAGAATTGTTAGTAATAGTTCTAACACCCAGTCTCCCAACGGAGCCCACCTTGATAAGCGAAGGTAGAAGGTCTGATGTGACCATCATAATATGCCCCAACATGAGGGGCCCCTGAAGACAAGCTGGTCCATGAGTGTTAACCATTCAGAAAGTATGTAAGATTCGCTTCTCCAACAACAAACCTCTGAAATGCCTTGAAATCCTATAGCTTGCAAGTGAAAGACACTTGAGAGAAGGTTTCCTAAAATTGATAACATTCCTAAAAAATGTACCAAGAATAAGAGGTGAAGCCAACAGAAATCTTTCCACACTATCAATCACAAAAAAAAAAGAAAAGAAGAGAAAAGAAAAAAATCATTTCACTCAGGGCAACAAAGCAAAACAAAAACATCATTGCATCTGCCATGATGACTCACCACCAATCCATTATTGGATTGATCCAATCCAAGAAATTCTGATTCCTCTCTCTATTCTCTCTGTAGAAAGCTGGACAAAATCACCGTTGCAAGAATGGGCCATCAAGCATATGCAGATGAGGATTTTATTGAGTCATCTATCAAATAGCTAAGTAGTAAATATGTTTTTTCCTAAATTTGGAGATCTTCCCAGAGTTTATCAGGTCTAAGTGTTTTGCTGTTAGGGTGGTCATTTACATGATGATTCTGAGAGAATATTCAATGTCATGTCTGAGAGTGTGAATTACTTAAAAAGGGTCTCCAACGAGCGCCTGTTGGGGACCCTTCGGCTCAGGTCATGATCCTGGAGTCCCAGGATCTAGTCCCACATCAGGCTCCCTGCTTGGTGGGGAGTCTGCTTCTCCCTCTGACCCTGCCCCCTTCTTGTGTTCTCTTTCTCTCAAATAAATCAATTAAAAAATATGTATATATATATATATATATATAGAGAGAGAGAGAGAGAGAGAGAGGGTCTCCAAGGGGTGCCTCAGTGGCTCAGCGGGTTAAAGCCTCTGCCTTCGGCTCGGGTCATGATCTCAGGTTCCTGGGATCTAGCCCTGCATCTGGCTTTCTGCTCTGCAGGGAGCCTCCTTCCTCCTCTCTCTCTGCCTGCCTTTCTGCCTACTTGTGATCTCTGTCTGTCAAATAAATAAATAAAATCTTCTTTTAAAAAATTGTTAAATAAATAAATAAATCATATAAAGGGTCTCCAAAACTGTCTGAGCTGCAGGTCCACAGATGCTCCCTTGGTTGGAAGTGACCACCTCGCCCCTGTGTGTCAGCAGTGGGTGTGATATCTTCTCATGTATCTGCCCTCTACCGCTTCCTGAGTCTCCTGAAAACTAAATCTGCTGATTATTAAGTCAGCAAATGTGCCATTGATGGATTTAATGACTCTGTAGAAATGAGTCAGTAATGACTCTGAAGGAATGTGTGTGGCCAGACAGATAAATAATACATCATTTAAAGGTTTCTGAACTCTAAGTGTTTTAGAAGAAGCCATTCCTTAAAAGAAATTAGGAAGGAGAATATATCATGGCCAGGGAGAGAAATACATAAACAACCAATATGATTAATCATGCTGAATGAAAGGTAATTTGTTTTGCTCTTATTTTGCTGTATTGAAAACACTCCAAATCATTGTCATGTGAAGAGGTGATTAAGTAGGTCTCATCTCACAGATCTCGTCTGGCCTGGCTCAACATAACTGCAGAATCCATTCTCTCTTTTTCAGCAAGGGCATTGCTGCAAATAGGATGGCACACGGTTTCATGCACAGAGCATATGGAGGAAATGGTCCAGTTTCTTTATTATAAACACGCCCAGGCTTCCATGCATGCTGACTGTCACCCCAGGTTTAGCTCCTTATAGGCACGAAGGGAGAAATCCATCCTGTGCTGGCTGATGGGCCCCTGTGTCCTATGCATCTCGTTTCCAGCACCACTCTGAAGAAACTCAGTATTTACAATGCAGCATTTAAAAACTGTTCATCTATGGGCACCTGGGTGGCTCAGTTGGTTAAACACCTGCCTTCAGCGCAGGTCATGATCCCAGGGCCTGGGATAGAGACCCATATTGGGCTTCCTGCTCAGCGGGGAGCCTGCTTCTCCCTCTCGTGTTGCCCGCCCCACTGCTTGTGCTCTCTCTCACTCTCACTCTCAAATAAATAAATAAAATCTTTTTTAAAAAATAAATAAAATAAATAAACACTGTTCATTTAAATTCTCTGCTCTAAGTGCCTTTAGACATACCTTAGATTCATGGGACAGTAACAAAGTTTATTAAAACAACAACAACAAAAAAACTGTAGCCATAACAGTTTAGTAAACACTGGTTTATACAAAACTGAACTGATTTCTTTATATATCTGCAGCAGGATTTCTCAGAGTTTTTAACAATGAATCTCTAAGTGCAGATCACAAAAGAATGCAGTTTGCAATGCTTCCCAAATTACTTGATCATAAAATGTTTTTTTGAAGAACCAGTATTACAGGGACCATAACTTTGGGACATGCTGCTTTGGACTAAAATAAAATGACATAATGGACTATAAATGCTTTATACAACATAAAAGCTAAACAAATTATATGATACCGTGGCGATCACTATTATTATTGTTATTACTAAAATTACTATGCTCTTGGGGTGCCTAGGTGGCACAGTTGGTTAAGTGCCCAACTTTTGGTTTCAGCTCAGGTTGTGATCTCAGGGTCGTGAGATCGAGCCCTGCATGTCAGGCTCTACTCAGCAGAGAGTCTGCTTGAGATTTCTTTCTTCCTCTTCTTCTGCCCAACACCCCCCCCTCCCCGCTCACTTGCGTGCGCGCGCTCTCTCTCTCAAATAAATAAATAAAATCTTAAGAAAGAAAAAAAGATTACTGCTCAAAGGAAACAACTGATTCTCTCTTTCCTTTCTCCTAAGGGCCATTTAATCTGTAGAGATCTGAAAAAGAGACAAACTAAGACAAATACATTTACTGGTATAATTTTCTGCTGTGATAGTTTTATTTTACAAAGAGGTTGAGAAAATTATACATGCTTCAGTTTTATTTTACATGAGGTTGAGAAAATTGTACATGCTTCTAGCTTCTGTCTACTGCCTTGGTAGCTTTCATGACTTTTTTGAGTTTTTTCACTGCATTTATTACAGAACAGTGACTGTCTGGGCAATCTCTATCAAAATTCCCAGTGGCATTTTTTTGAAGACATAGGAAAATTCATCATTCATCCTAAAAGATGGAATCTTAAGGAGCCCTGAATAGCCAAAACAATTTTGAAAAAGAAGAAGAAAACTGGAGGACCCACAATTTCTGATTAAAAAAAAAAAAATCATAGGCATGCCTGGGGAACTCTTGATCTCAGATTAGTTCTTGATCTCATGGTCATGAGTTCAAGCTCTGTGTTGGGTTCCATACTGGAGTTTATTTATCTTACTTAAATAAAAAATTTAAAAATTACAGAGCCACAGTAATCAAAGCAGCATGGTACTGGCATTAAGACACATGAATAGACAAACGCAATAGAATAGAGAGCTCAGAGGGGTACCTTGGTGGTTCAGAAGGTTAAGTGTCTGCCTTCAGCTCAGGTCATGATCTCAGGGTCCTGGGATCGAGCCCCACATAGGTTTAGCAGGGAGTCTGCCTTTCCCTCTTCCTCTGCCCCTCCCCACTGCTCGTGCTCTCTCTCTCTAATAAAGTAAATTAAATCTTTAAAAAAAAAAAAAAAGAACATAGAGATCAGACATGAATCCTCACATATACGGCCAAATGACCTTTAACAAGGGCGGCAAGATCAACCGAGGGGGAAAAGACAGTTTCTTCAACAAATGGTGTTAGAAAACTGGATGTGCCCATACAAAAGAATAAAGTTGGACCCTATACAACAATTAAATAAAAATGGATTAAATCCCTAAACATAAGACCTAAAACTATAAAACTCCTAGAAGAAAATAAAGGAAGAAATCTTCATGACATTGGATGTCACAAGGATTTCTTGCTTATCACACCAAAAGCACAAACAACAAAAGCAAAATAGACAAATGAGACGACATCAAACTGAGAAACTTGTGCATCAAAGGACATACTAATAGAATGAAAAGGCAACCTATAAAATGGTAGAAAATATCTTCAAATCATTTACCTGAGAAGGGATTTATATCCAAAGCATATGAAGAATGCCCCCAGGCATGTGGGTGGCTCAGTCAGTTAAGCATCCAACTCTTGATTTTAAGTCTTGACCTCAGGGTTGTGCGTTGAGCCCCAGGTTGGGCTCCACATTGGGTATGGAGCCTACTTAAAAAAGTAAATAAATCTGTAAAAAGAAACAATTAAAAAAAAACACCCACAATTCAACAACAGGAATCAACCAATTAAAAAATTGGCGAGAGATGTGATCAGACATTTCTCCAAAGATGACAGTATAAAAATGGTCAACAAGAATTTGAAAAGATGTTCAACATCACTAATATTCAGAGAAATCCAAATCAAAACAATAAGATATCATCTTATACCCATTAGGATGAAAGAAAAAAAGTACCAGAAAATAACAAGTGTTAGTGAGGGTGTGGGGAAATTGGAACCCTTGTGTATTGCTCGGGGTTGGAAGGGGGGACTATAAAATGGTATAACTGCTACAGAACAGAAATTAAACTAAAAGAGAACTACCGGGGCACCTGGGTGGCTCAGTGGGTTAAAACCTCTGCCTTCAGCTCAGGTCATGATCCCGGGTCCTGGGATCCAGCCCTGCATTGGGCTCTCTGCTCAGAGCAGAGCCTGCTTTCCCCTCTCTCTGTCTCTGCCTGCCTCTCTGTCTACTTGTGATCTCTGTCAAATAAATAAATAAAATCCTTAAAAGAAAAAAAAAAAAAGAACTACCATATGAGCCGCCATCCTATTTCTGGTTTATATCTAATAGAATGGAAAGCAGGATCTTGAAGAGATATTTGCATATCCATGTTCATAGCAGCCCTATTTACAACAGACAAGATGTGGAAACAGCCCAAATATCCATTGACAGATGAACAGATATACAAAATGTGATACATTAGGACGCCTGGGTGGCTCAGTTGCTTAAGTGGCTGCCTTCCGCTCAGGTCATGATCCCGGGAGCTTGGAATCAAGTCCCGCATGGGGCTCCTTGCTAAGCGGGGAGTCTGCTTCTCCTTCTGCCTGCTGCTCCCCCTGCTTATGTTCTCTGACAAATAAATAAATAAAATCTTTAAAAACAAAAAACAAAAATGTGGTAAATACATACCATGGATTGTTAGTCAACCTTAAAAGGGAAAGATATCCTGTCTATGCTACAACATGGATGAACCCTGAGGCTGTTAATGCTAAGTGAAATAGGCCAGTCACCGAAATACAAATGCTGTATGATTCCACTCGTATGAGGTATCTAAAGTAGTTAAATTCAGGGGTGCCTGGGTGGCTCATTTAAGTGTCTGCCTTTGAGTCAGGCCATGATCCCAGCATCCTGGGATCAAGCCCCACATCAGGCTCCTTGCTCAGTGGGAAGCCTGCTTCTCCCTCTCCCCCCTGCTTTTGTTCCCTCTCTCACAGACCTGTGTCTGTTGAATAAATAAAATCTTCAAAAAAAAAAAAAAAGTAGTTAAATTTATAGAAATTGTAAGTAGAAAGGTGGTTACCAGGGTCTGGGGGGAGGGGGCAGATGGGAGGTTGCCTGTCTAATGGGTACAAAGTTTCAGTTTTGCAAGATTAATAAGTTCTGGAGATCTGTTTTACAGCAATGTGAATATTCTGAAAACTATTGAGCTGGATATTTAAAAATGGTTAATATGGTAAACTGTGTGTTATATTCTATTTTACCACACAAACACAAAAGAACAGCGACTGTCCTAGAACTACTCACAGATGAATCGAGGTCATTTACATCCAGACATTTTTCGTGCTTCTTCTGTTTACCTTTCTTCACTTCTGTTCTAACCAAATGTAGATATTCTTTTTAAAAATTTCTCTTAAAGCCAGAATTCTTAAGAGATTATAAATTGACTATACAGGTGTGTAAAACAAAAGAGCTAAAGTGAGAATTTCACAATGGGTCTGAAATGGTTTTTTAATTAAACTTAATTTAAATTAAATTAATTAACATACGAGGTACTATTAGTTTCAGAGGTAAAGTTTAGTGATTAATCAGTCTCATATAACACCCAATGCTCATCCCATCACGTGCCCTCCTTAATGCCCGTCACCCAATTACCCCACCCTCACACCACCTCCCCTCCAGCAACCCTCAGTTTGTCTCCTATAGTCAAGAGTCTCTTATGGTTTGTCTCTTATGATTTCATCTTATTTCTCCCTCTTTTTCCCTACGATCCTCTGTTTTATTTCTTAAATTCCACATGTTTTCATTTGAAATTCCCTTTCCTTTCCAATTTTGCAGTTGGAGATTGAACTCATCAAGTAACTGCTTGGTCATCCACCGTCTGGGAAGCCCTTTGCTACCCAGGACTCTGCAAAGCATTCAATAGACTAGAGTCTCAGAAGCTGGGCCATCTCCTTAACACCCCCAGTCCATGAGCACCCACAATCCCTCTCCTTCCAGTGAAGGTATGCTTAGATATTGTGTGTACAGACTCATACCATCTTTGGCCTTTATTGTCCCTAGAGGTCAAGACAATCTGTAGTGTCAGGCTGGGAATCCCAGTGTCTTATATTTTCCACATTTGGGCAGCCTTCAGAGTCTTGGGAGTCACTGCAGTGACAGAAGCATTGGCACAGACACTGGTCAGAAATGCAATACAAGGGTCGCCTGGGTGGCTCAGTGGGTTAATCCTCTGCTTTTGGCTCAGGTCATGATCTCGGGGTCCTGGGATCGAACCCCACTGACAGGAACATTTTCAAATATTACAAAAGAAAGTATTAAAATGAAGACCTAAATTCCTATCACTCAACTTAAGGAATTTTTATACATAGTGACAACCATGTATTTCTTCTATTCTCCCACTTTAAAAGAATATATATTTTTTATTTATTTACTTATCTCAGAGAAAGAGAGAGAGAGAAAGCAAGGAGAGGAGCAGAAGGAGAGGGACTAGCAGACCCATACTGAGCATGAGCCCCACACGGGACTTGATCCCATGATCCTGAGATCATGACTTTAGCCAAAATCAAGAGTTGGACGCTTAAACCACTCAGCCACCCCGGCACCCCTCTCCCACTTTTAAATTTATTTATCTATATATTTATTTTTGCTGGACTATATTAAAGCAAATGCAAGACATCACACTCCCCTACAATACTTTATTAGAGAGGATAAGGAAGTTTTTCATAATCCCACTGCTATTATTTTTTTTTTAAGATTTTTATTTATTTGACAGAGATCACATGTAGGCAGAGAGGCAGGCAGTGACAGAGGAAGGGGAAGCAGACTCCCCGCTGGGCAGAGAGCCCGATGCTGGGCTCGATTCCAGGACCCTGAGATCATGACCCGAGCTGAAGGCAGAGGCTTTAACCCACCGAGCCACCCAGGCGCCCCAATCCCACTGCTATTATTATACCAAACAAAATCAATAATAAACCCCTCATACTACCTAATAACAAGTTCTGAGGCTCCACTTCACCTGTCTGGGTTCATTGGCACAAAGGAGGGAGCCAGGACACATTCGTCTGACACCTTAGTCTCTTGTCCCTTCCCCCTGCAGACCCCTCCCAGGCTAGCCTTACCTGAGCTCCTCAGGAAGCCTCTTTCCCAAGGTGGTACTGACCCCACCCACTTCCTTAGAGCCAGAAGGGCAAAGCAGTTCATGGGAATGTGTGTGTTTGTGTGTGTGTGCACATGTATGTGAACATGGAAAAATATACTGGTTTTAGTTTAATACATTTATGTTACTCCACATTATCCAGTTAACCTGTGTTTTCCACAGGTTATTTTCATGGTGCCACATAAACGGTGGACCACAGTTAAAACAAATAATGGGAAATGAAGTATCTTCTCCAGTGACAGGTGCAATATTATATGCTCCTGATTTATAAGCCCTCCTCAATTTTTCTTGAAAAAACAGCAAAAGAACCAACTTAATTTTGCCAATAATTCAGTCACTTCTTTTTCGGTTTACAAATCCCCTTTTTGGGGTAATAGCTCTGTCAGTTCAGGACTCTGGCCTTCTCTCTCCTTTTACTCCGGACAACATCTGGGGCCAACGAAGGCAGAGGCAGGAGGTAGAGAGGAGCAAGTGGGTCCATGCTGGCCTCTCCTCAGGAGACCATCATCCCATCCGGCCTCTCCTCAGGAGACCATCATCCCATCCGGCCTCTCCTCAGGAGACCATCATCCCATCTTGGTCCCTGGTGCATCTGAGGCTCTGTTGCTGGGGCTTCCTCTCTCAGATCCATCTGCCTCTTCCCTCTCCCAACCACAATCTCCCTTTGGACTGTCTCAGACACATCTGCTCCCCACTCAGGCTCAGGAAGTTGTGTGTGCTCTCCTGGAGTGCACTGGGGCATCAGGCATCTTGAAACTGGGGGGGTAGAGTGAGCTGTGTCTAATTCTCTCCACATGGAACTGCCCCTGCCCCACTGTGACAATATACTCTGGGGCTTTGGGGTGCAGCTTCTCTTAGGGGCTTGGAATCTTCCCAGGAAATGCTCTAAAAGTGAGAAATAAACATACACATCCTGAAATCCCCTAAAATATATCTATGGGTTACTACTACCCTCACTCTAGTTTTTAGTTCAACAAGAAAAGCTTTTGCAAATGTGTCTGAACATTCTTTTTCTGCTCTCCCTTCTTTTCAAAGCTTTTCCCCATATCTTTTTTTTTTAAGATTTTATTTATTTATTTGACAGAGATCACAAGTAGGCAGAGAAGCAGGCAAAGAGAGAGAGAGAGGAGGAAGCAGGCTCCCTGCTGAGCAGAGAGCCCAATTCTGGGCTTGATCCCAGGACCCTGGAATCATGACCTGAGCCGAAGGCAGAGGCTTTAAACCTCTGAGCCACTCAGGTGCTCCGCTTTTCCCCATATCTTAACTGGAGTTCTTCCAGAAGTGAACCAGGAAATAAGACAAGAGTGTGATCCCAAGGGAACACCAATAAGAGGGGTAAGAACAGGAAGCAGGAAAGGGAAGCAGCCGCTAAAGGGTGCCCTGTAGAGTCAGTTCCCACTGTGAGTGTCTGGAGCTTCACTCTGCTGGGGAAACTGAGAGCAAGGAGAAAGCACATGCCCCAGAATTTACTTGCCTGAGGAGGGATGAGGGAGCTGGTGTAGGAATACACCAGGTCTCATTCGTCCTTGGTGGAGGGCTACTCCAGGGGGCATTAATTCAATATATCAGGCAGCAAAGGAGGCTCTGGTTGAAGGAGAAATTTCCCAAGGATGGAAATGTGGATGCTGGATTTCTATGACCAAAAACAAAAAACAAAACAAAAAACAAAAACCCAAAACCAAACCAAACCAAACCAAAACAAAACAAAACCTGCTTTTACATTATTATATATATTTTTAAAGATTTTATTTATTTATTTGACAGACAGAGATCACAAGTAGGTAGAGAGGCAGGCGGGGCGGGGCGGAGGAAGCATGCTCCCTGCTGAGCAGAGAGCCAGATACAGAGCTCCATCCCAGGACCCCTGAGATCATGGCCTGAGCTGAAGGCAGAGGCTTAAACCACTGAGCCACCCAGGTGCCCCTACATTATTATATTTTATGGCAAAGTTTCCTAACTGGTCTACTGCAGCCCACTGTTGGGCTTCTCTCAGCTCTTTTGCAGCTGAGTGGGGGCTGGGGCAGATGCAACGTAAGGACCAGTCAACAGTTGTGAGCAGCTTTACTGGGGCTGCAAAGCTTATATGTTCAAGAAAATAACAGCCCCTAAAGATGTCTGCCCCTGAATCCCAAGAACCTATGCATATCTTACTTTACGCACCTGAAAAAGGCACCTTGCAGTTATAGAGTTTGACATAGGGAAGGTATCCGGGATTATCTAGGAGAGCCCAGCACAATCATGGGGTCCCTTTAAGTGGGAAGCAGGAGAGTTGGAGTCAGAGTTGGAGGAGATATGAGCTTGGAGGGAGGTGGCCATGGGGCAAGGAATGAGGGTATCTTTCAGAAGCTGGAAAAGGCAAGGAAATGGATTCTACCCTACAGCCTTCAGAGAAATGCAGCTTTGATTTTAGCTGCATTTAACCCATGGCTTTGGGGTAAACAATTTGGACTTCCCCTGGTCTATATTAGCACCCTTAATGTGAAATGGGAGTAGAAAAACAAAGAAACTGCCAAATATTGCCGCGAAGATCTACAAATTTGAGGGAAGAAAAGCATTTTTCAAATTTCTTAATTAAGGAAAAAAACATTTTAAGACACAAGAATCTGATGCTCTAACCGTCTCCCATCTTGTTTAGGACTGATTCTGTTTTGCGTTGGGACGTAGACACTTGACAAGCCTTGGTGATGGCCAGCTGACACAGAAACCAACCATAATACCAATCACTCTGCCAGCTGGGATAAGCTCTGGGACATTAGACACTTCC
Source organism: Mustela nigripes (assembly GCF_022355385.1). Lineage (NCBI taxonomy): Eukaryota > Metazoa > Chordata > Mammalia > Carnivora > Mustelidae > Mustela > Mustela nigripes. The sequence goes on along the minus strand of NC_081559.1, from coordinate 31,483,499 downwards.
TAGGTTTGCATAAACAATGGGAAATACACAGGGTTAGGAACCCCAGAAGCCTCTGGTTCTTTTGGGGGGCAGCTCGAATAATCACATTTAGAGAAAGCTAAAACTTTTTTTTTTTTTTTTTTTTTTTTTTTTTTTGACAGAGAGAGATCACAAGTAGGCAGAGAGGCAGGCAGAGAGAGTAGGGGAAGCAGACTCCCCCCTGAGCAGAGAGCCTGATGTGGGCCGCAATCCCAGGACCCTGAGATCATGACGTGAGTGGAAGGCAGAGGTCTAACCAACTGAGCCACCCAGGTGCCCCTGGAAAAGCTAAAACTCTCAAAAGCAACTACTAAGAATCCCCGGGGAGTACAACAGACGTGCATTTTCTTGCATAAGCTACAGTTTAAGCTGAGTACTAAAACACCAAAAATCCGATGAAACAACAAAATATATGAGAAATGGAGTGAATTTATTATGTTAACTACAAAACCTACCTGATTATTCTTTCTTTACTCATATCTTGCTGAAACAAAATTAAAACAAGCAACAGGAAAAGAAATGGTTTTATACTTATAATAAAGTTCTTGAAGAGAAAAAAGTTATTCTTTTTGAAAGAAAAAACAAACTCCTCCTTCATAAACACAAATATTGACAGGATAAAAGCAGTTTCTTGGGTGATCAAACGGTTTCTAAATAACAACTCAAACTGTCAAAGGATAATTAATGCCTAATATAATGTAAAGTCATCCAGCTAATACATTTTGCAAATTGCATTTTTCAAGGATAATGGTCTATAAAAATTCCATGTCTGAGATTTAGTCTTAGAGAATTAATCCAAAAATACAGCCAAGGCTATATGTTGAATATTTTAACTGCCATAGGATTTATAGGTGCAAAATATTCTACCTAAATACCCACTGATGAAAGAATGCTTAAGAGGGATGCCTGGATGGCTCAGTCAGCTAAGTGTCTGCTTCGGCTTGGGTCATTATCCCGAGGTCCTGGGACCAAGCCCCACACAAGGTTCCCTGCTCTGCAAGGAGTCTGCTTCTCCCCCTCCCACTCCTCCTGCTTATGTTCTCTCTCTCTCTTATCTCTGTCAAATGAATAAATAAAATCTTTAAAAAAAAAAAAAAAGAATGCTTTAGAAAATTATGGTAGAGGAGCACCTGGGTTGTTCAGTGGGTTAAGCATCCAACTTTTCGTCTTAGCTCAGGTCTTGATCTCAGGGTCATGAGTTCAAGCCCCACATTTGGGTCTGGAGCCTACTTAAAAAAAAAAAAAATGGAAAAGAAAAGAAAATTATGGGAGAGTAATAGGATAAAAAATAGGCTAAAATAATAGTAATAGGATAAAATGCTAATCACCCATTCAAACTCATTTATTCTTGGGGCACCTCTGTGGTGAAGTGTCTGCCGTGGGCTTAGGTCACCATCCCAGGGTCCTGGGACTGAGCTATGTGGCAGGCTCCCTGCTCAGTGGGGAGTGTGCTTCTCCCTCTGTCTCTCCCCCTCTCCCTACTCATGTTCTCTCTCTCTTACACACTCTCTCTCTCAAAAAAAAAAAAAAAAAGTAAAATCTTAAAGAAAAAAAATCACTTCATTCAAAAATATTTTTTGAGTGTCTACTGTGTGCTAGGTACTAGTCTAAGCATAGCGCTAGGGCAGAGAACAAAACACAAAAACCTTACCCTGCACAGACTTTACGTGATTATGAGGAGGGACAGACAGTAAACAAAACAGCTAGTTAAATATATGACATGTGTAAGCAGGGCTGGCTTCTCAGGCTTGTGACAGGGTCCTGTGCCCCGAAGGGACTCCCACTTGCTCTAATGCTCTCTGGCAAGCTTCTTGACTTTCTTTTCTTAAAAGGATTTTATTTATTTATTTGAGAGCGAGAGCCTGAGCAGCGAGGGGCAGACAGGAAGAAGGAAGGATCTGAGTAGACTCTGCACTGAACACAGAAGCCCCATGTGGGGTTCTATTCCCCCAACCTCGAGATCATGGCTTGAGCAGAAACCAAAAGTTGAATGCTTAACCGACTGAGCACCCCGCCCCCCGGCACCCTAAGCTTCCTGAAATTCTTTTTTTTTTTTTTAAGATTTTATTTATTTGACAGAGATCACAAGTCACAAGTAGCCAGAGAGGCAGGCAGAGAGAGAGGAGGAAGCAGGCTTCCCGCTGAGCAGAGAGCCCGATGCTCAATCCCAGGACCCTGAGATCATGACCTGAGCTGAAGGCAGAGGCTTAACCCACGGAGCCACCCAGGCGCCCCAGCTTCTTGAAATTCTTAATAATTTTTTAACAAATGTTCCACATTTTTAATTTGCATTGGGCCCCAACGATTGTATTTCAGAATGAAATACAGCAGGGTAAGAACAGGAAGTGGGGAGGAGGTTCCAAGTTGGGATTGGATGGTCAGCCCCAAGCATCACTGTTACTGTATTTGAATGAGGAAATAAAGGATGTCCTGATTATAAAAAATATCAATATCATGGAAAAATGCTTATTGCATTGTTGTTAAGTTAATAATTGCTATTGACTAAAACAGGTACGCTGGAGCTTTTGGATTTAGGACAAAAGTCCTGGAAACATCCTTGGAAACGGTTCTCAGTCCCTCGCTCTCCACATCCGCGAGTGCCGCCAGCCTCATGTTCATGTACAGGACCCAAGCAGTCCCAGGGAATTGAGCACCTTCCTGTATCTAGTTTTTTTTTTTTTTCTTCTTAAGGTTTTATTTATTTACTTAACAGAGAGACACAGCAAGAGAGAGAACACAGGCAGGGGGAGCGGGCAAAGGGAGAAGCGGGCTTCCCGTTGAGCAGGGAGCCCACTGCAGGGCGCGATCCCAGGACCCTGAGATCACAACCTAAGCCGAAGGCAGATGCCTAACAACTGAGCCACCCAGGTGCCCCCTCTAGCTAGTTTGTTAACCAGAGTCACCTACTCAGGTTACCTGTTTCTAAACTTGCCCTCTAATCTATTCTTCACACAGCAGTGATAGTGATTCTTTGGAGACCTAAAGCAGATCCTGTACTTCTCTCCTCAGAACCCGTCAATGGATTCTCATTTCATTCTAATTAAAAACCAAAAATCAGGGTGCCTGTGTGGCTCAATGGGTTAAGCCTCTGCCTTCGGCTCAGGTCATGATCTCAGGGTCCTGGGATCAAGCCCCGCATCGGGCTCTCTGCTTGGCAGGAAGCCTGCTTCCTCCTCTCTCTTTGCCTACTTGTGATCTCTCTCTGTCAAATAAATAAATAAAATTCTTAAAAAAAAAAAAGACTTTATTAAAAACCAAAAATCATTAAAATGTGCAAGGCCCTACACGATCATCTCCACTCTGACACCTACTGTGGCCTCATCTCCTGTCCTTTCCCCTACTTCACTTTCCTCCCGCTATTGGCTTCCTTATTGTTCAGGGAACATATCAAGTATGCTCTTACCTCAGGACCTTTGAACATGCTCTTTACTTTGCTTGGGGCACTCTTGGAGTAGCACATGGTTCTATCCCTCACTTCCTTAGTGTCTTTGCTCAAATATCACTTTATTAGGTGAACCTTTCTGGTCTCTTTATTTAAAATAGCAACTTACCCTTTTGACACCCTAATATTCCCAGTCCTCCTCTCCTGCTATATTTTATTTCATAGCAGTTTCCACTTCTTAATGTTACCTATTTATTTATTGTTGCCTACACACACACACACACACACACAAGAATATAATCTTCATGAGGGCAAGCATTATGTCTGTTTTCTTCACTGTGTGTTTTACATTGTCAACCTGGAAAAACACTGTCTGATACACAGTAGACACCATAAATAGTAATCTGAATGAATAAATCAAATTAACGTGAAGCAAAGTACATACTACTATTACAACTATATAAAACACATGCCTAAGTGAATAAATTCAGTGATGGAATAGCTATGCTAAAGTACTAGGTTATAGGTTATTTTAAAATTGTCTTTTCTGGGGTACCTGGCTGGCTCAGTCAGTGGAGCGCACAACTCTTGATCTCAGGGTTATATGCTCAAGCCCATAGAGATGACTTAAAAAACAATAATAAAATTCTCTTTCTTGAATTTTCTTTGAAGTAGTTGAACAGTTATATTCATTTTTAAAAATTACTATTAACTGCACATCATAAAAAGTATTAAGATATTCTAATGCAGTAAATACTAAATCTAATGTTTCCTTGTAAGACTTTTCAAAGCCTGGTTACTAGATTTTACCTGAAGTGATAGGGATGCACAGTAAGCAGACATGTCTTAATCCCCAGGGATGTTAGTTGTCTTGTGATTGCAAATCTCCATGAATTGACCACATTTTAAAAAAATAAACTTTTTATTTTAGAATAGTTTGAAATTTACAGAAAAATTACAGTGACAGCATAGAGAGTCCCATATACTCTGTACTCAGCTTCCCCTATTATTTATATCTTATGTTAACAAGCCACATTTATCATACCTAATGAACCAGTATTGATACATGGTAACACGAAATCCCATGATTTATTCAGATTTCCTTAGTTTTTGCCTAACGTCTTTGTTGTTGCTGTTCTGGTATCCCATCCAGGATACATCGCATTTGGTCATCCTGTCTCCTTAGGGCCCTTTTAAGGGCTGTGACAGTTTCTCAGACTTTCCCTGTTTTTCATGACCTTGACAGTTTGGGGAGATCCTGACCAGGTGTTTGATAGAATATCCTTCTGTTGGGATCTCTCTGATGTTTCCCCATGCTTAAACTGGGGTTATGGGGGGCGCCTGGGTGGCTCAGTGGGTTAAGCCTCTGCCTTCAGCTCAGGTCGTGATCCCAGAGTCCTGGGATTGAGTCCCACATCGGGGCTCTCTGCTCAGTGGGGAACCTGCTTCCTCCTCCTCTCTCTCTGCCTGCCTCTCTGCCTACTTGTGATCTCTGTCTGTCAAATAAATAAATAAAATCTTAAAAAAAAACTGGGGTTATGGGTTTTTGAGAGGAGTATCACAGAACATGCCATTCTCCACACATCATATCAAGGGTACATGTGATCAGCTTGACTTACTGCTATTGAAATGAACTTTGATCACCTGGTTGAGAGAGTTTTCATTATGAGTTATTTTTACTTAGCAAAAAAGAAATGATAATTTCCCTTAAAAAAATCTTTTGGGTTTTTTTTTTTTAAAAAAAAGTTTATTTACTTATTTATTAGAAAGAGAGGGAGAGCACGTGTGCCCAGAAGCGAGGTCGGGAGGGGCAAGAGAGGGAAAGGAACAAGCAGACTCCTTGCTGAGTCCTGAGCCTGAAGAGGGGCTCAATCTTATGACCCTGAGATCATGACCTGAGCTGAAATCAAGGGTTAGATGCTTAACCCACTGAGCAACCCAGGCACCCCAGAAAAAGAGTATCTTTTGAATCACTGCAGATTAGTCCTGTTTGGTTAGCTTCTTTTCTTGACATGTTTGTGGCACTTACCATGTACTAGGCACTGTTTGAGGTTGAACAAAGATTAACTCATTCTGACCCTGCAACAACCATATGAAGCCCATATGAAGTAGATACTACTCTCCTATTTTACAGGAGAGAAACTGTAGCCACAGAAACAGGCACAGAAAGGTTAAGTAACTTTTCTAGGATTACACAGCTAGTAAGCAGCTACTAGTGTTCTTAACCACTAGACCATACTGTCTCTACACAACAGGAGAAAACTTATCACCATAAATGGAATACATTAATTCTTTAAAAGTTATATTTTTGCAGTATATAGAACAATGAGATCTAGTGCCTAAAGTAACCTTTTAATTGATACAGATCTCTCCTGAAAGTCAGTACCAACTCTGGCCCACCTACCACACCCAAGCTCAACCACCCAAGGATACTCCTGCCCTGTGTTGACTGTGGACCATCCAGCTGTCCACGGAATTAAGCCCAACCCTCCTAGTATAGCACTCTCGGTTTCCCTCCACAGTGTCCTACACACAGCACACTCTCTCTGAAGCAGGCCACTAGCCATGCCCTTAACACACTGCTTTCCCTGCTGCTGCCTTGAATGCCTTTCTCTCTGCATCTTTCTAAACCCTCTACAAATCACTGACCATGAGCCTATGGAAACCTCTTAACTCCCTAGAACAGAAATAACTTCTCTCTCCTCCTTATTCCCAGCAGACCTTGTCCCTGGACCACAAACTTGCCTCATTCTGCCTTCGAGTTCTGCACACATTTAATATCCTCTATTAAAGTCTTAGTTTCTGGAGGCCAGGTGCCTTATCACATGGCAATAATGCCTGCCAATAATGTCTAATTGAATCAACCCGGTTTCTAAAAATGTCAACTTTTTGATTGACTCACCTACTACTTGCTTCTGAGGGGCATTATCTGTCTATACATCTATTCTTCCAATATTACCAATAAGACTTCACTTTGTCCTCATATTTTATACACGACTTTATTTATTACAACTAACAGATCAATAATATATGGTTAAATTCTTAGGTCAGGGTTCCTCCTCCTTGTCTTTCTGACTGAGATGCTAAATGCATCTCTATCTCTGAAATGATGGGAGACTTGGTTTAGAATTGCTCTGTCGCTACTGGTTTGTCACCTTGAGCCGGTGACACAAACCTTCTGGGCTTCTCTCATAGGGTAGTTGTGAGGACTGATGAGATCAGGAATAGCAACACCTGACAGAAACAATACTGAGTGTTAAGAGAGGTCCAGGGGTGGGGGTGCCTGGGTGGCTCAGTGGTTTAAGACCCTGCCTTTGGCTCAGGTCATGATCTCAGGGTCCTGGGATTGAGCCCCACATTGGGAATCTCTGCTCAGCAGGGGGCCTGCTCCCCCCACCCCCTGCCTGCCTCTCTGCCTACTTGTGATCTCTGTCAAATAAATAAATAAAATCCTTTAAAAAAAAAAAAAAAGGAGGGAGGTCGGGAACTCTGTGTGTTATGTGTAGAACATACTCGATCTTCACAACAGACTTATGTCACTACTCATCTCCATTTTAAAGTATGGAAAATGGAAGCACAGAGAAGCTAACTAGCCTATCTAATGCCACACAGTGGGTGAGGAGGAAAGCTTAGCATTTGGACCCAGGATGATTAATCCTAAAACTAAAACACGCTCTCTCTCTCTCTCTCTCTCTCTCTCTCTCGATGGTTGATGGAGGAAATACATGTAAAAGAGTACCTGAGACTAGTGGTGTCTTTCATTTATTTAGGTCTTCACAAAGAAAACAATTCAGCCAATACTGAGTACCTAATATATTCAAGGCTTAAACAAGATTCACAAGCAAAGCCAATTCAAACCCTGATGTGAATATTGAGTTTCTTCTTTCTGGCTTAAGATCCGTTTCAACACAGTTTTCACCACAAAGAAAGCATAATTCCTACATGAATGACCAAACTTCACTATTTACTGCTGCAGGAGACATGGTAAGCACTGGGCCTTAACAGCTCATTAAGGCCGATGCCTGTGGCCTACAGCATCCAAACTCACACTCTTCAGGTATGTTGTGGCTTCTCATTGCACAGACAAAAGCCCCCATGTGACACCTTTATGAGACCTAAAAATAATTACTGGCCCTAGGATATAAATGAATGGAGATACTGAGTCCCTTTAAAAGCCATCCAAACCCAGAGAGTAAATTCTAGCATTGCTAACTGAATCCTGGCAATTGTTTATGATCCTATCAGTAGAATGTATGGACCTCTCAAAGAGGGTGCTAGGGTATCTAAGGGACCATGAGCTGTAGAAAAAATGTTGGTAGCTGCTAAATAATTACCTCCAACTCCAAGGCTATCTTCGCTTGTACCAGTTAAAAGCTGGAGAATGTTAGTTCTTTTGGTCTCCCCATAACCAAATCTGTGACTTTGGTAGAGACCTGTGATTCTCCAGCAGGTTTAAGTATACCCCCCAGGATGAGTTTACCCCCACGTCACCACTGGGAATGGGCTGATACTGATACCAAGTGGGTAGAGGCCAGGGATGTCACGAAACATCTGACAATGCACAGATCAGCACCACAACAAAGAATTCTCCAGCTCAAAATGTCAATAGTGCTGAGACAGAGCAACTCTGCTCTAGCCCCATGCTCTATTTCTCCATTCTTCCATCCAATGCTGAGAATCCATAATCGAGTGAAAATTTAAAATCTTCCATGGTTTTGCCCAGTGCAGACATGTGGACTTTCTGAACACTTTTTCCATCCCCCTTTGGCATGGAAGCTGCATATGTCCTAGAAACTGGGTGGCGGGAAGGACAAGTCATAAATACACACTAGTTCTCCTATTTCTGTGCCTATTTTTTCCCCATGTCCTGTTTTTAATTGTTTCCTACATCAGCATTATGTCTCATCTCAGCAAGGGGCGATCAAGGCTTAAGTAGAAGAGGGATGCCAGGGTGGCTCAATGGATTAAGTATTTGCTTCAGCTCAGGTTATGATTTCAGGGTCCTGGGATCAAGCCTGAGTTGGACTCCCTGCTCAGTGGGAGTCTGCATCTCCCTCTGCCTCTCCCCCTGCTCATGCTCTTTCTCTCTCAAATAAATAAATAAATAAATGAAATCTTCTAAAAAGTAAGAAATAAAAAATTCAGAAAGGGCTTGAGTAGAAGAACCCAGTTTAAAACTGCACATGAAATGCATGATTCTAGGGGTGCCTGGGTAGCTCAGTTGTTAAGTGTCTGCCTTTGGCTCAGGTCATGATCCCAGGGTCCTGGGATTGAGTCCTGCATTGGACTCCCTGCTCTGCAGGAAGCCTGCTTCTCCCTCTCCCACTCCCACTGCTTGGGTTCCCTATCTATGTCTGTCTCTGTCAAATAAATAAATAAAATCTTTTTAAAAAATGCACGATTCCAGGCTCATCACAATCATACATCTCAAGGAGGGAAAGAGGACAGGCACCCAGTTCCTTCACTGAGTGGTTGGTTTGCATAACTTTGTAATATTCCAAAGCCAGATGAGGGCTTTCTCCTGATGTCCCATCACCCTGTCCTCTGCTCATCCTAGCCCCCATCACAAAATGATATATTTTAAGAAGAAAGAGTTTTACCCCAAATCATATTTATAAAATTTGAAACTAGGAAATGAAAGCTAAAGGGGTCTTTAATGAGTTTTCCTAAGATCCCTCACACTTAAGACATCTATCACATTCATTATTCACCAACAGTAAAAAGAAAATTTACTTTCGAATGTCATGGAAACTTACTAGTTATTTATGACAATTCCTGCATTGGTGGCTTCTCAGTTTCTTTTTGTCCTTTTCCTTCATCTGCTTCCCCGTTCATTTGTCCTTTCCACAAACATTCTCTGGAGCATCTTACTGCCTTCCGCAGAAAACCTGGAGAAAAAGTGGAAACATTCCCATCTCTTAGGAACCCAGAGAACCATCCTCTTCCTCTCCCTTCTGGTTCTCTCTTCACAAGGGAACGTCCAACCTGGAGAAACAGGGAACAGAACTTTGTGGTTAGGAATATCTGAACAGCACCTTTTGGATGGTCCCCCAAAACCACTAGTCCTGTATTCTACTGGGTGTTCCTTCAAGAAATACTGCTTCTTGCTAACCTGCCCAGCGCAGCTTCCATTAGCTGTAATAAATCAGGAAGATCCATCCTAGGTTACTCAAGAAATTCTGGGCTCTCTACGTTTACATATTAAAAGTTTAAGTGGATGAAGGTGGTGAATGGTGCCAGGGGCTAGTTTAACCCGGACTTTAAATTCCGAAAACCTGTCTGACAATAACATTTCCCCCTGCTGCCTTCATAAACGCCTGCGCACCAGCGAAATAGCTACCTCCTCCCCTGTGGTCAGCGCCAGAAAATCAGCAAGACCTGGCTATGAGTCTGTGTCTCCGTGCCTCCTTAAATCTCAACAGGCAATATTTCACGGGGAAAGAAAGATACCGTTTAGCTCCAGAATTTCCTCCAAATGGTGAAATGAAAATGCCAGCCCGCCGCTTCCAGCCTGTGAATGCTGCAGGGTTACCGGGGCTTTGCTAATGCAAGTGGAAAGTGTAAATATCTGGTTGATTACTGGCTTTCGCCCTTGGACAGAGAAATGAGATCACGATTTTCACCAAGGACAGGAACCAGCGCTGCCTCCACCGCTGCCCAGGCTGCTGCTTCCCCTCCCTGAGCCGGTCCCGCATTACGTCACCGGTGAGCTCTTGCTGGTGGGGGGAGAGGAGGCTCCGCCAGGGACTCAGCCCCAGACCAAGGGGAGTAAACACGGAATAAGAAGGATAAAGGGGGAGGAGGGCGAGGAAGCGGGAACAAGGAAAAAGAAGGACCAGGTTTCCCACCACCACCCGCTGTCCGCAGGGGAGGGGGAGGAGGGTGTGTGCAAGGGCGCCACATCCTTAAGCAGCCGCACCCCAAATTTCGTTCCTGCACCGCCCCCCTGCATCCCTCCACTTCCAAGTCCAAGTCCAACAAAAACTAACATCCAAAGGGACCAGGACAGTGGCCTTGAGAGGCTCAAGAGGGACGGCAGAGAGACGCCAGGGGACTGGGAGTGACCGAGGCGCCCGCGCCTTGGGGCAGCGGGCAGGGAGGGGGTGGGAGGGGAGGCGGTCGCCGCGGCGCCCCCGCCCGGCCCAGCTAGCAGTGCCTCCCCCACCAGGCGACAGCAGCCCGAGGGGGGAGGCAGAAGCGCCTCCTCCCCGCCGGGAGCCGAGGCGGCGACCGAGGGGGAGGAAGGCGCCTCACCTTGCCCCCGATGAGGGGCGGATCATGCCATGGCAGCGCCGGCGAGCGACAGCGGCGGCGGCGAGCGAAGCCCAAGCAGCAGCCCCGGGAGCTCGGCAGGAGCCGGGGTCGCCGCGGCGGGAGATCGGGACAGCGGGGACGCGGGAGCTCGGAGCGCCGCGGTGACGGTCCCCAGCCTCCCTCCGCTCGAGGACTACGAGTGCAAAATCTGCTACAACTACTTCGACGCGGACCGGCGCGCGCCCAAGCTGCTGGCGTGCCTGCACACCTTCTGCCAGGAGTGCCTGAGCCAGCTGCAGCTCCGCGCTGCCGCCGCCGCCGCCGCCTCTGCCAGCGCCGCGCCTGAGCGCCCGCTGCGCCCGCCGCCCTGGCACGGCCCGCCTGGCGCCATCGCGTGCCCCGTGTGCCGCCACCGCACGCCTCTGCCCGACAGCCGCGTGCACGGCCTGCCCAACAACACTAAGCTCGCCGAAGCCTTCCCGCTGGCGCTGCGCGCGGCGCACGACCCGCTGCCCCAAGACCGCCTCCCGCCGCTGCCGGCGCGCCGCGTCGCACCCGCCGCCGCCCCGACCCCGGCCCAGCAGCCGCCGCCCGCCGAGGACACCGCCCCCGGACCCCGCGCCCGCGCGGGCCTGCGCGCCCCGGGCGCCTACGAGAGCTGCCAGAACTGCAAGCGCGCCGCGCTCACCGCCGGCTGCGTGTGCGTCGTCTTCTCCTTCCTCTCCATGGTGGTGCTGCTCTTCACCGGCCTCATCTTCGTCAACCACTACGGCGGCGGCGGCGGCGGCGGCGGCGGCGGCGGCGGGGGGGTACCTCCCGGCGGCGGGGCGCCCCCTGGCGCTGCCCGGGCAACCGGGTCGCCCTCGCCTTCGCCCGTGGGGCCCATCTGCCTGTCGGTGGCCAGCATCCTGGCGCTCTTCTCGGTCGTCGTCACTTGGGTCATCTGCTGGCTCAAGTACCGGCCCGAGGGCGCGGCCGCGGGCTCGGCTGGGGGCGGCGGAGGTGGTCCGAGGGCTCGGGCTGCGGCGGGCGGCGGCACGCGGAGGAGCGACACGTAGTCCGGCCGCAAGCCGGGGCTCCGCCGGCACCTCCAGCCCCGCGCCGCCAGAGAGGAGGGGGTCTCCGGCTCCGCGCGCTCGAGCTTTGCCCTTTCCGTGCGGGCCCCGGACGCCCGGCCACCTCCGGGCCTGGCTGTCGCGCCTCTCCGGCCTCCCACGCCCCGCCTCCTCCGCGCGGGGTCGGAGAGGGAAACCGAGGAGGCGGGGATCCTGCCGGGGAGTCCCGTCTCCACAGACTGTGCAAGGTCAACCGCCGCTTCGCGCACCACCCTCGTCCTCGCCAGAGTGCACGACCGTCCCTCCCCAGAGCCCGAAGATTTGCCAAGAGGAGGGCAAAAGGCGTGGGACCCCCCCGCCCCCAGGCCTGAGAGCTGGTTTTCCGGCGGCCGCGACCAGAGTTTAAGGGAAGAGGTGCGCGCGCGCGCTGTTGTGAAAGGACTTGAATTGTCCAGAGTAAGAATGAATGAGATGTCAACGTGAGGGAAGGCTTTCCCTGCTTCCTGGCGGTCCTGGACGGGGAAGGAGCCGGGGCGCGGAAGGCGAGGTCCACCGCCCAGGGGCACGGAGCAGGAGAGTGGGGCGGCGGCCCGCGACAGCCGCTCGCAGCGGGGCGACCCCCCGCCCCCACCCGGCAGGTGCGCAGCGCGCGTGCGCGCCCGGGCTGCCGCCGAGTCCGCGGAGTGGAGAGGTGGCGGCTCGCGCTAGGCGGTGGGTCCTGCAGCTCCTAGCGCGGCGGAGTGCAGAAGTCCTATCTCCTGGAAACTTACGGTGGTTTTATGCACGTTGTTACTACCAGGAAGTCATTTCATCTTCTGTAACTGGACTCAGGGAGCTTAAAGAGCCCGTTCTCTCTTCTCCTCTCAAAACTGACTTACTGTTGCCCCCACCTGGAAGATATTGAAAGCTTTTCACGCAGAATATAAGCTGTAGGCTTCCTCCGCCTTTTTTTCTCAATTTCATTTTTCTAAAAATAATTTATTTTAGGATGTATTAATCTGGAAATTTTGTATATTGAAATTTCCAGGAAAGTGTTTGATAAACAGTAATATTTCTCCCATACCTCCAGTCCAAGTACATTTCAAAATAAAGAGCAGAAAATAAAGGCGTGTTGGTAATTGAGTCAAGATTTTATACTGTGAAACAACTACTGACTTTCAATTATCTGTAAAATAGAAAATAGCTCCCCAAAACGAAACTTACAAGTCTTAACTGACAAGTCTTTCTTCCTTTGATTACAAATATATATCACACTTATCAGGAAAATATTATTTTGAATTTAACTGTCATTGTTGGAAATCACTGAGATGTTCACATCGGTCACATTAGATGAAAAAGAATACGTATCTACCTGATTTTGTAACTAAAAAGCTGAGTTGCGAGTGTATGTTGCAAGCAGATTAGATGCCTTTTTAAAGAAAAAAAAAAACCACTGTTCCAAATGTATTTTATATGAAAACGTTCTATATTCCATCTTTTGAAAATTGGAATAAGACAAAGTTTTCATGTCTAGAAATCACAGAAGCTATTGAGGGTATGCTATTATTCCTCATGTGTTTATGCAAGCTGTCTGCATGATATCCCGACACTATTCTATTAACTGAATTTGAATGGAGCGTTTGTGTCTATCATAGAGTGAAGTAATTAATTGGTCATTGATAAGTGGTATGGCTGCAATTTAGGAATTGCAATATGGTGTGTTTTATCTCTGCACTGTCTTAATAAAAGCAAGAAGAATTTATAGAAAAACCTGTTTTCATGCTCCAAATTATTCGTATAGCATTTTTCTTGAAATACACATTCCCATCCAAATCCTAATCTCACATTTTGAATGGGGCTGAGAGAAATAACTCACACATGGGAGAAACGTCCATTGCTAGGGTGGGCATTTTATGGCATTATTTCTAAGGGTTAACAGGACTCCTGAAGGGCAAGGGAGATCTGTTGTATTTTGAAAGAAGCAGCAGCTTACCCACCCACTAATACAACGTCCACTAAAACTAAACTCTGTTGTCCGATTTTGTTCTCAGTTTCTGATGAATGTTTTCAGGTTCCTAATGGTTTTATGTTCCTAATACTAAGAGGCGCATCTCAGAGACTAGTTTTGATTAGTTTATACCTCCGACAAATGACTTGGGTTACTTCCATGTTCATTTTTATCTTTTACTTTTGTTTACTTCCAATGCTGAGGTTGTTTGTATTCACAACTGTTTTGTTGCGCAAGTGTAACCACACATCTAGGTGTGCACGTGTACTAGTAACAGAACTTGGTTTTGTGGATGTAACAATGTGTACATGTGTGCACACACCTTTGTTATTTCACTCCCTCAAACTGGCAACCTGGAAGTCTGTCTAAAGTTACTCGGGGACCAGCTTGCTTTCTAGAGTTTATTTATGTTCCACAGAGATAGATACACCAACAACCTAAAGTGAATTATTCCTCGTAAACCAGAAAGATATATGAATTGCCTCAGTCACAAGACAAGCCACATTTCCCTTCTTTCATAGGCTGCACATGTAAATTTCTTGTAATGAGAAATTTGAGTTAGAATTATTTATTTATTTATAGATTTATTTGACAGCGAGAGAGAGACAGCGAGAGAGGGAGTATAATTAGTGGGAGTGGGAGAAGCAGGCTTCCTGCTGAACAAGGAACCCGATGCAGGACTCAATCCCAGGACCCTGGGATCGTGACCTGAGTGGAAGGCAGCCATTTAATGACTGAGCCACCCAGACGCCCTGAGTTAGAATACTTTAAAACAAAATAGATGCAATTAGTAGTTCAGTACCTAAACAGGGTGAAGTTTTTTGTTTGTTTCATTCTTTCTTTCTTGGCTGACTTTGTATCATTGCTAATTTCTGACTTCCTTATCAGGAATTAAATGACAGGTCATGGAACATGTTTGGTCAATTTCCAGTGTCTCCCATTTTGCATATGTGCTTTAGTCATTCCTACATCATGTGAGAAGTCCTGATACACCAGAACCTTGGGTAGACAAAATGGGAATTTAAAAAGTAATTGTTGAAATGGTCAGTGAGTTGTAGAGAGGGCTCGTGGTGGCAACGGAGTGCTTTTCTCCCTTCTCATGGAATTTTCATCTTCTTGTAGGAGCTTGACTCAATTCTGGACACATCTCCAGCTCATGGGTGTTAACTGCCAATAAAGTCGCTATAAAAAGCCAGCCCTGGTCTGGTTTGCACACCTGCTCAAGAGCTCAGGATTTCCATGGTCCAGGCTCTACTTAGGTTCTGGAGCTGCAGGTCAGAGTTATCATTGTGATTCAAACGGTGTCCATATCTAGAAAGAACATTAAGGCGAGGTCTAAAGACTGGTAACAGCACCCAGGAGATGTGAGTCAATAGGGACTCTCTCCTTTCTTGGAAAGACTTTGGCAATTAATTTAATCCCTTTGAGACTTGGACTCATTTGCTACAAGATGGGACACCAAGTATCAGCCCTGCTTTCCTCAATGGGGTGGGTTTCAGGACTTGTATGCATAAGAGGACATGTAAATAGAAATGCTTTGGAAACTGAAGTCCTGTGTGGATCCATGGCCTTGTTTTCCTTCAGATTTCCTAGGGTCTAATATGACCTCCCAAGAGAGGTCTGCCCTGACCTCTCTGTTGCAAAGAACTATCCATCAGTTTTATTTTCTTCTTAGCACTCATTACGGTCTGTAGGGATCTTCTTTCATTGTTACAGGCTTTATCTCAAACTCCCACAAACAGAATGCAAAAATAAGAGCGGAAACCTAGTCTGGTCACGGATTTTTCCCATAAAGCCTTACTTGGCCCTCAGCATATGGTAAGTGGCAGATAACTAGTCTGTTGACTTGGCTGCATGGGAGCCCCTGGACTAGAATGTTAAGCAACTTGGCTCCCCTTACTCAAACTACCACTTAATAACTCAACAGACCCTGTGGGGCTTAGGTAAACAGTTGCTTCCCCCACCCCTCCCCGACTTCATATTGATTTTTGAAATGTGAAAAAATCTATCAGACAGCGACTTTGATTTTTGAGAAAAATCAGTTCATCGCAGTGAGTATCTTCAGTGCGTTATATTCAGTGACAGAAGGCACCGGAGAGACTGAAGAGCATTTGGCCTCGATTTCCAATCATTTTCTGCGTTGTGAGGTTTTGAGGTGTAACTCCTTTCGGCACCTGCATTGATGGGACATGTACACGTTGCAGTGAAATTTCCCACAACGTTGAATCTAAATTTCTCATCATTTGTTACTTTCCGTTTAAATACTTCAGTCTTTGCCATTTTAAATAACTTATCCTTCGCTGATTTGTTAAGTTTATAATCTTAATAGCTGAGTAATCCCCCATTAATCTGGGATCCAGATCACCCTCTTTAATCATTTCTTTCCCATTAGCTAATATTTGTGTTTTAAATTTCTGCTATGATGCAAAGTTGATTAAATTCATGTCTTAGGAAATGAACTGCATCCTTGCTACGTATGCATTTACATTTTTTCCCCTTTGAAACCATCTGTTTTTATCGTATGTGTTACAGTGTAAGTTTGGGAATATCTAATACTTACTGCAGGAAAAAAAATTCTAAAATAAATGTTAAGAATGACTGCAGCCGATCTTAATCTAAAGTCCTATGAGTGAAGAAAGTGTGAGAGAGATTTTATCTATCTTTGGCTAGATCTTTTTAGATTGTCCATTTAAGAAAATTTTGGTATGTATACCATAAGCGTGTTTCTCTCCACCGTTCAAACTTCGAGCTTCTGTTCTTTTATGCAAAACTAAGATGTGCAAGTTTTTTTCTGTGATAAATTTACCACCATTCCTGATTATAAAATACATTCGTGGAAATAAAAGTATTCAATATCTAATTTCCAAGAATATTCCTAGGAGCTCAGGAAGAATGTGCACACTTCCTTTAGAAAAAAAAGTCTTTGCATGTAAAATTGGATTATCTTTGGTTTAGAAATACCGCATCTCCATGGGGTGAAGTGGGGGAATGTTGAAGTGAGAAGAAAGAGTTTATGCAAAAAGCTTCTCCTAGCTCCTAATATTAAAAAAAATTTTTTTTTTCCAAATAAAGAGGAGAGGAAGTGTTTAATCACTCAAGGACAGAACACTATTATTTTGACAGTTACTATTTCAAAAACCACGGCAATTCCTGGGTAGCTCAGATATCTCTTAGCACAATGACGGAGTTATCTGCATCATATAGAAATAACACATTTATACGTCTGTGTGTGCATTTAAAAATATTTTATAGTCAAACTTAAGTGGTAAAGAACAATTGCACCCGACTTGTAGTTTGGGGGAAGGATTAACTCCAAGTGATAAGTAGACAGTTACTACTTAGGAAGAATGTTTGGGACCAATCTCTGCAAGGCAAATGATTTGTCCACAGAGCTCATTTCTTACTAAATTCACACACAGCAAACTTATTGCCTGATGGGAACCTTAGCAGAAGTTCTCAACACTGACCACTGGCTAGAATTACCTGAAACTTGGGAGAAAAAAAGAAAGAAAGCTAAAGCACTCGACTGGCCCCCAGAGACATGTATTTAATTGGCAGGGAGGGGAGGCGCATCAGTATTTTTAAAAGGCACCCCAGGTGATTATACTGTGCAGCAAGATTTGAAAGCCATTGTATTTCACAAGGTTTTTATTGAAATGCGAACTTCTCCTTAATCTCACTTTAATGAACTAAACCCCACCAGGTTTCTTAGAAACTGGGAGATGGTGGAGCAATGCTGGGATTTCCCAAGTGGTCATGATTTAGATAACTAGTTGGATAACTTATGCAATCGTTGCTTTGGTCATTGATTTCCCCCCACCCCCACTCCTGTTGACTTTGTGTTCCCTGGAAAGTTAAGCAAATATTTGCATCCCCATTTGGAGTGCTACGATCTTTCCTAACGAGGGCGGGGAGATTGGGCTGCGCCTCTGGGCCGTAAGGGACTCTTCTGTGGGCTTCCCCCACTTCCCGCAAAATAGGTGAGTGCTTTCCAAAGCTCCTGAGCCATCGAAATTCAGCGAAAATGAGGGGATTTGGGGGCAGATTATGTGGACAACCAGGAAAGTCTCGAGGTTAAATGATCAAAACCTTGCTAGTGACAGCTGTGGGTGTCATTGCCAGGGACAGCTAAAGGAGAATCTGCTGGTCGCCAATAGGATGGATGTTTGAGCAGATCTAGCAGAGCCATGTTTTCAAACATTCACTAGGAGAGCTTTTAAATGCTTTTAAAGGACCCTCCTGAGCAGCCGTTCAGCGTGCAAATTAATTCCACGCGCTTGGATCCAGGTGTAAATGGATTTCCTCCAGACCCAGTTGGGTGGGAGGTGGGGGGATTACCACCATTTCTCTTCCTTGGACGAGGACGCCCGTGGTGGCTCCCTGTTGAGCCAAAGTACTCTCAGGGGAAAAGCGGGTTCGTGGGAGCGCTGATGGCTGTCCCGGCTTACTCCGCGAGAACGGGCCCCGGGAACCGCCACCAAAACCGTTTCCCTGGGGGCGGCTCCCGGGTCGCCAGGTGGAATCCCGCCTCCTAAAGCTCGCCTATGTCCCTTATCTTCCTGCAGCTTCCTGGGCTGCAGGGGACCTGAGGCAACTCGAGGGTGACAGCCTGATACCCAAACGGCTCGACCAACCAACGACTAGAGCCTGTCCCCTTCGAGGCCCCTTGCCCCAGTCGTCCGCCCCGCAATCCGCACGCACTTGTGACCCAGAAGGGCAGACACCGGCCCGGGTGGAAATCGAAGGTGCAAGGACCCTCTCAGAGGGCCCACTCGTGTGGCACGGGTGGGATGGGGACCGGCTTGCACAGCATCTTGTCATCCCCACCCCGGCCCCCAACATCTCCGCTCAGCTTATTTTGTTTTATGTTTGTCTGGAACCTGGTCTTCAGCCCTACTGTCCCGGATTTTGTGACTGCTTCGACCCTACTGCAGGGCCTGACGGGTCTGTGATTTATGATCCGATGGAATATTTACAGTCCCTCACTGCCCACGGAACCCTTCCCGCGTTCGGCTCAAAGCTCTGAGTTCAAAACTATTAAAAAATAACGGAGAACCCCCAGATACAGGGGTAAAGAAGAGAAGAGACTGGGAGTGCGGGGGATGAGGAGACGTTAGTCCAGCCCTTCCTTCTTTCTGGGCTTTCAGGGCTTTTGGAAAATCCGCCCCATTCCCCCTTCACGCCTTCGCATGGCTTTCAGAGACAGCAAAAGGTGTCAGGACAAACCCTACCCTTGTCCGGTCGGCAGACCAGAGCCAGGTGGACGCGAGGGGATTGAGGGGGCACTTGGGAATACCTTAAGAGTCCCTAGCTTTCCCTAGTCAATTCCTTGGAGTTCCCTCCCAGCGCTAGGCCAGCTTCCCACCCCAGACCTTCCAGGACCACCTGCCCAGCAGAAGGCCTGGTTGGTCCCTGGGTTAGACGCCTGGTAGAAACTCAAGAAGCCCCAACAATAACATGGTCCAGAGACAGAGCCAGTCTTCAGGGAGTCAAGAAGAACTGGATTCTTTCTGCACATCAGCACATCAGCTGGCCTACTGCTTGTCCGGCCAGAATTAGAGGCAGATGGATGATGCCAGTCTATAAATTTATTTTAAAAAATTTTTTTTAAAAAAAGATCTTATTTATTTATTTGACAGACACAGATCACAAGTAGGCAGAGAGAGGAGGAAGCAAGCTTCCTGCTGAGCAGAGAGCCCCATAGGGGCTCCATCCCAGGACCCTGGGATCATGACCTGAGCCTAAAGCAGAGGCTTTAACTCACTGAGCCACCCAGGCAACCCTATTTATAAATTTATTCATAGGCTAATAAATTCTATGGGGGGTTGGGGAAGAAAGGGGGCTTGTTTAGAATAGGCAAAAATTTAAAAATGGGATTATATCGTTGAGTGTGTTTTATTTTTTTTTTTAAAGATTTTTTATTTATTTATTTGACAGAGAGAGATCACAAGTAGGCAGAGAGGCAGGCAGAGAGAGAGAGAGAGGAGGAAGCAGGCTCCCCGCCGAGCAGAGAGCCCGATGCGGGACTCGATCCCAGGACCCTGAGATCATGACCTGAGCCGAAGGCAGCGGCTTAACCCACTGAGCCACCCAGGCGCCCCGCGTTGAGTGTGTTTTAAAAGAGAAGACGGAGGTGGAGGGAATTTCCAAATTCTTTTCAATAGAGGTAAGGTAGATCAGTGCCTTCCAGAAACATTAAAGGTAACTTAAGTTGGAATTTATTTACAACCAGAGCAAAGCAAACAACGGAGAGATGAAGTATTTGGGCAGCTCCCAGATCTCATCCCTTTGGGGTCTAATCAGAGTGGTGGAAACCTAGGGCCTTTTTTTTTTTTTTTTTTAAATTCATTTTTTAAATGTTATTTTTTAAAAAGTAAACTCTACCCCCAACATGGAGTTCAAACTCACCACTGGGAAATCAAGAGTCACATTGTCTACCCACTGAGCTACGTAAGCAACCCAGAAATCAGGGCTTTCTAACTGAACAGGACTGGCAATATAATGTCCTGGGTTTATCTTAGCTGCGAGGTCATATGGGTGGCTCAGTTGGTTAAGCTGTTAAGTGACTGCCCTCAGCTCAGGTCTCCCATGGGGCTCGCTGCTCAATGGGGAGTCTGCTTTTCCCTCTACCCTTCCCTCTGTTTGTGATTTCTCTCTTTCTTTCTCCTGCTCTCTCTCAAATAAATAAGTAAAATCTTTTTTTAAAATGTTTAAAAAATTAATCTTGCCCTGTCGCTTCCTAACTGTGTGATTAGGGCAAATTAATTAACCTCGCTGTGACCTCTTTCCCTCTTTTTTTTCTTTTTTAAGATTTTTATTTATTTATTTGACAGAGATCACAAGTAGGCAGAGAGGCAGGCAGAGAGAGGAGGAAGCAGGCTCCCTGCTGAGCAGAGAGCCCGATGTGGGGCTCCATCCTAGGACCCAGGGATCATGACCTGAGCCAAAGGCAGAGGTTTTAACCCACTGAGCCACCCAGGTGACCCTCCTTTCCGTTTTTTAAACTAGATATAATCTGGTTGTTTGGAGAGGTAGGTAAATTGTAAAATTGTAAAGTGCTTTGAATAATGCCAGCACCTTCAAAATAAAAGCTATTGCTATTATATAATATATACATCACATTTTTAAACATATAAGAGTACTGTCATATTATAGTAATAACCATAAAATAGTAATCTAGTGTGATTATATAATATTACTATTATATATTTATGTGATGATAATGTCCTAGTGTTACTGGTCAAAGTGAACTTAATGTTTTCCCAAATATATTTACAGTTCTCCCAAAATAGCTTGAATCCAAGCAGCTGCCTCAAGGTACACCAAGCCTTCTGAGCTGTCATGTTGCCAACCCCAGGACACTGGACATGTCCTCAGAGAAGTCTCCTGGAAACTGTGGTCTGAATCCTGGGAGGGAGGCTGAGAGATGGCATACCTACCTGTGGTGGTATGTGTGTGTGGGGGTGCAGTCCCTCTCCCTGATTGCCCTACCCTGGCACTTTCCTAAGTGAGACTTTATTTGTATTTTTTTTTTTAACATAACAGACTTTAAAAGAGTTTGTCTTGAGGGTTAATTTCACTTATATCCATCCTTCCTTACATCACCCTGCACTTCTTCAGTGTATAAACTGGCAAAACCCAACCTCTATTTCATTTATTTTTAACATAAAAGAACATGAAAACTTTGAGAGCAAAGGACATAGAGTTATTCTTTTTTTTTTTTAAAGATTTTATTTATTTATTTGACACACACACACAGATCACAAGTAGGCAGAGAGGCAAACAGAGAGAGAGGGGGAAGCAGGCTCCCCGCTGAGCAGGGAGCCCAATGCGGGGCTGATCCCAGGACCCTGGGATCATGACCTGAGCCGAAGGCAGAGGCTTAAACCTCTGAGCCACCCAGGCGCCCCTAGAATTATTCTTTTTTTTTTTTTTAAGATTTTATTTATTTATTTGACAGACAGAGATCACAAATAGGCAGAGTCAGGCAGCGAGAGAGGAGGAAGCAGGCTCCCCGCTGCGCAGAGAGCCGGATGCGGGGCTCGATCCCAGGACTCTGAGACCATGACCTGAGCAGAGGGCAGAGGCCTTAACCCACTGAGCCACCCAGACGCCCCCGCCTCAGAATTATTCTTAAGTCAGTAAATATTAAGTAAGGGTCTATGTGACATATCTTGCACATAGTAGGGTTACAACTATTGTACTTTCTGTCCTAATATCCTTTTCTTCCTCTCAATCCCCTATATCCTTCTATCCCCTAATATACAAATATGCCCTCCATGCCCACATATTCTGGACGGGTGAAGTGGGGATTCAGATTGCTTCCAGTACAAATGTGTTTTCCAAACTAGAAATAGTCATTCATTGTTGTCTAGTATGAACCCACCTTGACTGGCATCAATTAGGATTCTTTTTTTTTTTTCCAGAAACATCTTAGTCATACTGTTTCTCCTGCGTTTGGTCATACTCTCTTTTCTTCCCTCCCTCTCTCCCTTACCCCTTCCCCCCATCCCCCTGTTCTTTCCTGCCTCTCCTTCCATTCCTCCTCGACCCTTGCCAGTCTTTCCAGGAGTTTTCATTTTCTTTTCTTCAGTTTTGTGTCCCCCCCCCCCCCCCCCCCCCCCCCCCCCCACCCCCGCTCCAAACCTTTCATTTCTATCTCCCATGGTGACCCGCCATTCTGTTCCTGAATACCCCAGGGTCTGGATCTTGCCTTCCTGGGTCATCTACCCTGATGAAACCACACTATTTGCTCTTCGGAAATTGGGGGTTCCTCACCAATCAGAGGAGTAGAGTGCAACCGCAACCCCTGCCCTCATCCCAGGGACCTGAGGGACCTGAAAGTATCATTTCTATTCTAGAGGGGACTCATATGACCCCATTGTGACAGGGCAGCCTGGGCTTTCTGAGAACCTTCTCAGCCAGCTTTGAAAACAGAGAACTCAGGTCTGGAGATGCCATTGGGATTCCCTTTCCCATGAGACTGCTCACTTTGGCCACAGCTACAGTTTCTGTTTTCTCTTCTGCCAGGGAGCTCGAACATCTCGTCCAGTTTTGTTACATCAGTAGTTTTTGTGACAAGTAAGAACGGCTAACCCTTTGGCTGGGCGGTGTATTGGTGCACTGTTCTGAGAGACCTGTGCCCTCTTTTCAAGCCCCCACTGCAGGGCAACTGGCTGTTGCCTCCACTTTATCTGTTGGGTCCCCTGGTCCCAAATCTTCTCAGGGAAAATGTTCTCAAAGCCTTTATATGAGTAATTTGTGGAGCCTTGTGAAGACTCTCTCCTGAATGTCCCCGCTTTCTTTTTCATTTCTCTCACAAAAGCCACCAGCTGGAAAATGACGACTGGTTCTCTAGGATCAGAATGTCCCAATCCCCTGACCTCCAACAGTGACATCTGCCTTACTCCCAGAGGCAGAGAGAGGGTTGGTCTCTAAGAAGCCTCCACCTGTTCCTGAGAAAACTCAGTCACTAATTTGGTATCCTGAAGGAAGTGTCTTCAGAAAGAGGATAGTAGGGGAACTTCCAGAGGGATGCTGAGTCCGGAAGACCCCAAAACTGCCTCTTTACTGGTAGAGCATATCTATAGGTTTGGATGGCCAGGGCCTGTCCAATTTGCCAGGACTTCAGAATGTCCACTGGACAGTTGCCTTTCACTCTGGTAGTCAACGTATATAGCTCCTTCACTCCATCGCTTTGGACTTCTCCACCACATGCTCCTTCCTACCCTCCCCTCTCTTCAGTAAGTCACCTAAGAGGAGCTGCCCAGACTTCTCTGGTTGAAATAGTCCCCCACCCCCCAACTCTAGTGGTCCATGCCCACTCCTTCCCCTCTTCTCCTCCCCCAAGTCCTTCAGCTTCTCCAAAGCTGAGCCTCATCCTTGCAACCACCAATCTTCTGACCATTTATGTTCTTTTTAGCTGTTTTCCGGACCATCGGCTCTGTCAGGAGGAGAATTTTGGTCTGTTTCATTTCCTAGTGTAGTCCCAGCTCTTGGAGCAGCATGGAGTAGAAGCTTAATAAGTATGTGCGGAAAGAATGAAAGTCCTTGCGTGCCAGTCCTGTAAGCTGCTCTGAGGACACAGCTGAAGACAACTGACCATTCAGCTGGAGATAAGAGGTAGAATAAAATAATCAAAACTTTCTCAGGGAATGGTTGTAAGAGCTAGCTTTGCAGGTGTCTCAGGTCCTGGAGGGGACAAGAGAGCAAAGGAGCCTCAGCACTTAATGAGAATTTTCTGAGGAGTTAATGGACGATTGAATGGGATAATGTTGGACAAGAAAGTGTTTCCAGCTTGGTCTTGAAGAATGCAGTGGGGAACAGGGTGATGCTCCAGGCGCTGTGGAAACTGAAAACCCGTAGGAGGGTGGTGTTAGCCTGCTACTAGCTTCCACACCTCTTGACTGGCCCAGAACGGCCCAAAACAGCAAAACAGGGTGGGCTGGCCATTGGGTCCTGGAGCTAATGCGACTTTCCACTTCCAGGGGAGACTTTCTGGGGCCAAGGGTGTCCAAGAATGCAAGGGTGGACAGGCCAGTGCTTTGGGGCCCAATCGACTGAGGTCCAGACCTCGGATACCAGGCTTGACACTGCATTTATAACTGGGCAGCAAAACCAAGAAAGGCAACTAGGAACGGACCCAGTGTCTCTCGGGGTCTGATCCTTGCTGTCAGAGCACCGAAGGCTCAGAAAACCATTGAAGAGGCTTGCACAGCTCCTAACTCATCTGCTACGGCCTTGGAAATCATTGTTCCATTACATTTGTATCCCAAAATGCCCACTTTTTTTTTTTTTTTTTTAAATCCAGCAGAATCTTTTTAAGGGGATCCACTGGAAAAATCTCAGCCCCTCATCATCCAGATTCAAGGTAAGAGAGGACTGGAGCAGCAAGTCAGTGTTGGGGGGATGGGGGTGAGAGGGGCTCGGGCTCTGACCAACCCCGGGCCACGTGGGGAGGAGTGGTTACAGGAGACATACCTTCCTAGGGCACTCTCCAGAGTGAGCACAGGGTCCTTGCCCTCAGAGGTCAGCAGGGCTGCCGGAAAGTAACCTGAATTTGTCCACTGCTATCTCCAGCCAGCTTTCCCACACCTGGTCTGGAGGCTTCAGGCTTTCCGGGGTTTTCCTGCCAAGAACTGGAGCTTTGATACCCCCCCCCCCACCCGACCTGCGAAACGCAAGCGTCCTCAGGCGCCCTCGGTACCCAGGAGTAGTGGGCCAACTGCAGGACTTCTAAGATCGTCCCCACTGTACCCTGGGGCATCCTCCGTCGTTGGAGTCCCTGGACTGGTTTTGCTGTCCCCCCCTACCCGTGTCGCCTCAATGCAGGAGTAAACTGATGGCCCCAGGATTGCTGCTCGGTGGGGATTTGGGCTCCGCAGAATCTAGTTTTGTCCGGCTCCTCCTCGGAGTGTCCCAGGGAGGAGGGTGGGGAACTGTGTGGGGCTGGCTAGGGAGTGGAGGGTTAGGGCGGAGGCAACGGGTCTGGGGTGTGGTGGCACCAGTATGTGTCAATTTTCGTACGTATAGAGGAGTGGTGCCCGGATGAGGGAGGGACAGGAGTGGGGGGACCTTCGGGCCCGTCGGGGCTCTGGGAGCCATCGGGCTCGTGCTCAGCGGGCTCTGGGTTCAGGGAAAGACCATGTCGTGCAGATCCTGGAGCCGCGACTTTAACGCGAAAGGTGGACGTAGGGAGGAAATGCCAGCTTCTCAGCTCCGTCTACAAAGGCGCTCTGGGAAGGGATTAGGCGCCCGCTGTACTTTCGCTTTGGGCGCAATTGATGCGAACGGCGCTCTGAGCGCTCCGTAATTAATAAAGATTACGCCCGTTTTGTCGAAATGTCCCTCTTAATTAATGGACAGAAGAGCGCGAAGGGTGATTTATTTGCATTTGCAAAAGGCTTTCGGCCGCATGGGCTTCGCGTTGGGGGCGGCTGCTGGGACCCAGGACTCACTGGCAATCACCCGGTTGAGGCTGTCCAGTTACCGATCGAAGTGTTCCTAGTCCTGTTCCCCTCGCCTCGCCGTCTACGGGACCTACACCAAGGGCCTTACACCTCCACCCCCTAACTCCGTCTGAAACCACCGTAGCTCTGGGTGGGCTGGCATCCCCCTCAAAGGACGGGGCGGGCCGTGGAGGGCACTTCCCTCGTCACACGCCCCCCCCCCCCCGCGCCTTTAAATCACCCTCTTTCTAGCACCAGAGGGGACATCCAGGAGATCTGGTCGCCGATCCCTGCGCGCAGCCCAGGCTCCGGTTGGTGCTGTCAGGGAGGGGGTGCGGGATGGAAAGAGGGACTGGCTCCATGTCCCTGAGGCCAGAAGCTCTCAGGAAACTCTGGAACCTACCCTCTGCGTGCGCATGTATGTGTGATCTTCTGTGAAAATGTGTGTGAACGTGTGTGACTGTGTATGTCCCTGTGTGAGTCTTATGTGTCTGTGTTTTCTAAGTACGTGAGGAGAGAGTTTTGCTGAAATAACACTCTCTCTCCGGTCTTGCTGTCCACCTGCTGCTCCAGCGCAGGAAAAAAGTGCCGCCTTTCCCTTGAGCATCACCGCGTCAAAGCAGTCTGACTTTCTCTCCATGGGTGGGGAAAGCAAATGCTTTCCACGAAGTAGGGGCTGGGGGTGGATAGGTGGAGGAAGCCGTGTGGCCAGCGTGGAGGGACCAAGAGCCAGGAAGAGGCTTCAAAGGTTTCGGTAACGATTCTTCGGCCTTTATTTATGCCCCTATTAATACAATATCCATCATGTAGATATCGATCTTTATCCTTTAAACTGATACGCTAGGAATCAATTAGCCATGCAGATTACATTTCTTACATATCCAAATGTTAATCTTTCAGTCTCTGGGCCAGTGATATATATATTTGCAGCCAGATAGTATTAGATTTCGTTTAGAAATGGGAAGAAAAAGGCTCCCTGAAGTTCATTCCTCTTGGGGCTACTTGTCTTAACTCTCAGTATGGGCTGGGCGTTGGGGGCCTGAGGGGCGGGGTACCCCTCTCAGAGTTTTCTGGAGGAAAGAAGCAAGAGCGCTAGAGTGACCAGCATGCAGGGCCACCAAGGGGACATGGGACACCTTTCTATGACAAGGTTCTGGACAGCTGGTTAGCCCCAGGTCTGCACTTCGGTCCGGGGTTCCCTCCTGCTAAATAAAGTACCCGGTCTGGCAGGCTCCTTTCAATCGACCATTCTGGAATGGTCAGTTTTCATCTTTTCAGAATTTCCCCTCCAGGTTCCTCTCATCTCCGAGATTCTAAATCGAAACTATTCTCCCACTGCTCACTCTAAAACCCAAGACTCATTTAAAGATCCATCTCCTGAAAGAAAAACCTAATTTAAAGCATGAAATAGCTGCTTTTCTGGGGATAGAGAGATGGAGAGAAAGTTTCAGGTCTACGAAGGAACATAACGGAATTAATGATGTGCAGAAATTGGAAGGGCTGAGGCATTCTGTTCAGCCTGTGGTAGTTTCTTTTTCTATTCTCCTTTCCCTTCCTTTTTCCTTTCTTTCCTTTTTCTGTCTTTTCCTTCTCCTCTTCCTCCTTCCCAGCCTTCTTCCCAGCCTTCTTCTCCTCCCCTACAAAAGGCTGGTGAGGTGAGGTAAGGATGCATCCCAGGGCGAGCTGTCCCCTCCTCTGGTCTGTTCACGGAGAGCCCGAAGGGGCCGCCTGGAGGAAGGGTGGGTGCTGCATGTTTCCTGTGATTTTCCTTCTGTCCCCTGCCTGCGCCAGCCAGTCTTAGGAGACTCAGCCTCTTCCACCTCCCCCACCTGTTGTGTGTACTATGCGAAGTTGGCTGTGCAGTCTCTCCCTTTGGCCCAGATTTTAATCCCTGTGGATTGTGGGTCCTGGATTTACTCAGAGCTCTGCAGTCTCGGGCTCCCGTGCCCTCACTGTCACTTGCATCCAGGCTTAACTAGAGACCCGGGTTTGGACATTCTTCCCCCAGATCTCTCTTTTCTTGCTCCTTGCATCCCTCCCTCTGAAGTCCACCTGGGAGAAAAATTTCCTGTGGGGGTTGAAGATATTTTGACTGGGAAGCAGCATCGGCTCAGGGCTCTGACTTGGACACTGGAGCCACATGAAGTCAGAGACCTGGCCAGATCCAAGGGAAAGGCCTGTTAGCTTTCCCCGACCTTGCCTACTCCTCCCACACAACATCCATCTCCCCCACCCTACCCCAACTCAGGGCTCTGCCATTGGAACCCAGTTAGGGTTCCTTCCATCCTAGCATGCCCCCAAACGCCCAGGGATGGGGGGCAGGAGTTCCTGGAGTGGTCATTTGCCTTGCTTTTTGCTCCAGACTTCAAGGAAACCCAACAGACCCTGGAGTCTCCCCACACCTCCCCCCCTCCATTCCCATCAACGTTCTCCAGCTCTACTCCCTCCTCCACCTCTGGTCTCCGCCTCTTCCCCAAGGCTCTGGCTGCCTCCAACACGAGACAATGCCTCCGCAAGACCCCTCAGTCTTTACCTCCAAGCAAACACAGGACCGCCCCCCCAAAGGCACACAATTTGATTCTCAAAAATAAAGCAGTTGTTTGATCTCTCTTCTAAACTTCAATCTCTCCACCCGCCCCAATGGATTCTACCGAGTTGGGCACCTATTCTTTTTTTTTTTTTTTTTTTGCAAGATGCTTTCCCCCCAGGGAGAATTGGGCTCTGTCATCTTGTCTTCCTTATTTGCATAAAATATAATTTTTGCAGAGCCAAACAAATGTCTGTAGGAGACAATTTGCCGTGAGCTTCATTCTCTCCCTCCCTCGTTGCCCTTTAAAAAATATTTTTCTTATCCATCTTCTTCCCCTTTCTTCTTTTCCCTTTCCTCGTTTTCCTTCTTTTCTTCCTACAAACCATATGTTCTTTATTGAGAACCCGCTCACACGTTCTCAGCCCACTCCCCCAGCTGCAGGGGCACCGTAGGGGCACGCAGGGGCAAAATCAATGGGGCTGGTCCACACACCACATTTCAGTGCGGCGCCCAGATCCCCATCCAGTCTCTAAATCCGACCTCATCCCGGCTGATTTTCCAGTGGGGAGAATAGCGGCGCCAAAGCTTTTGACAAACAACCGC
This sequence comes from Mustela nigripes, assembly GCF_022355385.1. Lineage (NCBI taxonomy): Eukaryota > Metazoa > Chordata > Mammalia > Carnivora > Mustelidae > Mustela > Mustela nigripes. The sequence goes on along the minus strand of NC_081559.1, from coordinate 31,454,722 downwards.
GGGGGGCCTAATGAAGGTCGCTTCGCCCGGCGCTGCGCTGGGCCGCGGGTTTAACCCAAGCATTTACCAATTCGGTATCGTTGCATCCGGCCAAGAAGCGCGTGGTCAAGGGCTCGGTCCTTTGATTTCCTACGCGTGAACGCGGGGCAGCCTTTTTGCGGAGTCGAGGGCTTCGTGGTGTCGGCTCAAACCACAGACTGCATCCTGAGCGATGCCTGGGACCCAGCGAGCGGACAGGCGCGTCTCCGCCAGGCCCTCCAGTTGGGGCAAAAAAAGCCGGGGTGGCAGACGTCTCCCCACCCCTGCAAGTCAGAGATATTATTTTACATAGATCATAATTTTCTCTTAAGGCCTGTGTCTGGCTAGAAATGAGGTCACCTCTTAGAGGCCGCAAGAAGTCCATGGACCACGAAGGGCTCATGCCTGGGTCCACAAGCGCGGAAGCTGCGCTCTGCGGACGTCCGGCCGCCCAAGCAGACGCCACTCAACAACCGTGGGACGGTGGATCCACACATCCAAACTCGGGAGCGGAAAAACCTTCAAGGGAATGCTCGCCCCGGGCTCGAACAGACAGCCGGCTGTCTATTTCACCTGAAGTTCCTCTGAAACTCTGGGCAGAGGAGGCATCAGCAAGTTATTCCGCAACCCCCTTCCCCGCCAATTATCTTACTATTACCCTCAAGGCTTCAGTCGTTTTGCACGTGCACAGATAGCGCGGATGGACACAACCTTCATTCTTAAACTGTGGCCGGGACTCTACTGTCTGCTTTCTGGGTAATTTGTCAGCCTGGGGGTATGAGGATGCCTCCCAAACCCGTGTTCAGGGCTGCAAGGCGCGGGCGCTTGCCTTCCAAGCCCCACTATGGGGCCAATCCTTTGTTAATTAGCGCTCGTAGCGCGCCCAGATTCCCCAGGGAGACTCTGGCTCACAGGCCCGGGACCCGGGAAGGGGCCTGGGTGGACACTCCCTTCCGGCTCTGGGGAGTGGGGGCGTGGGTAGCTTCTCTTTCCGGAGGGACCTTGGAAAGAAGGCGAGGCACAAGCTTCGGAGATAGGGAAAGAGTGGCTAAAGTGTAGAGCCGGCGTTCGTTTTCAAAATCAATCTGGAAAATCCGGAACCACTCTGCCCTCGCGCGCGACCTGTTGCGCTCGACTTTGTCCAGCCTCGGGCTCGAGCCTGGTCTGATTTAGCTGCGAGTGGGCGCCTCAAACAGCATCGCGGTCCTGGCCTTCCGGGGTCAGACTTCAACTATACTAAGTTCGGGGAACTTGGACTCCCCGAGGTCTTTAGATCCAAAGAGGCCCCCGCAGCCCTACTGGCCCAGCGCCGGGAGAATGAGGGTGCCCTCTCACTCTGTCCTGGGTCTCTGGGGTCCACTGACTGCCGCCTGTCTGGAGAGGGGCCGAGCTGATCTCTGGCTGCAGAAAAACCTCAGAGCGCCCCGGCAGGGCTAAAGCCGAGAAGGAGAGACCCTGGAGCCTCAGGCCTCCAAATCCCACACACCCCCTCGTGGTCTCTATTTGTACATTTTAGTAGCAAGTGGTGGTCGTGTTAAGGATGCTTGTACTGGACTGGCTCTCGTGGATACTCAAGATCCAGTTCAAGCCGCAGTTCTGCCGTTCCGGGACCTCCCTGGGCCTGCTGCTCACCGTGACTGAACGTGCAACCCGGGAGAACGAGACCGCGACAAGCGCGTCCCTTCCGGGATCTGCCAGCTCGGGCGAGAAGAGCGCCGGGTCACCGCCGACAGGGTTTGGCGATGGAGCCCTCCGCTCAGAAGCAAATAAGACTCAGTCCTGGATGTTTCTGGGGTCCTTTCAGCGGCGAGTTGAGTCTGCATTTGTCGTCTGAAAATACACTTTGGGTACTTCCCTCTCCCAACTACAGCTGCCCCTAGAAAATGCCCTGTCTGCTCCGCTCAACCTTCTAAAGACGGAAAACTTGAAAAAAATTCTAGCTCCCGAGATGCAGTCCCTGAGAAGTGGTTTAGCAGACTTTGGTGACCACTGAGTTTGCAGGAAGGAACTGAGAAAGTTTTCCCCCTTGGCAAATTGAATCGTTTTACCTAAAATCAGGTTAAATAGGGCTTCATTCTAAGCAGCGTCTCTCCTTTGTACTGTGAATGCACGTGGGCCCTCCCCTCTTGGGCGGGTGAGGAGAAGTCCAGACTTTTCCCGTGGTTCTAGAGGCCTGTCAGGGCTGCTCCGGAGTTCAGTCAAACCTTTTCGTGTGGAAGCCCAGCCGAAAGCTGCCTGCTTTTCCCACTTGCGAGTGGATTTTTAAAGGACCAACTCCAGGAGGGCTGAATGGCTATAGGTTCCCGGCTACCCCCACCCCGTCCATCTTCCCTTCTGTGTTTGCCTTAATTACGGGGTGGGGAAGTGGGGTTAGGGTCTGAGTTCTCTTAAAAACTGTCAAAGGAGTTGGGGGATGGGAAGCTGAGAGAGAGAGAGAGAGAGAGAGAGAGAGAGGTGGAGAAATAGAAAACTCCAGCACAGGAAAAATTTAAAAATCGTAAAAGGAAAAGGGGGAGCTTGAAGCCCAGAAGTCATTGTTTCCTTTATTTCAAAGGGGGAAAACCTGCCTGATTCTCATCCTTTTGATTGATTAAGGCCCTGAATACCTCCCAGTCCCGGACTGACAGTCCCTGAATAGAACTGAAGCGAATAAAGCGCAGTGCAGAGCGCGGGGCTGGCACTCGGGGGTGTAAAGGAGGCGAGTTCTCTGGCACTTACCAAGTTATAAATAAAAGGCTATGCACAATGGTACCTTCTCTAAGGACAGACAGTCTTTACAACACTCCTGGCGTCATATCCTGCTGGGGACACTTCAGCTCCTAGCCAAGACTTCGCTCCTTTTATTTTTCCAGCAGTTTAGTCTGAATACCATAATAAATTCCTGAGAACAAACGCTGCAGCCGGGCAAAACTTTAACATATAGACACATCTCTGCTGTGGCATTGGGGACCTACACCTCGAGATTTAGAGCTGCGGCTTCCCAGAGTGGATTTTTCAATCAAGAGGAGACAGTTTTCTTCTCCCTCCCCTCCCCAGACTTAAACGCTTGAGTCCTAGGGCCCCCCATGGCTGCCTAAGCTTCACACTCACGACTCCAGCTCCCAGACTGAGAAGACAAAGGAACTTATCAGCACACCCTGGACTCCTCCTGGGAGGAACCCCACCGGGAGGACCCCTACAAAAAACCTAGGCCTAAGGGGTATTGACCAGAGGAAGGCGGGCTGCACATGTCCCGACCCTCCCAGCGCCTTCTCATTGGAATTGCGCCCCCTCCCGTGGTAGTAAACCAAGAAAAATGAGAGAGAAAAAAGTCACAGGTAGAAAAACAGAGACACAGACAAGGAGATGGGACGAGAGGAGTAGAATCAGAGACAGAGAAAGACACAGAAATACGCACGGAGACAGAGACAAAGAAATTGTTTCAATGAGAGAGAGAGGGACACACGTAGAGTGAAAGAGAAATAGAGACTCCTCTTCTCTCTGCAGCTGCTATCTCCCTCGGGCTGTCTCTCCCGGTTTCCACGGGTCTGCCCTTCTCTTCCCGGGAAGGGGCGCAGCGTGGGTCCCTCGCCGGGCCGGCCAAGGCCTTGGCACCGCCGCGGATGGGAAGAGAAAGTGGCCGCTGTCGCCCAATCAGCGCGTGTCTCCGCCACCCGGGACGGTCTCCCCGTCGGCCAATCGCAGCTCAGGGCTCCTGACCAAGCTTTGGGTGAAAGAACTAATAAATGCTCCCGAGCCCGGATCTCGGCACTCGGTGTCACGACGGGAGGAGACTCAGGCCGGCCGCGCTCCCGCCCCCACCCCCCCTCCCTGGCTCGTCGCGGCGCTCTGAGCCCCCTCCCCAGCGCCCCCAGACTCAGGGCCACTCGCTCAGACTCGCACCAAACTTTTCCGCCCTGGGCTCGCGATCCTGGACTCTGGGGCCTCCCTGCCCGCCCCTTTCCCCGGTTGCTTCTCGAGCCTCGCTCTGGACTAGCAGTCCTCTTCCCCGCGTCCCTCCCTCTCTCTCCAGCCTTTTTGGGGAGGGGCTCTCCACGCTCCGGGGAGTTTCCGAGGGTCGCCAAGAGCCGCGCTTGCCTTTCCATTTCGCCTTCACCTGGATATAATTTCCAAGCGAAGCTGCCCCCAGGATGACCACGCTGGCCGGAGCTGTGCCCAGGATGATGCGGCCAGGCCCGGGGCAGAACTACCCGCGCAGCGGCTTCCCTCTGGAAGGTAAGGGAGGGCCTCGGCGCCGCCCGGAGCCCAGGGCCGTAGCCGGGCTGCTCCACTCTACCCAGGGTCTCCACTGGCTTCTTTGGCGTGCCCAGGGAGCCCATCCGCTGGGCACCCTTACCCCAGAAGCTAACAGTCGGTGGAGATCTCCACTCGATTTTCTCCCTGCAAACAGAGCGCAGTTCTTTGGGCAAACCCTTGCGGAGCCTGACGGCCAGGCCTGTTCCAGGCGGGTCCACTTTCTCCTGCTGTTTTGGAAATGCTGTGGTGGGGAAGGGATGAACCAGCTCCTGAGCACCGGAAAGCAACTTCTCTGAATTTTGTCCAACCCAAAGCATCTCAAAATGGTCCCGGCAGCACCCATATTTGCTAAGCTCTTGTTAGTTCCGAAAGAATTTTCTTACCAGTGCAAAGTGTAGGGGCAGACATTCCCTGGCATCCTGCTGGGAATTTTTAGTATTAATTGATTAATTAATTAGAGTTCCATTCATCTCAAGTGGCATCTTGAAGTTTCCATAACCCTTTTGGGGAACTGCCTTTCGGTCATGTGGAAGTGACCCTCAAGGCAGGAAAACTTGCAAGCCTGAGTGCTTCTGGAGAGTTTGCGAGGCTGGAGCGCCTGAAGGGGATTTTGATCCAGCCGCGGGCCCTTTAGGCTGGGTCTAGAGTAAAATGTCATACCCAGAGCATGAATGGAGGTGAGGAGGTCTGTGAGCAGACCCACCTGTGGGCTCTATCTCAAGGTGTAACAGGTGACACGTGCTGAGACCTGAAGCCCCCTTTTAGGCCCCTCTTTGACCTTTGACTTCTGCGCTCTTAGCCAGAAACCCCAATGGCTGTCATTTCCTCCAAGTCCCTTAGAAAGGGAGCCGTTCCAATTGAGCATGGTTTGGTGTGAGTGGAGGTCCAGAAGGCCAGCGTCAGGGTCAACTTTTCTCTCTGCCAGGACGTTGTTTCTTGAGCAAACTTCAAGATACTGACCACAGGTCTCCCCATCTCCCAAAGTTGCCAGATTCTCTGGGCCCCAAAGGAAGACAGTTTCTCTGAGGCAAGTTATTTTGCCATTGTTGGTCCCTTCACACAAGATTATGTGCCCCGGAATTGATTCATAATTTGAACAGATGTGATTGGAAAAGGATCTGGGGCTGGTAGCTGGGTGTCGAGCCATTTCAGCGCTCTGACGGTGACATGTTGATTGTCCAAAAGTGTGCGAAATTATGTGGGCTCGTTTTCCAGGCTGCTCTCTGTTCTCTGAAAATGACTTTCCCTCTGCCTCTCTTTTTGCCTTTTGTGCCCAGTGTCTACTCCCCTTGGCCAGGGCCGTGTCAACCAGCTTGGTGGCGTGTTTATCAACGGCAGGCCGCTACCCAACCACATCCGCCACAAGATCGTGGAGATGGCCCACCACGGAATCCGGCCCTGTGTCATCTCCCGCCAGTTGCGTGTGTCCCACGGCTGCGTCTCTAAGATCCTGTGCAGGTACCAGGAGACTGGGTCCATCCGTCCCGGTGCCATTGGCGGCAGCAAGCCCAAGGTGAGCGCGGGCGCCTGGGCCTGGAGACCTCCGGGTCTGTGGTCTTCCGCCTTAGGGAACATTGGGCAGGGGGCAAGGACTGTCATCTAGGGCTTTCTAAGGAGTTATTTTTCAAGACCGGGAAGGGTCCTTTGGGGTGTATGTGCATCTATGCTTGCGTATGGTGGGGGTGGGAGGACTCCGTTGCTGCCTGGGCCGCTGTTCCTCCATGAATGCTAAGGGGAAACTCCAGCCTTTTTGCAAAGGAGATAAAGCATTGTTAAAAATGTATCAGAACCCTAGTATACTCACCAAATTATTTTAATAGGCAGACACCTAAAATACACAGTTGTATGTGCCCACCTGTTGCTGGTTTCTTCCCCAAGAGTCTCCCCAGCTCCCATCCACTGCACTGCCCTTGCCAAACCTAATCTAAGGAGCTGCTTTTGGCTTTCTCTCCCACCTTCTGTCCCCAATCTCCTCCTGTCCAAGTTGTCTTCAGGGAGTCAAAAGTCAGGGTGATTTGTTTTCTTTGTAAGGAGAAGATGACTTGGCATTTAAAAAGCAGTTTGGTACAATCCTCAAAATATTTTGGTTCCTTTTAAAAAATGAAAGAGTCACACTGGCTAAGGCTCAGTAGGAGGGATTACACAGGGTCTGTCTTTTCTTCTGGACATGGGGAAAATCCAGTTTAATTTCCTAGTTGCCACAGGGCAGAATCAAAAGGAGGGTTCTGGTAAACTGCAGACTTCCAAATGCCGTGTTCCCCATCTTCTTCCCGCCCCAGATCCCCTTGCAAACTCTCCAAGAATCTCTGGGAACTACTTTTATTGAAAAGAAAAGAAAAGAAAATAGCTACTCTCTCAAATTATCCATATTTGTTATCCATATTTGATTACTTTTTAAAGCCTACATAATTAGTTTTTGCATTTAATTCTGTTCTTCAATTTAGCCAAAATCTTGTGCTTTTTTGGGAGAAGTACAAGTTGCAGATCTAACTTGATTTTTTTTGCTTCTCTTTCAAACATTCCCCCTTGTTAGTTTCATTTTCATGTTGTTTCTGTGTAAGGAGTTGACTTTCTTTAGTTTCAGGGATTGGAAAGTATACCCTTTGCCCACCCCCAAGATGTTATGAGTTTTCTTAATTTATCCTGATTGTCTAAGCTTACCTAGGGAAGATGAGGGTCCCCCAGGGGTAGGGCGATCCCACTTCTACTTCTTCCTGAAAATGAACTTCTTCAGAGAGTTGGGGTCCTTTTGCTGACAAGGGGCCTTCCCCCCCAGGGTGCAGGAAAGAGCATCCCGCTGGGTCTGGAAGCCGTAGGGCCCCCACATTTGGCCCAGAGTACTGGGTACCAACGCCTGCCTGCCTGTTCTCTTAAAGCAGGTGACAACGCCTGACGTGGAGAAGAAAATTGAGGAATACAAAAGAGAGAACCCGGGCATGTTCAGCTGGGAAATTCGAGACAAATTACTTAAGGACGCTGTCTGTGATCGAAACACTGTGCCCTCAGGTACCAGGCCCATTAACGTCTTCCTGAGGCACGGCCCTCAGACGCTATTCCCCAGGCGGGTCATCCGAGCCACAATACCCCCGAAGATCGATCTGGGCGATCGGGAGGCAGCCCCTCCCAGGGCCCTGAAATATTCACGAGCCGGACGCGCTCGCGGTGTTTTACCGAGAGGGGGCTGAGCTGCTGGTCCTGGGGCTGAGAGACCGCCAAGGGCTCCCCAAAGAGGAATTCTGTTGAGGAGGCAAAGGCAGGAAGCGCGAGGCGGAGACCAGGCGTTTATTAATATTGATGTTCCCTTTTAAAGAGAAACAAATGTTTTGGTAACCCCAGCCGAAGGGAGATGGGGCTGCGCCAGCCGAGGCTTTCCCTTGTGCGCAAAGGAGGGAAGGCTTCAGCAACCGCCCGGATTTTTCCCGAGAGTCCCAGGGACCATCCGGCGCCCCGGGCATCCGGGGGGAAGGCGGAGGGAGAAGAGGGACAAACGCAGGGGCGAGCGCGCGGGCGCGCGGGAGAGTTTGTTTTTAATTAAAAGGAAACTCCCTTTCCCCCCTGCGAGAACGAGATATTTCAAGAGTATGGATTTGTTTACCAGACTGGAATCTGGAAAAAATAAATGGGGGAGAGTGCATTTTCTTTTGATTTTTTACAATAGGAAACGATTCTGCAGTTGAAATTTAAACCCTTTATAGCCTCAAAAAAAGCTGCATTGCAGGGGACGGGTCCTCTGCGGTTCTTCCTCCCTTAACGCCAACCGCGGAGGCCCAATACCCAGGTGGTGGTAGGGGATGCTGGGTGGGCTGGCGGGAGAAGTCTCTTGGAGTCGAGATCTAGAGCCCCGTCTATAGAGTGAAAAGGGGTAATGCTTTCCGCCGGGACGAGAGGGACAGAAACGGCGGTTCTCTCGGATCTAACTTGGAGGTGAGGATTTGGGGGTGGGGGCAGGGGTTAGAGCGGGAGGTTGAAGGGGTGGTGGAAGGTCGAGGATGCCCCAAGATGCAGGAGGAGACAGGCCAACTGTGCAGGGCAGCCGCTCTAGGGTCTGGGCTGGGGATTCGAGGCTCCTTCCTGCACGGCGTGGCAAGGCTCAGTCGTCCGCGCTCTCACCCTCCTCCTGCCCCCAGTGAGTTCCATCAGCCGCATCCTGAGGAGTAAATTCGGGAAAGGCGAAGAAGAGGAGGCTGACCTGGACAGGAAGGAGGCCGAGGAGAGCGAGAAGAAGGCGAAACACAGCATCGACGGCATCCTGAGCGAGCGAGGTAAGCGGCGGCGCGCTTGAGCGGCGCGCTCAGGGCCCGCGCCTCGGCGGCACCCGCGCTCTGACGTCGCGGGCCCGAGCGCGCTGCCCGGCCCCGGCTCGGGTCAAGGTCCCTCTTCGGTCGTATCCACTGCACCCGGGAAAGAGCATTCAAGTGAAAGACTAGAGGCGTACTTGAAACTGAAACAAAAATATCTTTTCTTTCTTTTTCTACTTACAAGTCTTTCTTCTGAACCAGCCTCAGCCGCTCAGAGTCTAGAACTGCGAACTGCGTTTTGGTGTAGGGCAACCCTCTTGCCCTCAGGTGTGCGGGGCAGGGCGTCTCAGAGCGCTTGAGGGGCTGGGGGAGCAGTCTGTGAGCCTCTGGAGGTTGAAGGAACTTTTGCGTCCTAAGGGAAGGCCCAGATCTCTAGATAGGTTCCCATTATTAGAGGAGGGGAGCGGAGAGGAGGACTCAAAACTCTTTGGGGGCAGTGCGGCCCCAGAGTTGCACCACCTTGACTGCCTTATAAATACATACAGAGTACATCATGCATATATATATATATACATATATATCTGTATATATATATATATATATATATATAT